>NC_090449.1:491327734-491639818 GCF_031143425.1 Pleurodeles waltl | reverse complement strand
TACAAAGGGTGGCTGCTGTTCAGGCAGTACACTGCATGCAAAAGAACTTGCTATTGCATCATGCTGTGTGAGAGCTCTACTAGCTATGTGTATAACTTTGGGGTATATACAGGGAAGGACTAAACCCTGTAGGTTAGCCTCCCAGGCTACGAGTCACAGGAAAGATTGTATGGGACCTTATCCAGCCACTCCTTCACAAAGGTTAGAACCTTCATGTGGACAATTTATTTATAGGAGGAGAGCTGTTCATTGAACTGTATAAAGTTGGCACTTTGGTCTGAGGGACAGTTTGTTATTGCCGTAAAGGATCCTTGCAGGAGTCTGTTTGTAAGAAGCACCAAAATTCCCACAGCACACTGCATTGCGTTCCACTGAACTGCTTGCTGTCAAGTTCTAGGATAGGCGTGTGTACATGCTCACTAGAATTCATGATGAGAGCACTTCTCAGTCACAGTTTGGGGTCAGATGGCTGAAGTGCCCATCTCAGCCAGCCCTGTGTTTTCCGACTTGCTTTATGTTGTATCATACAAAATTGAAATACTGGGAAATTGACTGAGGTGGGACTGCTGATAGGTAAACCGTTCAATGGTTATGCATGGATACCTACCTTCCATGGGCCACTACTTTGCTAGGCAAGCAGCTGCAGAATTTTAGGTACGCTACTTGAGGAAATCATGGACTTCCTTATGGTCTGATCGACACTTTCATCTATCATTAGAATGTGGTAGGTGTTCTGTTCCACAATTGACAAGTGCATTATAGTCCCCACACTGCACATAATGGTGGACAGAAAATATGCTACATTGTCAAGGAGTACCCCGAGTAGCAAAATGTTAAAGGCTTGACTCGATTTTGAAGTCTAGGTGTCTAGTTTTAAAAAATGCACAGGTTTGCTAGGGTTGCTTAAGTGACTGCTGAGCTATGGTTCAAAATCTAGATTTACCCACAATGGGAAGAAAGGGTAATTTTCCCATTTTCGGTCATGGGCACTTAGCCTACCCACACATATGAGGTACCATTTTTATCGGGAGACTTTGGGGGAATGCTGAGTGGACTGAAGTGTGTGGCTCCCCACAGATTCAAGATTTTTCCACCACAGAAATGTGAGGAAATTTGTTATTTTAGTCAAAATTTCAGGTTTGGAGAGATTAGGAGTTAAAAAACAACAACAACAAAATGGTGAGATCCACGCAAGTCATCCCACCCTGGATACCTCTTGGCATCTAGTTTTACTAAGTGTCGGCTAAGCTATGGTCCAAAACCTAGGCTACCCAGTTTAGGGAAAAAAGGGTAATTTTCAGTGGAAAAATGTGATGCGTCCATGTTGTGTTCTGGCCCATTTCTTGACGTGGCTACTAGGAAACCACACAAATTAGATAGCATTTTATTGGGAGACTTGGGGGAATGTTGAGTAGTGGAAGATTGTGTCTCACCCCACAAATTTCAGAACTTTCCATCACAGAAATGTGAGGAACATGTTATTTCAGTCAAAGTTTGAGGATTGCAAGGGATTCTGACAAAAAAGGTGGTAAAGCCCCATGCAAGTCAGCACCATGGATACCCTTAGGTGTCTAGTTTAACATTTTTTACATGTTGTCTATGTTCCCCAGGTGCCAGCTGAGCTAGGGTCCTAAATTTAGAGCTACCCACATTGGAAAAAAATAAGGATCCATTTTTGGTGGAAAAATGTGATGCCCCCATGTCGCATTTGAGCCGTTTCCAGTTGCAGGCACTAGGCTTACCCACACAAGTGAGGTACCATTTATACTGGAAGACTTGTGGGAGCACAGAATAGTAAAACATTTGTTATTACCACCTGGATTTCACTGCATTTGTGCCTTTCAAATGTAAGCTAGTGTATAAGAAAGATGGCATTTTGAAAAATACCCTCAAATTATATGCTAGTACGGGAACCCACAAATTCAGAGATGTACAAATAACCACTGCTCTTAAGCTACACATCCTGTGCCCATTTCAGAAATGCATAGGTTTCCTCAGTACCAAATTTCACTTTGCCTATTTCGCTATATGAATTATTCCATACTCCGTTCTCAATAAAAAAACATTGTAAGGGATAGTTCAGTTGTTGGCTCTGGGTACCTTAAGTTTTTGGACACCCTACAAAACCTACATATCCCCAAAACCAGAAGGGTCTAGTGGACGTAATGATATATTGCTTTAATAAATCGGCCATTGTGACAGAAAGTTACAGATGAAAATGTCACAAATGCCTGTTTTTTTCTACTAAATATTTCTTATTTCAAGTTATTTTCCATGGGAAAACCTAGAGGGATCTACACATATGACCCCCTCGCTGAATTCGGAATTTTGTCTGCTTTTCAGAAACCTATTGTTTTTCTGGATCACCCATGGGTTTCACACTGGCTTCCACTACAAATTGAAAGTACACTGAGAGCACAACAAATAAGAAAAATAGGCTACCGCTTACAAAAGAAAAATGCCAACACTGTGGTACAAAATTAGGTTTTTTTTTGATTCAGCACTGCATGTTCCTGAAAGATGGTGTCTTTAGTACAGCAAACTGTTTGCGGATTTTATCTGGAGTACTGTATCCCTATTTGTCTTAAAAAATAAATTTTAAAAAAACTCAACATTTTGCAATATTTTGCTTATTTACTTGGTCCCCTCCAGGGCAATCCAGGGCGTCAGGTAAAGTGTTTACGGAACATATGGAGAGAGGACTCCATTTGAAGGGTCAAGGGCAGGGAGTTCCAAGCCTAGCGGTTGACTGTTCTGACTTTACCTGTTCTGACTTTTGCCATGTAGAAGAGGAACAAGTGAGCTTAACCCCTTCGCTGCCAGGTCTTTTCCTCCTCCTGTGCCAGGCCTTTTTTGCCTATTTGGAATAGTTCTCGCTTAGGCCCTCATAACTTTTTGTCCACATAAGCTACCCACGCCAAATATGCGTCCTTTTTTTCCAACATCCTAGGGATTCTAGAGGTACCCAGACTTTGTGGGTTCCCCTGAAGGAGGCCAAGAAATTAGCCAAAATACAGTGAACATTTTGTTAAAAAAAAAAAAAAAAAAAGGGAAAAAAGGGCTGCAGAAGAAGGCTTGTGGTTTTTTCCCTGAAAATGGCATCAACAAAGGGTTTGCGGTGCTAACATCACCAGCTTCCCAGCTTTCAGGAACAGGCAGACTTGAATCAGGAAACCCAATTTTTCAACACAATTTTGGCATTTTACTGGGACATTCCCCATTTTTACGTTTTTTTTTGTGCTTTCAGCCTCCTTCCAGTCAGTGATAGAAATGGGTGTGAAACCAATGCTGCATCCCAGAAACCTAAACATTTCTGAAAAGTAGACAAAATTCTGAATTCAGCAATGGGTAATTTGTGTAGATCCTAATAGGGTTTCCTGCAGAAAATAACAACTGAAATAAAAAAATATTGAAATTGAGGTAAAAAAAACAGCCATTTTACTATATGTTTTACTCAGTAACTTTTACCTGCAATGTCAGATGTTTGAAAGCAATATACTGTTATGTCGGCTGGACTATATAGGACTTGTAGGTTCATCAAGAACTCTAGGTACCCAGAGCCAATAAATGAGCTGCACCCTGCAGTGCGTTTTCATTCTCTACCGGGTATACAGCAATTCATTTGCTGAAATATAAAGAGTGAAAAATAGCTATCAAGAAAACCTTTGTATTTCCAAAATGGGCACAAGATAAGGTATTGAGGAGCAGTGGTTATTTGCACATCTCTGAATTCCGGGGTGACCATACTAGCATGTGAATTACAGGGCATTTCTCAAATAGACGTATTTTTTACACACTCTCTTATATTTGGAAGGAAAAATTGTAGAGAAAGACAAGGGGCAATAACACTTGTTTTGCTATTCTATATTCCCCCAAGTCTCCCGATATAAATGGTACCTCACTTGTGTGGGTAGGCCTAGTGCCCGCAACAGGAAATGCTCCAAAACACAACGTGGACACATCACATTTTTCTACAGAAAACAGGGGTGTTTTTTGCAAAGTGCCTACCTGTGGATTTTGGCCTCTAGCTCAGCCGGGACCTAGGGAAACCTAGCACACCTGTGCATTTTTGAAAACTAGAGACCTAGGGGAATCCAAGACGGGGTGACTTGTGTGGCTCTCACCAGGTTCTGTTACCCAGAATCCTATGCAAACCTCAAAATGTGGCTAAAAAAGTACTTTTTCCTCACATTTCGGTGACAGAGTTCTGGAATCTGAGGGGAGCCACAAATTTCCTTCCACCCAGCGTTCCCCCAAGTCTCCCGATACAAATGGTACCTCACTTGTGTGGTAGGCCTAGTGCCTGCGACAGGAAATGCTCCAAAACACAACGTGGACACATCACAATTTTCTACAGAAAACAGAGGTGTTTTTTGCAAAGTGCCTACCTGTGGATTTTGGCCTCTAGCTCAGCCGGGACCTAGGGAAACCTACCAAAGCTGCGCATTTTTTAAAACTAGAGGCCTAGGGGAATCCAAGACGGGGTGACTTGTGGGGCTCTCACCAGGTTCTGTTACCCAGAAACCTTTGCAAACCTCATAATTTGGCTAAAAAAACACTTTTTCCTCACATTTCGGTGAACGAGAGTTCTGGAATCTGAGAGGAGCCAGAAATTTCCTTCCACCCAGCGTTCCCCCAAGTCTCCCGATAAAAATGGTACCTCACTTGTGTGGGTAGGCCTAGTGCCTGGACAGGAAATGCCCCAAAACACAAGGTGGACATGTCACATTTTCTCAAAGAAAACAGAGGTGTTTTTTGCAAAGTGCCTACCTGTGGATTTTGGCCTCTAGCTCAGACTGCACCTAGGGAAACCTACCAAACCTGGGCATTTCTGAAAACTAGACACCAGAGGGAGTCCAGGAAGGTGTGACTTGCGTGGATACCCCAGTGTTTTCTCACCCAGAATCCTCAGCAATACTCAAATTCAGCTAAAAAATCGAATTTTCCCACATTTCTGTGTGGGATCACGGCACCAGGACAAATTTCCTACCACCCAACGTTTCCCTCAGTCTCCCGGTAAAAATGATACCTCACTTGTGTAGGTGGGCCAAGTTCCTGTGACAGGGAAGAGCCAAAAACCTGTCAAAACTGAGGGGGAACCAAAGCGGGTCCAAAAGGGCAGTTTGGGAAAAAAGCATTTTTAGACTGACAAGTGGGGCAGAATTTCTATCGGTATAGATGAGACAATGCTGGGAGGTACGAAGTTTGTGAATTCCTGCAGATCCCGGTAGGTTCCATCACAAAAATGGGGGAAAAATGTCATTTCCAGCAAAGTTGGAGGTTTTCAGGGCATTGTGGGTAAGAAAATGGTGCGGGGTGCATGTGAAACACACCACCCTGGACTCACCCAGATGTTTAGTTTTCAGATGTGTCTAGGTCTTGTGGATTTTTCTACAGGGCAGTGTCCCAAAGTCCAAAAAGTGCAGCCCTCACCATTCCAAGGGGGACAATTTTGAGAGTTAGCCAAGCTCTCATGGCCCAAATGTAAAACCAAAACCCCAAATAATCAAATGTCCACTTGCTTGCTGTGGGATAAGATGTTTTAGTGTGTGGGGAGAGCTAAAAGACTGTTACCCCCTTCAGTTGGGGTGGGGACATAACCATGCCCATACTGGTTGGTAGCCACCACCCCAATATATATTTTGTTTTAAATTCCCTAGCATTTAGTAGACTTCCTGCCCCCCGGGGTGTGGATCGGGGGTAATTGACCCAACTGCCCACTGGTGGACAGAACAACTTTGGCCCCATTTATTTGTGGTGGGGGTATGGCCATGCCCCCACCCTCTTATTTTGCAAAAAAATCTTCCCTGGTCTCTGGTGGGCTTTCTGCCACCCTTGGGGGCACATGGGCCTGCCAAAAATAAGCCGATCTGCCGCCAAGGGGGTAGATATGGCCAACAGTAATGTGCCCCCATAGGGAGCAACACTTGCCCAAGGGGCTGCCCCCCCCCCCAACAAAATACACACACCAATCCCTGGTGCCTACGTGGTTTCTGTCCCCCGGGGACAGATCGCCCAATAGAAATAGGCCAATCTGCCCCCAAGGGGAGCAGAAATTACCTAAAATAAATTTGACCCCCAAGGGGAGCGACCCTTGTCTGAGGAGTCGCTCCCCTTGCGTGAAAGTGGCGCAAAACAAAAATCCCTGGTGCCTAGTGGATTCTGCCCCCCTTGGAGGCAGATCGGTCTAATAAAAATAGGCAGTTCTTCCCCCAAGGGGGGCAGAAATGGCCTAAAACAAATTTGCCCCCTAATAGCACATCACTTACCTTTTAGCGCCTACTTTTATCTTGAAGGTATTTTACTCCCCAAAACATTTTTGGTTCAAATTTTTAGTCACAAATTCATTGAAATTATTCCAAGGGGGGAGGGGCCTGGAAGCTGAAAAAACTCCTGCCGGGGAGACGCTAGCCACATTGTTACAGCTCTGGGTTACATTTCCAATCACCCTATGCTGCCTGCAACCTCTACCAGTGTTATGAAAGCAAGCAGCAGCCCTGCTCTTTGGGGGTCCAGGAAATTGACAAGAACTACTGTTGCAGAGCCACTAGCCTCATCGCTGCTCCTGCGGGTCTACGTTTCCCATCACCCCTTGCTGTCTGCAACCTCTACTAGTGCTATAAAAAAGCAGGTGGTGCGCAGGACGGGGCCAGGCAAAGCCCGGGCCAAGGGAGTGCTCGTCCTGCACCCGTCAGCGACAGGAAGAGGCAGGGAAAGGCCACCCCTCTATCCACCTTGTTCCGTCATGGGGATTTTGGTGAGTCCGAAATTACAGTCAAACTTTGACGGACTAAAGTGAGACATACTAAGTTGAGAGGACTGCTGTAAAAGATGTTAGACGCTGTCTTTTATTACCCAGGCTGCTTTATTGATCTACACGCCTTTGGTTGCGTGGGACATGCTGTGTCTTACTAGTGAGATTTCTCAGACTCTGTCCTTACTGTTATTCTTTTTCTATGATAGCTTTAGACGACGGTTCTTTCTTGGTTGGCAATTTGTCTGTAACTGTGAATGCTGTACGATGGGAACTGTTAGTGCTGTTCAGCCCCAAGTGAATTTTATTGCATTTTTCAACAGGAAGAACATATATGTTATGCTACAATACAGAATACATCATACTGCAAGTCGTTGTTACAACTGTTCCACAACAGTAATGGTGTGGGATTGCAAGTACATGCACAACATACAGTGGCATTACAAGCAGAGCATGTAAGAACTTTGCACAGTGTGCGATATATTATATCTTCAATAAATATAAGTTCTACTAAATCCCTCCCCCAAACCCTCTTAACATTCACACCGTACTGAACCTACAAACATCATGCTACCCATTTTCTGACATATGCACGGGAAGCATCCCAGGTCATTGAGGAGCAGAAATTATAGTGTCCAGTGCTAATTAGTAATGCCAAGGGAGCATTAAGAGCTGGCGCACATTTGTGTGTGATTCAGGATAGCTTATAGGGCTTCAGTCAGTGTCTTTCATCTGAGTTCTAAACTGTTCTAGGAAAGTGTCCCAAATCATAAATATCGGCCATTTAGAGGGCCTGGAGAGCCTCCATGCAACCTTGAAACCCCTCCTCCATATCGTTAAGAGACATATCTAGGAAGGTAAAGGGCTTCCTGGACTGCGTTAAGAGATCTGCAGTGCTGAGATACATCAAGTGATTTAGGCCAGCTGTAGTCTTACTGCAGGAGACACTTTCTCTGTAATCAATGTCACCTCTATTGGCTCGCTTTGAATGTGACCGTATCTACCATGCAGACATACTCGTGGCTCAAGAGGAGTTGCCATTCTTCTTCACAAAACCTTTCAGTTGACAATGAAAGCTATGCACAATGATCCTCAGGGGCGTTAAGTTGGTTTGGAGGGCCGTGTGAAAACTACTCTTTTTAACCTTATCTCCTGCTATGTTCCTCCTCACCTTTTGCACCCTACCTTACATGCAATTCACCTGTTGGTAGCGGATTTACCACTGGGGATGACAATGATAGGTGGGGACTTCAATGCGGTACCCAGCTCCGTCAGGGATACCTCTGCTATGCCACGACCTGGAAGAGTCACACGTTTTGTAGTCCTTAACACCTGGGCAGACTCCCTAGGCCTCTGTGAGGCCTGGCACTCGTGGAAGCCCACACAACGGGCTTATACTCTCACTTCGGCTGCCCATAAAACCAAATCTAGAATTTACTTTATTTGGTTGCCGGCATGCGACACCTCCTGCGGTTACACTAACTAAAATAAATAATAAATCCAGGATTTATAAAACGCGGAAAATCACCTGTGAGGGTCTTAAGGTGCTGAATTGTAGGCAAGGGGGAGTGATTTGCCCAGAATTAGAAGATGTTGAGAAAACACAGAGACTTTAACTCGATTCCCTCAGCTACGAAGTTGGCAGCGCAGGCCGTTGGGCTCCCAGTAACAGGAGGGAGTTCTGCTGAGAGGCATCTTGGATCATGCTCCTCTTTTCCTTGAGTGGGGTACTCTGGAGGGCGCCCTCCACCCAATGTTGAGACTCATTGCATGGTACCCAACTAATCAAGAGGGTATAGATTTGCTTGGAAGGGGAGTTCTGCACCTTTTTTTAATAACAATGAGAGATTGGTGCCTTTCGCAGTAACCCTGTGGGCAGCAAGTAAAGCAACCTTTTGGGGGGTGGTGGTGTTAAGGGCAGGGGAATATATGTCTTAAGGCCTTTGTGAAGTGTTTAGAACAACAGCGACAGGCACAGGTTACCGTAGCAGAGACACAAATAACTGATCTGGAAAGAAGCGCTAAGGATGCAGGAGATGACGAGGTGCAGCACCAAATGGAACTGGAAAGAGCACAACGCAGTCAGGTCTCCTTGGAAGAGCCCCAGCAGGTTTGGAGGACAACTACACAGCAGGTTTATGCTTCGGGTGATAAATCTGGCAAGTTGATAAATTGGGCAAGTTGCTATATTGATTGGTGACTAGGGGAGTATCGGATAGGATGGTTCCAGCCATTAAAGACTTCTCGGCACACCTTGCAAGGAACTGCCCGCAATCACTCACCTATTTGCAGCCTTCTTGGGGGCATACCTCTGCCGACTATTCTCTCCTCTCTGACCAAAGAGCTGGACCAGCCACTATTGGTGGAAGAGGTGGGGCAGGCCATCACGGATCTCCAAACCTGCAAGACCCCAAGGCCTGATGGGTTACCCATTGTATATTTTAAATGCTACTGGGACATACTGATGCCTCATCTGTTGGCCCTCTATACAAAGGCATTACAGAATGGCACATTCCCTGCAGACCTGGACACCACACTATTGTGGTTCTACCCAAAGCGAAACAACCCCCCGATAATTGCTCCAGCCATCATCCAAATTTACAAATTAATACAGATATTAAAATATTTGTGAAGATACTGACAAATAGGCTGGCCCATACCAGTGCTTAATCTGTAAATAAAAACGTGCAGGTGCTCAAAGCTCTCCTCTGAAACACGCGGTTGCTGCAATTAAATGTGCGAGAACGGAATACCGAGGCAGAGTAAAGAGGCCCGAGGTGGCTTCAGGGTTAATCTATTTACACACACCCCCTGCACCACCAGCTCACTCTCGCAGCTTTCTGCTTTCTAACTTTGTGACTTTTTTCGCTTTTCTCTTCAGCACCGGAAACAAGCACAAATTAAGCACTGACCCATACTCTTGTTTACCTCATTCATCCAGACCACTGTGACTCCTTGCTGGTAAGAGCACTCGCCACTGCATCCGGAGAGTGCAGCTGGCTCTTTTGCAGGCACCTCCCCTTCAAGGGGAGTTGGCCCTGCTCCTGATCAAATTTCACAAGGAATTTGGCACAGTCTTGTGGTAGTTTCTTGAGGCGGTGAACGGGTTTTGGGCCAAAGCTCTCTGGCCTGGTAGAGTTGTTATACAAAGCTCCCTCCGCACTAGTCAGTATAGGGGATGCAACCGGGCTGTACCCTATCTGCACTACTGTTTGCCCTTGCTATTGAGCCGTTGGCACACCTGATAAAGTGTGATGCTCAACTGCAGGGCTGGCGCTGGGGAGACAGCTTGGAAGACTGAGTCGTCCTTTATGTGGACGATGTCCTGTTGTTCCTCGTGGATCCACAGGTGTCGGGTCCTCAGTGTCTTGAGATTCTTCAGCTTTACGCTGAAGCGTCTGATCTGTGTATGAATACTAACAAATTAGTTCTGGTTGAGGTGAAAGGAGATGCAGTGGGCCACCTTTGGTGACCCGAAGTACCAGTCAGATGCAACTCCTTCATGTGTCCAGGGATACACATCGCCGTCCTTCTGGACCTGGTATGGTCCCTGAATTTTCACCCCCTTTCCTTAAGACTTGATTGCGACCTTGATACATGGTCCAGTCTGCTATTAAAGGTCTTTAAAATGATGCGTCTTCCACGTTATTTATACATCCTGGCAAATTATCTCTATCCCATTCCATGTCAATTGTTTTGGTCCAACAACTCGAGACTCGCAACCTTTTTTTTGGGAAAATAAACATCACCGGGTGGCCTTTTGTTCAGCTCGTTACTCAAAGCTTGATGGTGACCTTGGCGTCCCGGATCGGTATGGCTATTGTGCAGCGCACCAGGTACTGATAAACAAGAGGTTTGCAGGGGGTTGGGACGATCCAGCATACAGACTTGAACTACATCATCTGCGGCTTGACGGTCTGATGGACTCGCTCAATGGAAGTACCATACCCTCTGCAGCACCCTCCTGTACTCGAGTGTTGTTGCTCTGTTGGAGATCGCCCTGTACCTCTTCCAATGAACCGGTCGCCTAACAGATATGACACCGCTGTAGCGGGCATCTGGTTGTGGAAGGTGTAGCAGTTGAGGGTCTTCTTCCTGATTGGATTGCAGAGGTATTATGTACCTGGGCGATGTTCATTGAAGTGGGTCCTTGATGTTCTTTCAGGCATTGCAGAACCAGCATGGGATGTTTCGCACCCAGTTCTTTTGTTAACTTCAGTTGCGTCACGCACTCCTTGCCCTCCTCTAGACGGTTGAGCAACTTCGTAAAGATGGCCCGTTGTAGGCAAGGCTTCTGACGGGATGCCATGCTTATGGGGCAATCTCTTTGTATTTATGGCTCCTTGATGATTAATGGACCAGACCTGCTCACTCTTCTTCGACGTTGATGGGAGATCTGGGTGGGAAAACTGGATGACAATGATTGGCAGGAGGCTTGTCTTGCTCCAAGGGAGGTCTTGATCTCATTGTGTCTACGGATGGTCCAAATTAATAATTTATATTCGATATACCTACCCCCAGAAAATGAGCGTTTGAACCAGCCTTCCTGTCCGTGCTGTTCGGTTACAGCTGCTGACTTTTACCACACGGTCTAGTCCTGCCCCTGGCACTGTAGCCCTACTGAGGGTTCGTGAGTCTTGAGATATCAGAGGTGCTGGGGCATCAGATTGAACTGGGCCCATCATGAGAGTACTGACAAATCCCATTCTGAACGGCTTTTTACTGGAGTGACTTCCTTGGTTGCAAAGTGAGACACTGCGTGCCCATGGGAAGCTGCAGAGCCCCGCACTCTGAAGAAATGGCGGAGTGGGGTTAACTGGTGTGCTTGTTAAGAACAGCCCATACAAGAGGGCAGGGGCTGTCCTTAGACACACAAGAAAATATAGGGTACAAGGTGTGCATATCATGGCTTGTCAATGTAAACTATGTAACAATGATGGGTACTGTGCTTATTTGATAATGTGGACTGCAATGCTTTTAACTCCTACTTGTCCACTTTGATGGCCGATCCTTGTGGGGTTAAATCTTGTAAACTCAATAAAATTGGTTATTCCAAAAAAAAAAAAAGAAAAAAGAAGTTGGTCATTTACGTATTCCCCTGTATTCCTCCCTCCAAAGTGCTGAATCTTTAGCTAACTCCTATTTATTGACTTCCTCACGCCACCTCAATATAAGAGGTGGAGTAAGTGACTTTGGCGCCTTCTGATTTGTCGTGTGGCAAGGAGGAGTGCTGGAGCAATGAAACGTGATTCAGTCTTAGATGCCTTGGGTGTGGGCTATAATCCGAGTATGCAGTGTTCTGCAGTCTCCCAATGGTAATGGGTGCCTGTTAGGGTCCTAAGTGATCTGCCCACCACCTTCCAGTAAGAGGACTGGAAAGGGCTTGTCCCTACAATATGCAGTAAGTCAGATTTCACAGTGTGGCATGAAGGGCAGGAAGATGTGGCTGCAGGGAAGGTTTTATACAATTTAGAGGGTGTCTGATGTGCTCTATGTAATAATGTGAACTGAATGAATGTAAGCCTTCTATTAAAGGGTATTATGCTAGAGTACTCCAGGAAAATTGCCACTCCTTATAATGTAATGGTCGGCAAGGTCCGCCTCCCACCAATCTCTCAGCAAGGTCAACGGTACTTACAAATGAGAAAGTAGCCACTTAACTAAGGGCTTGTCTGTGCCCATTTCGTAGACTGCCTGCACCAGAGCATGGGTGTCTGGTCCAACCCCTTTGGTCACCCTTCCCATTATGTATGATGTAGAATATTAGTGTATGTAAGAAAAAAGGGTCTGGGGAGCTTGTGTAATTGAATGAAATCTTGATGTGACAATAGCATCCTGTTCTCAAATGAATCACCAATGGCGGAAACACCTACATTCGCCCAGGCTATCAGTGTGATTGCTGTGAGGGAGCCAGGTGGGGTCTGTAGTCCACACAGAGGGATGTTTGAGGAGTAGGGATTCCTAGCGCATGTGAGCCTGAGTGCAATAGTCCAATATGTAAGAGTGTTATGTAGGAGCAAGTTAGAGGGTTTTGGAAGCGATGTAGCAATAATGCATGTAAACGCCCTGTGTGCAGCTTAGATGGCGTGTATCCTATCTCCTACAGATGAAGACCTGCCGGTCAATAAGAGAGCCATTGTTGTTGGGCTGCAATGCAGTAAGGATGAAAATCAGGGGCACCCAGTCTGCCTCCCTCTGGTGGCAATCATAATTTAAAGAGGCTAACATGGTGGACACCCTTACCCCATATTAGTTCGATCAGAATGTTGTCTATGGTTTGAAAGAGAGACCGTGTAACAATTATTATCTTGGAAAGAGCTAATCGCCTGTCACCGAAAGGGGCAGGACGGCCCAGAACTTCACCTGGGCACTCAGTGCTGTGATGGCATCATTGAGATTACACTCAAGGAGATCTGTGTGTGTTCTGTAGATCTGTATGCACACATATCTAAACATGTTTTAGGCCAGTGGGATGGTGTCACCGCCGAGTTGTGTTCTGTTGTCCGTAAAGGAGAACATATGTGATTTGGCATGGTTGACTCATAAATCAGATAAGTCACCGAAAGTCTGTAATAAAGCAGGGACAGGTGTGAGGTTCATGCTGATGTCTTGCATGTATGTAATCATGCAAACCGCATATAATGACAATGCATGTGTCTGAGGTTCACATGGAATGTCCCAGCCCACAGCCTCCTGTCAGTTTCTGGGCCAGGGCCTCCACTATCAGCACAAACAGTAATGGTGACAACAGACATCCTTGGCACGTGCCCCGGAATTTTGGGTATTGTCAAGAGATGTGCATGCCTGTCTTGGCTCATGCTGTTGCGCTGGTGTAGAGGATTGTGTAAATGTGGAGGGAATATTACATTTTCACAGCACTGAGAACAGATACTCACAGTCTAGGGAGTCGAACCCTTGTTGTAGGTCAAAGGAGAGGCAGCCCATGTTAGGGAAAGTATCTCCAGCTGCTTTCATGACTTGGTATAGAGGCTGTATGTTCATTGAGGTGTTCCTATGTGGCACGAAGGTAGGTCTAGCCCTGTAGGGGTTTGTGCAATAGGAGTGAATGAAAGGTGTCACCAATGTCTAATTGTGTAATAAAGGGCGTCCCAGGAGGGGAGGTAATGGAAAGGATCTGTGTAGGGGAAAGCGGAGGTCTGAGCATGCCAGCAAGGAGTATACTGGCTCTATCTCCATCAGAGTGCAATTTATGTGTGTATGCTTTATAATTCAGAAGCCTCAGACGGGCCAAGGTTTCAGCATGCCTAATCGTAGCAAGTGTCCTGCAAGGCTTCGAGTCTGTCAGATTCCCTGTGTATTATCTTGTATTAGTGTTCCTGTGTGTCTCTTTTTTAAGGCAAACAAGACAAGAAAGACGGGCAAAAGGAAAGGTGAGGGATATGCGCATAAGGACTAGCCAGAAGGGGACATTTTCTGTCACAAAGAGGGTGGCAAGTTCTACCCCGTTCCAATTCCAGAATCACCCTACTTCCCTATGTAATCGTTTTGAGGCCTTGAGTGAGTAAATGAGCAAGACTGAATGTGATCCGGCTAACCTTGTTACAGCTAATGGCAGTACGAACTCAAGGCTGCTGTAGGTCCTGAGTTGGAATATCACAGGGACTCAGGGTAAAATAGAGGACACAGAATTGACAAGTTTTTTCAAATCCCATGTCCTTATTAACTTACAGGAATTTGGGGATTACAAAGGGGAATTAAACCTAATTGGTTAGGCATCTTTTTGTGTAAAAAGAATTCAATCTTCAAGTGGCCAAGTAAGAGGGTGGTTAGTCACTAGTGAAACTAGATTTGGTTTGCAATCCCATAGTGATACCTTCCACCTCCCCTACTTTCTTGGTGTCCTTCTATCTTTTGACCATCATTTAACTATTCTCTGTACCAGCATCTATAGTCCTATACATTAGAAAGAGAACTTAGAGGTTCTGGCTGAAGTAGGAAAGTGTCTTGATTCCTTTTTTCTTTCACTCCCCCCATTCACAATGTTGAACTGACTGTGTCCGGGGACTTTAACCTCCTTCCTTGTAGGGACTGCTATTTGTATGATCCCCAGGATTCTGAGGCCCTGTGGAACAGGCCCACATTAAGTATCCTGTCCAAGGGGACACTTTAAATGATTTGACTGCTAATTTTATCTTACTCAACCTGCTTTCTAAACAAGCACTTGAGCAGTTAGACGGTGTCCCTACTTTTAAAGACCCGGAATTGGGGTCTATTATCCACCATACTTATATTTCTAGGGGCCTCTTTCACTTCATGTTAGTTTCTCACCGAAATGGAACCTAAATAGTGACCACAATCCTTTGATCGCTATGTTTTTTAATGGGAAAGAAAGTTATGGGGTGTAAATGACCATTATAAAATATTAGTTGCCACCAAAGGTAATGGATGCAGGATCAAACAGGGAAAGGTTATTCAAGAAAATGTCAATGCGAACATGCTACAGTCGTGCCAGGAGGCACTTGGGACTTGTCTTGAGTACAAGGCCTCAGCTGTCCGTGTTCCTAAATCTAACACTTACCCATTCAGGACCAGGAGGTCTCCCCAAATCCTGTAGATGGTGCGACAAAAACTGTGTCAGAGTAAAGGAGGAGCTTCTGGCATCACTAAAAAGTAAATAACACCACGTTCTGGGTGGTCCTGACCTACTGCTTTTTTTTGTGTTTTTTTTTTTAAGATCAGTTGTTGGATCAAGCCTTTTCTGTACTGGTCCATGCCTGGGTAAAACACTTCTCAGCCATCTATGACTGTGAGGGGTCTGAGCTCTTGCCTCATCCAACTTCTAAGGCTGACATGCTTGCAACCCAATGGGAAGAAATAAGCAATGCAATTCTATCTTTACCCTGTGATAAGGCCCCCAGGGGCAATGGGGTTCCGGGTGCCCTGTTTAAGTCACTAGTGAACCTCTGGGCTCCTGTCTTAACCATCCACATACCTGCGTCCATTAGAGGCCTGCTGCCAGAGGCCTGGAAACAACCAGTACTAGCCCTTATACATAAAAAAGGAGCCAGAGCAGACCCTGTATGTTACAGGCCAATTTCTTTAATAGGTGTTTAAGTGTAGATCATAGGTAGAATGATCTTGGGGAGACTGTCTTTCTAGGCAAATAAGAAGGACATTCTCTCCGATATTCAATATGGGCCTAGGCCTGGCAGGGCACGATTGAGCTGAACGTAAATTTACACTTCCTGATATCCAAATATCCTCTGGCTAGAGGGGGCTCTGTCAATCTGACCTTTATGGACCTCAGCTTAGCCTTCAACAGTATCAATAGAGACAGCCCCACTGGGCTGAGCTGGGGTCCTTGGGGATAGATCGGACACTTTTTGTTTTTATGAGAGATCTTCATAGTGGCTTGATTAAGATGGTCAGATGCAAACCTAAAAGTGAATGCACTCAACCATTTAATATCAAAAGCGGTGTAAGGTCAGGACTGCATCCTTGCACCTTTCTTACTAACTATGTATATAAATCGATTAGGAGAGGTGCTATCAAACATCAGCCTAGATGTTTTTAGAGTTGATGGGAGAGCGAGCCCAATGTTCCAATATGCCAACGATGCTGTATTGATCGCTCGTACAGCTAGGAGCCTTCAACACCTTTCAGATTATTTCATTGATTTTATGAACAGTTTGAATTTATTTACTAATTTTTAAAAAAACATACCTTATGGTGGACAGACCAAAGAAAACAAAACCAGGTTGCCTCTTAGCATAGAGACAGGTTTTAACCAGAGTGGAAATGTTTCTTATCTGGGACTGTTACTTAATTTGGGAATGAGCTGGAAACATCCAATCAAGAAAAATGGGGGGACCTTGCAAAGGGCTATTTCTGGGCTATAGAACTTTGCCATCTGCATTGAACATAAGCCCACTAAACTTTTTCTAGATAAATATAAGACCAAATGTATCTTGATGGACACTTTCGGATGTGCGATTTTAGGGTATGCAACCACTGACCAAATCCAGGTGACTGAAAATACGTTCTTGAGGAACAGGAAACTCTAGTTGAAATCACCCATAAAGAATCAGGCTTGTCTTTTATTATAGATTTTATTTGCATCAAGCCACTTTTAATTTGGTGTTCTGTATGGTACAAGGAGGACCTACATTTTAATAGGCTCATTCTTCTTGACTGCTTGTCACTATACAATGAAACACAGACGCCCTGGTTGCAATACATCAAGAAATCTTTTCATGACCTAGGGCGACCAGGCTTATTTACTGGTCCCAGTGGCATAGTGAAAAACAATCTTTCTTGAGGGTCAATTAGGCTTTCTCAGAGAAGGTGGAAACCGAATGGAAGAATTCCACTTTATCCAAGCAGTCTATGCAAAGGTATGTAATGGTCAAATCTGTCAGCGGAATTGAGATTTATCTCCTTCTGGCAAGCCCAATCACCATCGCCGCCTCTTGAAATTTTTGAGGCTGGATATATTCCATCAGTTCATGTTCTCAAAGGGGTTCTGGTTTAAACCATCAAATTTGCCTCTCTGCAGCTGTGATAACACCTCAATTTGTAATACTATGTATATAGTTCTCATATGTCTGAAGTTCTCTACTCTGCGCTACACATACATAAGTACATTTGACTCCTGAACACTTCAGATATATTAGACCTGCATACCCTTTATGTACAGCTTTCAGGTACACCCAAACTGTTCTTTCCCATTTTCGGTTGAGTGTTCTCCATGCAAGTCATTAGTATTGCATTTTGCGGTTTTAGTCTTTTTAAGAGGACTATGAGGATTTTATTTACTGCAGTACCTGCTCACATTTGTTCTAAGTAGTTCTGTCTGCTCTTTTTAAACTAACAGCTAACGTACTTTTAACTGATGTATGTTTACTATGCGATATTGCTGCTATTCAATGATCTGAACAATTGTATGATTTTTTCTTCAAAAATCTAATAAAGTTTTATATTATTATTTACTCTGAATGCATCACTCAAAACATACTTAACATCCTCAAGTAAGGTGCCAGCTCTTGTAGTCTTGTACAGGTGAGTATTGTTGATACTCGGTGCAGAACAGAAAGATTCCAATTCATTTTCATTCATCTGGCCTAGAAGTCACCTACAATGCAAGGCCTCCGACCTCCCTCACTTCTTCACCCACCTTCCCTACCATGTTATATACTTTTGTCTCTAACAGTTAATCATAGCCCTCCCTCCAAGCCTCTAGTCTCCTATTCTTACCCAAACTTCCTTCATGATTCTCTGAACTCACACTTACGTTTGCTATATCACCACCTAATCTACAAAAAAGCACAACAGGTATCTACACCGGTCTTACCACTGTCATGTCAACTTCAGTGAAAACAATGGAAGCCTGAAAAACTCTCCCATGACATCTTTTCAGGGAATTTTATCAATTAGATAGTCAACTAACACTATTTAGCTAGTCAACTAGCACTATGTCTATGAATGCAGAAAGAATCAAAAGCACCAAACTATCAAAGTTCCAATACATTTTAATCACAGACCAATTGAGTCACCTACAACCGGGCAATACAATGACAGATGTCCTTTTATTCACCACTTCCAACTAGGTATGAGTTGCTGCCTCCGAAGACCACACGACTGAGAATATCAGAAAGATTTACCGATTTGTTTGAGGTTTTTCCCCCTTCTGATAAGACTTTTTGACTTCATCCCAGGTCCATAGTTTTCCCATTCTCCAGGCTTTCTGGATTTGCTTTCTCCGTCTCTTTCCAGGTTCTCCTGGTTCTCTTCACCACAGAGGTAGAATTATGCTTGAAGCAAGCCACATACATATAAACAGGAGCCTGTTTCTCCGTAGTCTGAACTTCTAGGGTGCCGCTACCACTGTTCCACGTAAGTGAATGCCAAGTTTCCAGTGCCCCCTTTCCACTCATCACTCAGAATATCCCTGTGAGTTGTCTCTGTGTTGCCACCACCTCCACCAATGTACAAAGTGAAAAGCCAGCACTTGCCTATGGCTACGAACCTCCTCCAGGATCATGGCAGTAGTGACTATGGCGTCCTCCTTCCTCTCCTGGTCTCTGGGTTCACACGTTTAGTGACGGCTCCTGGGGGTTCAAGTCTTCCATGTACTGTTCTGGTCTTCTTTGGAGTCACAAAGGTTAATGACCCTGATGTCCTGTGGGGCCGGCATTACCTGCAGATTCTCCTTGAGAGGTGCTCATTGGCGGCTCTTGCTTGGCTCTCCCTGTTGGTCTCTCCACGTTCCTCTTCCTCGGGTCTATCTTCCTCTCTTTCTAAATCGTTCTCCATGCCTTCGCTCTCTAAAACACTCTGGGTTCATGCCTATTCTCTCTAAAACACTCTGGGTTCTGACACGCCTCTTATCTTGTTGGGACCGCTTTCATCTCCCCTCTGTTGTGTGCTACCTTGGCCCCTAGACCGTGAGGTACAGTTCTACTGAGGAACACCCTAGTGGCCATATTGGAATTCCCCCGGTGATACATGAGTCTTCACAGTATAGTTAACAACTTTAACACCATAACTCTCCTACTACAAATCAGTGATTGTCGCAGTGGAATTCAGAGAAGTGGCACAGTTGAGAATTACCTCAAATACAGGAAATACAGATTTAACATCCATATCAACTGATTAATCATGATCCAAATCTATTACATAAATCTATTTCTCTGAACTGATCTTACACAACCAGTCTCCAGCATACAACAGAGATAACCTCAAATGACAGCTGATCATCTCATTGACCAAAAACTCCACTACTGCCAAGAAGAATTTCCACAATGGGATGGAAACCGTCGCCACCTGGATGAAGGACAGTTGCCTCAAGCTCAACTCTGACCAGACTGAGATCCTCATCCTCGGACTCATTGCTCACCATGATGCGTCAAGTCAACTAAGTCACATCCTCCTGCTTTCACACACTCTCACTTCTCCTGAAGATATACAAATGGACCCCAAAGGAATGCT
This sequence comes from Pleurodeles waltl, assembly GCF_031143425.1. Classification (NCBI taxonomy): domain Eukaryota; kingdom Metazoa; phylum Chordata; class Amphibia; order Caudata; family Salamandridae; genus Pleurodeles; species Pleurodeles waltl. The sequence continues at coordinate 491,620,116 of NC_090449.1, read as the reverse complement.
GCAAACCCGTAACCCACCTGGTTACCAGGAGACTCGACTATGGCAATGCCCTCCACACTAGTACCACCCAGAAGAACCTCACAAAACTACAGCACATACAAAATGCTTTCGCCAGACTCATCCTGGACATTTCCCGTCGCAAACATATCTCCAATCACCTAAGAGACCTCCACTGGTTCCCTACTGAGAAGAGAATTAACTTCAAGCTCCTTGTCCGCGCTTACAAGGCCCTACACGACCTAGGACCCGCCTACCTGAACCAACCATCACCTTCTACTTCCCCACCAGACCTCCCTGCTCCGCTCAACAAGCACTAGCCACCGTACTCTGCAAAAGGAAGACCTCTGCTGTTGGGATATCCTTCGCCTACCTCGTGGCAAACAGCTGGAACACCCTGCACCTAAGGCATTCACCATCGCTACCCCAATTCAAGAACGACCTTAAAACCTGGCTCTTCGACTGAAGCTCAGAGGACAAAACCCCTTAGCGCCTTGAAACCCTTACTGGTGAGTAGTTGCTCTTTATAAACCTTGATTTGATTTGAAATGACGAGCTTGTCATATCATCTTTTGAGAATTTAGTTTAGTTTAGCAAAACTGTTATTTCATTATCACAGTGATCTACCAACTATGAGGCTACAAACCCAAAGCTTTTTACATTATATGCTTGCACTGCTTGGGGACCCAATATAAAAAAATCATTGTAACAGGATCCCCTCATCACCCAGAATGAAGGTCAACAAGCTCCAATGACACTCTTCAATCTCTCAGCATCTGACAAAACTGTAGATCACAAACATCTGTTATCCAATCTAAAAGAGACAAAATAAAGTAGGGATCTCCAAATATGCCCATGTCCGGATTCACTCATTGCTTTCTGAACTCAATCAGAAGCCGCAAAAGGAACAGATTAAAACTGCAACTATTTGAAGTCAATGTACTATCAATGCAGTCTTTATATGGCCACTGGTTCGGTCTGCTCTTGTCTCAGGTTATTGACCCACCTGCAGAAATGGGGAATTCTGCCATTTCTATCTGGAGAAGTGAGAGAACACTGGAAGGCAGAAATTGTACCAGAAATATGAGAAAAATTTGTGATTTTAGGCAAAAGTTTGCACATCATTTCAGGGAAGAAGAAATAATGGTATCCACACATGTCAACCACCCTGGATTCCCCTGGGTGTCTTGTTGTCAGAAAAAAAATGTGATATGAACTCTTTGCGTTTAGAGGCCTATAATGTCACAGCCCCGAGGTACAGTCACACAAGTGGGGTATCATTTGTATCGGCAGAATTGTGGGAAACAAACACCAGTAGTACATTTGTTATTATCAACTGAATCTCGCTCCAGCTTCGTCGTCCAAATGCAAGTAAGCCAGTGTGCAAGAAAGAATATATTGAGTTCTGCAAATAACCACTATTCCTAAACTCTACATCAATTATAATATATTGAAAAACTATTAGGGTTCCTTTGTACTAATTTTTCTTTCAATCTATTTTTTCAGCTTAATTTGAGCATGGCTAGTACATAATGAAAAGTCATTATTATCTGATGCTCAATTGCTGACCCTCAGTATCACCTGTTTTTGGACAACCAAAACACATTACATATCCCTCTATCAAGAACAAAATCAACTCTCAATCATTCTCTGGAAAGGCACCCAAGAAGATGAACACTATATGCACTCAGATCATGCTTCCACCATATTTTCCTATTTTCAAAAGGGTAGTCAGAGGATGCCATTACACATAGGTCAACAAAGAGGACAGACACAGGGAACTTGTTGCTTACAATAAAAGGATAGCTAGCTTAATAACTTTGTGAATATTGCTATCAACAAAGTAAAATGATGCAAGATTGTCGGCAAGAAACAGCCATTGTCAAGGAACGACAGTAAATGTATCCGAGAGCCACAGGCAATGTGCCATTCTGCAGTGCATTATTTTGCCTCTAGTGCTTAGGCTCAGAAAAGCACCCTGAATTATGTTTTTGGTCATCACTCCTGGGCAGGATCTGTAGGACTCAAAGACAATGACCATAAGCCCACCTTCATATATACGATTTTCCCTGATGGCCTACTGTGAAGGGCATAATGTGCGAATGATAGACAAATACAACAGAATCCAAATTGAAACACTCTTAATTAGCATCAAGCTGAAAAACTATTGTTAAAAGCCCTAACAGATACATCTCTCTCTATATATATATGTGTGTGTATATATATATATATATATATATATATATTTATTTTTATTTTTTCCACTGAAAAGAAAAAAGGTTGAAGTAATGTTATATGAAGGTGAAATATTCAGTAACATCATATTTTAAACTCTGAAACCACAGAAATACACCAGTTACCTCAGGTAACTATGATTCTTGCCCTAAAATAACTATAACTCGCACCCTTCCACACACAGTTTTCTCATCAATTTCATTGCAAATGTTGCAGTGATATTATCAATGTCATAAAACATTTTATGAGTGAGGTAATATGTGAGGTAATTAGCAGTGCATGACAAGAGTGCGAGTTATAGTGAATTATATACATAGTGTAAATATAGTTTAAAAAAAAAAAAAAGTGATAATTTACTGCCATACGTAAATCCAACGCCCCCAGGCCCAGCCACCAACCCCCCACATGCACGCAAACCTACACTGCGGCCAGGCCCTGTGGCCAGGCATCCAAAGGCAGCCAACCCCAGCTGAACAGGGCATTCAGTGGTGCAGGACCGGGGGGTTGGCACAGGCCAACCCCCACCCCCTACACCACAGGAAGCCAACCCCAAGCAGTGCATGGGCTTTTGCTGTCTGCGGCATGGAGTAATGCTTGGGAGGGGGACAGCCCCCATCCACAAGCCTCATTAGGCCCCGGCAGACCTCATCTGCCAGGACTTTTTTTTTTTTTGGTAATGGGGAAGGGGCAACTTGGCCCCCCTCCCACAAGCCTATTATGGCCCTGGGGAACCCTTACCTCGGGCCATATTTACTTTAAAGGGGAGGAGGGGCTGCATGCCCACCCCATCCTCGAGCCTCATTAGGCCCTGGGTACCCCATCTCCCAGGGCTCTTACTAAATATAAAAGGGAGGGGGACATGCAACCCCCCATGCCTGAGTTGCTTTAGGCCCTAGGGACCCCATCCCCAGGTACCGTACATATATGTTCAAAGGGGAGGGCGACCTGGCATTTCTTAAGGGTGATTGCCCACCCAGGGCTCCCACAATATACTCATTGAGTGTTGCGAGGAGCCCCAAGGCCTCTTCAGCCGCAGCTGGAGCCAGCATTGCTCCCGCTCACAGGGGGAGCTACTCTGCTGCACCCTTCAGGTGCGAATAATACATAACTCAAGTCTGCTCCCCGCTGGCGTATTTTCAAACCTCCCACAGGCTGGGAGCACATTTTGTGTTTGCTACTGCATGGTGGGAGTTTTGAAAATGCTCCCACCAGGAAGGAGCGCAAACAGGTTTGAAAACCACAGTGTTCCGGGGGTGGGCTTCCAGAACACAGCATGTGTGCTGGCCCTAGGAGATGAAGCCACGCTGCCCCACTCTCCTTAAAAATACTGTGGGCCCCTAATGTTGGGGTCCTCGAGGTTGAAAACAGGCTGGGGGGAGGGGGGTTTGCACAAATTGTGTCGTCCCCCTGGGTCCTGGCCTATCCAGGGAGGTATAAAAAAAAAAAAAAGAAAAAAAAAAAAAGTGTGTGCACTTTTTAGGACTCAGGACTGAGTCCTAAGATGACTGGTACCACCTACCTTATTGATGTTGTGGCAGCCAATCAGATTTAAGGGAAGATCTGCAGGCCCCAGGGGTCTTCCGCGTCTCTAGATATTCAAAGTTTTTGAACATTAACCTGGAGGATGGAGTATAGGACTTTGCTCCCGCCTGGCGCTTACCATTGCTTGAAGGCAGTATCTCTCTTGTTTTGCTGCCTCCTAACTGGTTTGGCAGCTGATACGTCACTTCCTGTACTTGGCTGAGGAGCACCGGCCTAGTATAGTTTAATTACACCTGGAATGTTTTTCTGTTGTTTGGACGGACTATTTTTCTTTGTTTCCTGCCTCTCGTGTTTGTCAGTAAGCACTTGTGTTCACGCGCGTGCTTCATTTTCCGCATTTGCCCTTCACTTGGTCCTTACTTTACATAATCAGTAATTACAAGTAGTTGTGTCGTGCGTGTGTTTGTACATTTTTCTGTGGCTTTAAATAGCATTCAATCGACCCAGAAATGAATCCTCAACAATGGCTCTTCCGGCACAGTGGGAGAGCTGATACTACAATATTCACTGCACTCAGGGAAACTTATCCTATAATGCTTTGCAGTCATTCCTTTTACATTCCTTTTACAACACTTTTTTGCCCATAATTCAGCCTGTCGTGGTCCTATGGCAGTCACATTAGGTTAGAGGAGGCCCAAAACTCATAACCTCTTCCACCATTCAATGCATATTTAAACTCTGTTATAGCAGGAACTTTTATTTTTACAGCTGCAAGGAGTTTGCGTTATAAGGGCCTTCTTTGTACTAATATTTTGAAAACCTTGCTCGGCCTGCAAATATGTAATGCATTATGCTCTCCAAGGGCTGAAGGATGATAATTACCCCAAGGCACTACTAACTCTGACTCCAGAGGAACAACTAGCCACGACCAGTGGTATTGCACCTTCTGCTAATGCGCAAACAGTTTATTTTTGAAAAAGGTTTAATGTATGCACGAACACTGTTTATTTCTGATAAAGGTTTAATGTACAGCATGGCTAAATATTTCTGCCATTTCACTGAGGACCTGGTACTTCTCCAGCCGTATCTGGGTTTGGGGGGACATTCTGCGCTTCTGACGTCAGAAGAAGTTCTGGCAGTGTTCTGTGACACTGTACTCTGAGTGCTCTTGGCTCCACGGGGAAATATAACCACAACCAGTGGTACTGCATCTTCTCCTGTTGACTCTAAAGGGACATTTAGCCACCACTGCAAACACCACCAGTGGTACTGCACCTTCTGCTGTTGACTCTACAGGGGCATCTAGCCACGACCAGTGGTACTGCACCTTATGTTATTGACTTTACAGGGACATCTAGTAACGACCAGTGGCACTGCACCCTTATGCTGCTGACTCCACAGTTAAATATTTAAAATGCCTGCTAGGCTTGAAAATGTGTAATACACTATGCCTTCAAAGGGCTGATTATATGGTTACAATGCAATGTTCTTTGCATTCTTCTTTTCACTTGGGTATGCCCTCTAGGGCCTGAATATATGGTTACATAACCATGTTTCTTCCAACTGCTATTTTTACTGTGGTGCTCTGTAGGGGCTGCTCAGATCATTACAGTCTAATGCCAAGTGTATGACGGAATGCATAAACATAGTTTATTTCTGATTAAGGTTTAATGTGCTGCATGGTTAAATATTTATAAGGTCTCAAATGTGAGGTTGTAATTATCATTTACAATGAAAACAACTAACTCTCGATAAAGCGAGACCTATTGCTTTGCAAATGCTTGTTGTAATTTGGTGTAAAGCTGTTCAGTAGTTTCGGAGTTCTTAAAGAAAAAAGATTTATGTATAACTAGAGACAAGGATCCACACGCCAACCAGGGGTTTGGGGGGGGGGGGGGAATTAAAGATAAAATAAGATATAAGGGACAGGATAGAGATACCTTGACTCCATGGCACTGATGGAGGTGTCTGAGGATCCACGGATCGTTTGCAGATCCCCAATTAAAAAAAAATACATCTACTCACAGCCCCAGTCACTCACACCCTCACTTTTCCACTGACAAACCCACAAAACCACTACCACACCCAGTCAGACCCACACAGCCACTCACCCACCCGCTCATACTGCCACTCTCAGACCCACAAAACCACGTATACACCTACTCACAGACCCACACAGCTACTCATACACCCACTATACTTATCTCAAGAAATTAACTCATTCCCTAAGGTAACTATAACTTGCGCCCTCACCATGAAATGCTAATTACTCTACATATTACATCAGTCATGATATGAAATCATTGATAACATCACTGCAGTAGCATTTGTAATTAAAGCATCAATGAGAAAACTGTACATGGCACGGGCGTAAGTTATAATTACCTTAGGGCATGAGTTATAGTTTTTTTAAAGAGGTAGGACTGCTGAATTTCTATGGTTTTGTGTGTGTAAAATCTGAACCTAACTATAACAACCCTGTAACCTTTTGTTATATATATACACATACATACATACATACATACGGACTCACATTTTGAAAAAGCACGTTCTTTTTCCCCCAGAGTAAAGTTACTCCTGTGTCACATGCTGTTCATGGATTCCAAAGCAGTGTTCCATCTAAGGTAGTGGGTAAGAACTATGGTAGAATGAATCAGGCGGCATTAAACGATCTACCTACTGTGGTTTCTTGTATTATTTAGTAAATCTGCAGATGATCAGTGTTTTGACGTAAAAATATCTCAAAACAGATGATAATCGAGCACATGTGCATGATGCAACTGAGACTGATTGAGAACCAGAGAAGGAATCTGTGATCCAGTGGGGCACATTATGCACACGCTCCTTACCGAGAGTGGCTATAGTCAACTTGCTGGGCTGCAGAGAACGGGCAGTGCTGGAAGAGATACTGCTTATATTGACAAAGCAGTCTTTTTAGTTGTCCCAGGTAGAGAGACTTGGCTCTTGGTCTTGCCCACCTTTTTGCAATTGGTCTCCCAGACCGCTGCAACCTGGTCATTCACCCCATCCAAATGAAAATGGATGTTTTGTGTGCACCTTTCTGCAGGTGTAGATCAAATGTGATACATGTGGCCATAGCCACTGGAATAATTTTTTTTATTTGTAACATCCAAATGGTATCCAAAATAGGAGTTCTGCGACAGACCAGACAACTGATATGAATTACACAGCTCAGGGATCGTTTGCATTGATACCCTTGGCGTGGTAAGTGACAGATCCAATGAATATTTCTTGTAAACATGACGACAGCTGTAGGATATCAGTCTCCTTTAATAATGCGGACCTTTTTGTGTCCCTTAAGGAGTTGTTTACCAAAACTGTTACGATTCGAAGTAACTCCTCCCATCCATCCAGTAGCAAGTGGTTTGACAAGAGGTGCCAAGAGGCAAAGAGTTCCCTGACCAAAGTGTTAAGATCCAAGGATCGGGAAGCTATAGTGAGGGCAAGAAGCATTCATGTCTCCACATGCAAGATGTGCAAACTCGAGCATGAGGAGAGAATATGGGGTGAATTGACTGAGGCTGCTTTTTTGGCTTTTGGTTGCACGCAGAGACTCAAATCTTTCGTCCATTCCAGAATGCCATATTGCCGCTGACATCTGGCTAACCCACTTTAGGGAGTTGTATGGCTCCACATCTGTTTCTGCTGATACTAGCTCTGGAGAGACATTGTCACTCTATCCACTGGTGATCCCTTTGCCTCCTTTCACTTTAAAAGAAACTGAGTTGGCAATTCTTGCCTAAAAATCAGGGAAAGCCCCTGGTCCAGACGGAATTCCCTCAGATTTATATAAGTCAGATTTGCTTAAATGGACAGGGTACATAAATAGGATTTCGAATACTGCCCTGTCTAATAGATCTTATCCTGACTCCTGGAAGGAGGCAATAATTGTGCCTAACCACAAGAAAGGCGAGAAAAATCTTCCAGGGAATTATAGACCTATCAGTCTTCTAGATAATTTGCAAACATATTTTGCTACCAGCTGTTAAGCAGACTAAAGCATTGGATAGCGGAAAATCAGACATTAAGTCATCTTCAGGCAGGGTTCAGAGATAAGGTCAGCACTCTTGACCAGGTTTTCCGCTTCATTACTATAAAGTGGAACACCATAGATGTGGACTCAGGCCGCCTTTTTGTGGCATTTGTTGACTTGAAATCCGCTTCTGACCTTATCCCGCGCCCTAAACTATGGGAAGTCATGAGTAAAGCTGGAGTCCCCGGCTCCATGCTTAATAGAATTAAAGATCTTTATTCAGGTAATTGTGCCAGAGTACGATGGGGTTTGGCAGGCAAACTGATTTCCCACAGTCCGTGGTGTGAGACAGGGCTGTGTACTTGCGCCCACCCTATTTCTTATATTCATTAACGCATGTATTCCCTACCTCTTGGATTGCTCTAGTGACGCCCCTACTTTGGGAGGGCAGAAGTTTCCTTGTTTTTTATTCACTGATGACACCCTGTTACTCTCTCGAACTGCTATGGGCCTTTTAAGTTTGCTTGCGAGATTTGTGGAGTTTTGTAAAGACCATGGTCTGGAAATCAACTCACTACAAACTAAATATATGGTTTTTGGAGACAAAAAGCACAAAATGAAAAGACCTGTTTATCTAGAAGGCGCTTCACTGGAAAGGGTGGGCACTTTTGATTTACTGTGTAAAATTAGAAGATTCTCATTATTGGCATGCCCACCGCCAGAAATCATCGATATGCTTGAAGCAAAGGGCGGGCGACATTCCGAGATTTGCAACCCGCTCCCCTAGCTTTGCCTTGACCCCAGCTCTTGAAATATACAAATCACAAGCTGGGGGGGGCATTGTATGGTGCTGAGTTATGGGGCCACTGTAATCTGTAGGATCTGGCTAGGGCGGAAAACCAGTTCTTAAAGACGCTGTTAAGAGTTCCTTCAAGCACTCCCTCTTTGCCTATCCAAATGGATTTAAATCTTTTTTCAATCACCCAGATCGCCGCTTTAAGGCCATTATTGTTCTGGATCCGGTTATGGTCAACCGATGCTCTTATTCCATTTAGATGTGGGTTGCCCAAATTGATGGGCATTAATTCTAATGCCAAAATCAAGTGGTGTGCTCAAGTTGAACGGTCCTTATCCCATCTTGGCCTAGGGTCCTATTGGAAGGATTCTTCTTCTATTCCCAAAAATGCCATTCAGACCTTGAAGGACACCTTCTAGCTTAAAGCTCAAACTGCACAAATGGCTGAAGTTGTGTGCTCTTCTATGACTGACAGGTTTCTGCGATATAAACGTCACTATAAGTTTGAGCCTTTGATGGATGCAGTACTCTCTCCACTTGCGCGTGCTCTTTTCATCAGATTTAGATTAGGGTCTCTTCCCTTGCGTTCTTTAACCTACAAATGGCCCAATTCTATTACCAAGTCTAAGTTATGTCCGATGTACTGTAAGTATGAAGAGACTGATCTTCATGTTTTCTTTCAATGTCATGCATATGGTAAACAGAGGGCCTTTTGGATTACTCCTTTATGTAAACAAATGGGTTTTAGGAACTGTATCTGCTGAGAGAGTATTCAAATCAGACCCATCTGTACAAATAGCTTGTTCTACGGCAAAATTCCTTGAATCAATTTGGCGTTTTAGATTAGCGATTTTAAAGAACAAGAATTTGTAGTAGATTTTAAAATCAGGCATATAGTGCGTAGGCGTTGTATTTAAGTGTAAGTCTGTTTATCGGATGTTCTAGTAGGGACTGGTTGTTTTTTTAACTATCATATTTATTAGAAAAAAAAATTATATAATTGTTTTTTCTGGTTTTATTATCTCATTTTGTGGTGTTTGTAATTCATTTTATTTGTATTTGTATTTTTTCTTACTTTCACTTGAATTGCATGTCTTGTACTTTTATGGTATGTTTTTACCGAAATAAAGTAAATGATGATGATGATGAATAAAGGAATATTTGGACAACGTTTTCATACGATTGGTCCTGATGAAAGCTTGGGACCTTTGAGTGACCATTCAGAGGGCTGAACCATGTTGATAATTTAGGGTTGTAGGGTAGTTAGCACAAAACACCCCTATATATATAAGTTTAAAACATACCAAGGGCGTCCAGGAATAAAAGGAAACCAGGGTGCTCGTTAGGTGACTCTAATCTTTCAGACCCCTCTAGGAACAATATTTAAAGAGCTCCTTGGAAGATGGTTGAGCCCACCCTCGTTTATAGGGACCAGGGTGAGACCTTATGATGAAGCATGGCACCAATAGGGCTTGTGAGGGTCTATAAATAACCCCTTTTGGGTTATCTTTCCTTCTGGAGAAACAGGTCCCAAAAGGAGTCAAGAAGGTTATGGAATATTTTTGGTGATGAACTAGAGAACTAAGGACGCGGTAATCTACGATTTCCCTATAAACACAGATTTACTGAATCTCTCTCCCCACACATTAAGTGTGGGATAAAGGTATGGATACTTTGTAGGGATTCACTCTTTTGGGTGCGTGAGGAGGAGACAGAGGGCTCTTCTGAAGCAATGCGGTTTCGCCCCAATCTTTCTTGCCCGCTATGTTGCTGGGTCCTGGAAGGGTTGCCACCCACAGGTTAGCAGGTAATTAAATGGGACAGCCTCCCTTGTTTTTGTGCACCTTTCCGGCTTTCCCCTGCATGGAGATTCTCAGCTTTCCTCAACTTACAACTAACACCTTGTGACAAAGACTTCGGCTGGACTAGTCTGAGGGAATAAGCAAAAGGATCACGATGGCTTGCAGTCTGAGCTGAAAATCAATGGCAACTCTGGATGTGATATTTTAGAATAAACGAATTGCACTGTACAGTAGATGGACAATATAGGTTGTCATTAACGATGAATGAATTTATGATTCAAGTGTATATGTCACGTTTTCACAACTGTAATTATCCAATTGAAATAACGGTCTGCTATGAAATACCAGGACACGGTAATTATTTTATCTACTTTCATTGCTGTTTGTAAACCCTTGAAAAGGAAAAAATATCCATGATTAATGAATTATTTATACATTAATAATAAGATTAAGTAAACAATAGTCTCCAATTAATTTTGGGCTGAAATTGTCTAGAAAAACGCCTGTGCATTCCAAACCTCGCAGTGGATTCCCATCAGAGACATTGATGGTGCAATGTCTTCCTGACAGATATCATCTCGCCAATGGATCACAATGACTTTACTGGCTCCTCCAATATTATTCTTACCTGCGAGCAATCCATTTTTCAGCTGAAATTGCCAATGATTTTCAGTGCAACACTGCAAATCATAAGTTATCTTTATCACAGATAAATTCAAATTTGATTTCCTGGGGTGGCTGGGCATACCATGGACCCAACAGGCCTAGTGAATAAGTGCTAATTGAACCAGCAGACACTTGTGTGATTTAGTATTAATACAGGGATGTGGAATTCCTATCGCCCGGGACATCTTGTTTGGGGTCAAGGGCAACAAGTTTTTATGTTTACTTTGTCCTTGGGACAAGTAGGCCCAACCCCCTGCAGCACAAACCCTTTGGCTGCCTGTTTACAGAGAGTTGAACTCTCTGCAGTTGAGGTAATGTGTTTCCAAAGGATAATGCTGTTCGAACTTGTATTTATGGTTCATTATTTGAAAGCCTTCATTATTAGGGTGCGTGCTGTAAATAAATGTTTTAAGGTCACACTTCACTACTGACGTTGGTTCCAGTACAAAAATAAAAACGTGTACACACATGTTTGAAAAGTTTAGGCTAAGAGGCTAAGTATAATGCTCCCAGAATGCTCTCTGATTATATGCAAATGAAGTGTCATTTAGTAAAATGTGTTGATGCATGCTAGTATTTCCCAAAAATATTTCTAATGGAAAATCAGTGTAACCATTTTTAACACGATTATGGGAAGCATGAAAATAAACAAACACTGACAAAGCCAACTGATCTGACATATTTTTATAAGTCTTTTAGTTTCATCAATGCGTGTCTTGTTTTGACATGGCTTTTGTAACACTTTATTGTTGTGGGAGCTACCAGGCCCTCAACATTGTAACAAACATTGGCAAAACCCCCCCAAAAAGTTTTTGAACTCTTAAAGCACACGTTGCCACCAGCGGCATAACAAAGGCCCCGCAGCCGCCCTCCAGGGGGCCCCGTCAGCACAGCACCTGCCCTGAGTGAGTCTGGAGAGGGGGCTCCTCCATGTTCTTTGCAAAGGGGCACCCTCCAGTTTTGTTACGTCACTGATTGCCACTGTAGTTCCTGACACTGAACAAAACTACTTTGTGTGGCAATATGCTCCTTGTGGAAGAGCAGAATGCGATCACTCACAGTAAAGCCAGCCGAAAGAGAGAGAAATAGAAGTTTAATAAAAACAAAATGTCTTTGTTAACACCAGACCTAATTAGGGACCAAGACCCACATGTAGGTAGCTTTTTGCATGTCGCAAACAGCGACTTTCGCTGTTTGCGACGTGCAAAAAGCACATTGCGATGCACAAACCCAGTTTTGCGATTCAGTAACCTGGTTACCGAATCACAAAACGGGTTTGCGACTCGCAATTAGTAAGGGGTGTTCCCTTCCTAATTGCAACTCGCAGTGCAATGTAGGATTGTTTTGTGACCGCGAACGCGGGCGCAAACCAATCGCAGTTTGCACCCATTTCAAATGGGTGCTAACACTTTCGCAAAAGGGAAGGGATCCCCATGGGACCCCTTTCCCATTGTGAATGTCACTGTAAACATTTTTTCAGAGCAAGCAGTGGTCCTGTGGACCACTGCCTGCTCTGAAAAAATCAAACAAAAACGTTTCATTTTTCGTTTTTGTTATGCATCTCGTTTTCCTTTAAGGAAAACGGGCTGCATTACAAAAAAACTGCTTTATTGAAAAGCAGTCACAGACATGGTGGTCTGCTGTCTCCAGCAGGCCACCATTCGTGAGGGGGTCGCAAATTGCGACCCACCTCATAATTATTCATGATGTGGGCATTTGCGAAGCCCTTGCGAATCACAGATGGTGTCAAGGACACCATCCTACATTCGGATTTGCGACTCGCAATTTGCAGGTCACAAATCTGAACCTACCTACTTGTGGCCCCAAATTCTTAAAGAAAGTCACAAAAGTGCACCCATGGTATATGTCGTACCCCTATAAAATATTTGTGAACTGTATTTTAGCGTGGGTAAATACGATGTGTAGATTTGCTCATGTGAAAATCTATTGAGCATTTGCAAGTTCATTTTCCCTCCAGCCACTTTCTTCCCAACCCTGGAAGAAGTTCTAATTCTGCCATTGTCAGGAGTAAATGCCCAACCTTTCTTATTATGGGAAAATATTAGAGAGAAGCTGGTAAAAATCTTTAAAACATGCAGGTTAGTAGGTTTGCAGACTCAAAGGCATTCCAGCCCTGGAACTATTGCTTACTGCTTCCTCCAGCCCCAGTATGCAGATCTGCAGAAAGGTGGCAAAATAAGGAAATTGCTACAGTAGGGATTGAAACTCCAAGTATTCAAGCCTTACTATGGTAGTAGCCCTGGCATAATCAGAGAGGCTATTAATTGCTGCCATAATTTGTCGCCACACTACATGGCACCAAAGGGACAAGTAGATCTTTTTACAGGACAAGTAGATTTGAGAAGCAACCTGTCCCCTGGACAAGTAGATATTTTAATAAATTCCACACCCCTGTCTTAGTTTGGCAAATCTGAGATTACTTCTTGAAGTGTGCTCCTATATCTCTGTCACTCTTACCAGGGTTTTACTCAAATTGCTGTCTTTGTGTATACAAGCGGTTATAAGCAGTAGATTTCATAGGGAATTATATTTACCTGGGAAATTCCTCCATGCTTTCTGTCAACACCCTGGATGCACAGGACTCTCCAAAAAGAAGTCCAGTAACTTGGAGATTATCCGTATGGCCCCATTCTAGGAGACACACAGGGGTGTGGAATTCCTATAGCCCAACACCCAGAACATATTGTTTGAGGTCGGGGACAACAAGATTTCATGTTTACTATGTTCTTGGGGTAAGTAGGTCCAACCCCCTGCTGCACAAACCCGTTTGGCTGCCAGTTTACAGTACCACATTAGGGAGCATGGAAGGGAATTGTCTGCAGTTAAGATAATGTTTGTGTCCCCATGTTAATGCTGTTTGAGCATGCATTTGTGGTTCGTTAATGCAAAGCTTTTATTATTAGGATGAGCGGTGTAAATAAATGTAAGCTCAGACTGCACTATTGACTGTGGTTCCAGTAGAAAAAAAAAGTGTACACATGTTAGCAAAGTTTAACAATAAGAGGTTACTTATAAACTCCCAGAATTCTCTGATCAAATGCAAATATTTGCAGTAGCTTGAAAACAGGATTGATGATTCTTTGCTTTCAAAATAAAATGTTCACCAAAAAAGCAGCTAGGATTTTTTTTGCTAAACTACTCTGAAATATTAGCAACCATTTATTTGAAGCATCATTTAGTGAAATGTATCGATGCATGCTAGTATTTCCAAAAAATATTCATAATGGAAAATCATTGTACCCAGTTTCAACAAGATTATGGGAAACGTGAAAATAAACAAGCATTGGCAAAGCCAATAATGTTGACATTGAAGGTCAGCTTTTTGGTTTTGTCAATGCGTCTTGTTTTTACATGGCTTACTCTAATGTTGTGGGAGCGGCTGAGCCATCACCACTGTACGAAACATTGGGGGGGAAAAGCAAAAATATTTTTCGTCTCAAAACATACACACCTACACAGTTGTTCCTGGCACTGAACAAAATTACTTAGCATGCCGATATGCTCCTTGTGAATGAGCTGATTGCTATCACTCACAATTAACCCAGCTGATAGATGGATAGAGAGAGAGAGAGAGAGAGAGAGAGAGAGAGAGAGAATTTTAATAAAAACAAAAGGCCTAAGTTAACGCCAGACCTAATTAGGGGCCCAATCCTTAAAGAAAGTCACAAAAGTGTACCCATGGAATATGTCTTTGCATTAGTGCATATCAACGTATTTCATGAACTCACAGGAATTTACAGAAGTAGACCAGAAAATCGTACTACTAGAAAGTATTTATGAACTTTATTTTAGCACAAGCAAATATGCATGTGTATATTTACTCATCAGAAAATCTGTTGAGCGTGTTCAAGTTCACTTTCCCTTCAACCACTTTTTTTCCCCAGCCATAGAAGAAGCTTCACTTCTGCCCTTGTCAGAAGTAAATTTCCAAACTTGCAAATTAGTAGGTTTGCACAGACTCAAAAGGGCAGTCTAACCTTTGAACTACTGCTTACCGCTACCTCCAGCCCCAGTATGTAGATATGCAGAAAGGTGGCAAAATAATGAAATTGCTGGTATTAAAGCCCTACTATAGTATTAGGACTGGCACATTCTGAGATGTTATTGTGAGAGCTCTTACATGATTGGATTTCTGCCATAATTTGTTGCCACGCTACATGGCACCAAAAGGACAAGTAGATTTTTGTACAAGGCAAGAAGATTTATGAAACATCCTGCCCCATGGGCAAGTAGATATTTCATTAAATTCCACACCCCTGTAATAGGAAAATGATTCTATGCCAGTCTCACAGGTCACTAAAACCTCAATTGAGTACTATATTTACTTACCTCATTCTAAGTGCCCTGTTGTCTTTCACTTGTAGAGCCACAAATTAATCTGCTTCTTTGTGGATCACCATATGCGACATGACTAACCCCTAATTTTCCAATATTATCCTTACAAGTATGACTTACCGTACGATGACAGGTATTGCTGAACCTTGTACCCACATCTGTGGATTCTCACCCTCCAGGTAATACCTGTGTGACACACCTAGCCCATACACTATTTTCACTACCTCATCAGAACTTTAACCAGAATCTTGTTAATTTACCAAGTTTGGTGCCCCAGATGTCAGTGAATCCTGATGAGAACTCTACAATGCATTGGAGTTTGAAATGCCGTCGATACCTGGCACATAAATACGTTTAGACTTACATAAAGTGCCTCGACTGGACTGTAACTGAGTGCAATAAAAAAACATATACTGGAACGTTTTTAGCTTGTATATGTAACCAAGTCTTTACTTCTATATGCTTTTTAATATAGGACACAGTGCACAATTGTTATTTGTTTGTCCATTTTATTTGTTTATTTGTATTTATTTGATGGCTATTACTTGTGTAAAACTCACTAAAATGGCTAGAGTGTACACATGTCTTCTGTACAGTAAGTGTATGAAGGAGCAATCTCCTCTGGCTAATCGATAATTATATTCAAAAGAATTCCAGTTAAACCACTGAACAGTATATATGTGCATAGACTTCAGCCATGTACAGTGGGGTTGGCCACAAGAACCACCCTATGGCGAGGCCCAGCATCTAACCCTCCATGGGCAGCCTACCCAAGGTGCGCATGGCCTTCATATATGTGTAGCGGAGATAGGTCCCAGGGCCTGAACTGGAGCCAGGCCCTGTGCCAAGCACACCATGGGTGGCAAAGTACACCAGTGAGTAAACCAGTCTGCGCTCAACCCACTTCGGGCAATCAATATGTAGTGTGCACAGTCTTCAATGCTACAGGACTGGCTACAGGCCCTGGACAAAGTCTA
Organism: Pleurodeles waltl; assembly: GCF_031143425.1. Taxonomy (NCBI): domain Eukaryota; kingdom Metazoa; phylum Chordata; class Amphibia; order Caudata; family Salamandridae; genus Pleurodeles; species Pleurodeles waltl. The sequence goes on along the minus strand of NC_090449.1, from coordinate 491,603,811 downwards.
TGCCCTGCACCCAACTGCCAATGGGCTCTGACCCCAAGTTTCGATGGCTAAGGCCAGGCCCTGGGGCCAATCCCCACCAGACACTTTCAACAGCAGGGTTGATTGCAGGCCTTGCTCTCAGCCCCCAATGGGCAGTCAATCCCTGCCGCACACAAGCATGTACAGCAGAGGATGGATACAGGGCTTGACCCCTGGCCACATCCTTTTTCTTGTTTTATGGGTCTCGGAACACTGTGAGGGAGCCAACATAGTTTCAAGAGCCTTGCCTTGGGTTCAAAAACCATTTGCCAGGGTTTACAGACCTCAGGAGCTGAACTCAGCCTTGTAGTCCATGAACCACACAGCAATACATATTTGTTTTCATTTTGCCTTTTGGGCCCTCACACCATGGGACTCAGTCCCAGAGTCGTGTAATGACAGACACAACAGTTTTTCATGTTGTGGTCTGCCAATCAGAGAGCTCAGAGTCCACGGAACTGGCTTTTGGGCCACTGCCCCAAAATGGACGAATGTTTTAAAATTAGTCTGTGAACTGTCCTAAAGTTCCGATTAGTGGACATTTCACGTAGTAACGGTCTAGCTACCTCTGCCTTTTTAATCCTTTCATGCCCATAAAAAATGTTTAACTCAATTTCTAAACAAATATTGCACATATTTACAATAACTTAAAGAAAGCCACTTTCATGAACAAAATCCTTCTTTCATGCCAAGTTTAGTATGTTCAGCTTTTTTTTTCGGTTTTGGAGAGTAAAGAATGCTACGGGAGTTAAATGTGAAATTTATGACACCGTTTTTACTGGCCCACATTAGAAGGATCTGCATTAAACTTGTCATGCTAACCCCATATCGGATTGACTTTTTACTGTAAAGTTTCGTACTAGTCAAACAGTTTGAAAAATTATTTAACTTAAGTGTAACTTCATTGTTGTTGATTATGTAATAGTGACACAATGGTATGGAACCTCTAACTATAATCAACAGGTGCAAAAAGAAAATATGGAGAAGACCAACCATATAAGTAAGGGTCTAAGATGCCTAGTTAGCAGTTTAAAAAAAAAAAAAAAAACGACAGTGAATTATTATTTTCTTTTTGCACTGGCTCTGGAGCTCCTGGCCTATTGGATATGGGATGACCCTCTGGCCTCTGGAGAGGGAACTAAGATTGGAGTGACGGTTAGCAAAGCAAATAGTAATTCTTCCTGCAGGTGGAACAGGCCCCAAGGGTCAATAGACATGCTATGGGACCCAGAGGCTTCCTTGCAGCCCTGTATCAAGGTAAATTGGAAAAAGAATGCCTACACTCACAAAACCAGACACAGAGACTTATACATACATTCAAGTCAGACAAGCACTAGCAACTCATGCTGCAATAGGCTTGATCATAAAGTACTCTTCCCCACTAGAGGAAAGGATCCCTACAAAGCCTTTTCTAAACAATGCTGCATCACTGACCCATAAGAAAATAGTTAACAACTCCCTGACTTCTTAGAGAAGCTGAGAAGTGACTGGAAGAGGGATATAGTCAAAATGGAAGACGAAGACTGAGATGAGGCCCCACAATCTACACAAACGGTGGCAATTAGAACAGGGTTTCATCTCATGCAGCTGCGGATTATGCATAGATCTTACTACACAAGGGACATATTACTGAAAATGGGGGAAGACAGAAGCGGACAGGTGCTCAAGAGGCTGCAGTCAAATTTTCTCTCTCTCTCGCTCGTGCTCTCTAACGCGCTTTCTCGCTGCTGGATAGTGTACTTATGAAAGTGGGTACAGGATTGCTCGGACAGGTATTCGACTTGCAAACACATGAAAAAGCAAAGTTGTTGGGGGTGAGGCTCATCAATATACGTGAAACTACTCATCAATCTCAGCCTAATAGTGGTGAAAAGAAATACTGCCACAAAATAGGGAGGAACTGCCCCACCCAAGTTGGACAGCTGGAATGAAGACATTGACTGGTGTATGCTGGCCGAAAAACAAGTCTATGAGGGTGGAGGATCCCCAAAAAAGGTGGAAACAGATACAGCAACTATAACCGCACTGTAGAGGGATGGTATACCCCATACTGTACAAAGAAATCCCATACACTGCCGGGGTCTACCTCAATATAACGGTTGTATGGAATAGTGGGTATGGCCGCATCATTACTAAGTTACAAAAACTGATACTGGTCTCTGAGAAGAGTTAAAATGTGATAATGTGGTGACTCTACGGTTACCTCTGATGAAAATGTTAATAACTTACTTCTCGCATCCCCTCTGGGGAATCCTCTCCGAGTTAAAGCTTTATATTTCTCTGTCTAATGGTTTAATACCACAAAACTTGACAGAAATTGGTTAATGGATTGTAGTTTACCAGACATAAATTTCTATTTCCAGAAAGAAAAATATACAAACATAACTCAGTAAATGCAAATGTGTGGCACAAATCAGATATTGAACTGCTAATGATGAAATATGCCACTTCACCATTTCCTACTGAGTCAACCCTAGCTAAATATGATAACATTATTCACCTAATAATGTTGACCAGCCTATTTTAGCCATGACGATATCTATTTTAAATTCTTTGACTTCAAAAATAAATCTGGTGACAGGCATCTTAAACCAAAGTGTTATTTTGAGAAAATTAAAGATTCTCGAACAATATTTGGATGACCCTGTCCCACTTGACTTCTTTATACATGAGTCACACACAGATTAAAAAATACAATTACATAGATGCTTGCCCTTGTTGAATTAGGTAAAGATTGCATAATGAGGGGATTTTAATGGGGATCTTTTTTGTTTCACATTTCTTTATGGAAAAGTCATATCAGGTGAATTTAGTATCAATACAGAGAAACAGAAATCTGGGGGAAGGGGAATGTTTAGGAGGTTTTGGAAGGAGACAAGTCAATGCTTACTGCGACATCAGAGCAAATTTGCATTGAAAAAGTGCAAGGGCAGGTTTGGGGTGTAAATCCACCTGCTAGTGGCAGTATGAACTGGATACATGTCTGGCTAAGGAGCACATTGTCAGAGATCAGGAAGAAGGATGGGGCGCTGTCAATGGGATGGGGGGAAAAGTAGGTGTAAGAGGGGGAGCGATGTGGAAGCGGGAGAGCAAGTAGGTGGAAGGGGTCATTTGTCCTGACCCACGGGGGCATGTCAAGAGCTGAGCAGCAGTTGTGGCATCCGGGGGATGAAGAGAGGGATCCCATTTGTAGTCCAGGATACAGTACTAAGGGAATGAGACTAGGGCCAGGGCCTGGAAAAATGATGTAAACGTCTGGATCTGGAAAAAGGCCTCTGCTCTGTCCTGGAGGTCCTAGATGATTCTCTTGTGGGAGACCGTTTGATACATTTCCCCAAGCCAGTCCTCATGGGGAGGAGTGTGGGGAAGCGCCAGTGACAGAGGATGCATATTTTTGCAGTGGCAAGGGCAGTGTGCAGGAGGCGGCGTTGGAAACAGGAGCAGTCTGGGATGTCCTCTGTGTTGTGTAGAAAGATCAGGGTTCAGGGAAAGTGTCTTGTCCGGCAGTGTCTTGCACAATGTGGACCCTGTGTTCCAAAGTTGATGGATCGAGGAGCAATCACAGAGTATATGAAGTATACTGCAGCGACTTTCAGGGCAGTGCCAGCAAGACAAATGAGGTAGCAAGACAGGGGCTTGCAGCTTTACAGGGGGCCAGTTGTGAGAGTCTTGGAAAGGCAGCACATTAGGCAGGCCACCCTTGCCCCACGGTCAAACGACTCTAAGAGTTCAGCCCAAGCCTCCTCCTGGTACTCCTTGGAGATATCTCTACTCCTGTTGGGAGGGAAGCTGACTTCCTCTCAAAGAGCCGCAAATGGTTTGAGAGTGCCTCCATTAAGAACCTGGTACATGCCGTTGATGTCCACCGATCACCACAAACCCCAGCCCAGAACCCTTCCCCTGATGCGAAGGCCCGCGTTCTCCCAATAATGGCACATGCTCATGAAGGAGGGGTTCATGTTGAACGGGCAGTGGGCTCGGTACCAGGATTTCAGCATGGCCTGTACCACTAGGTTGGTGGGGTGCATCTGGTGTCCCCTCTCCCGTAGAGTGGTTGTAGATCCTCCTGGCTTGCCGCTCTGTCATAAACCTCAGGTGTCCAAGGGAGCATGTTAGCAAGTTGGGTAGATGGAGGGCAAAGGCATTTTGGTCTACTGAAGGAAGGCTTATACTGCATTAGAAATGTGCACTAGGAGCTTGGATCAACCCAGGCAAGAGCGGTTGGACCCTCAAACAAAAGAGCAGATGCCGGTATTCACAGATTTTAGCATGATCAATGGGCCCAGTAAGGGCAGCATGCCGAGTGCGTAGGCAAAGAACGGTAGTGTCGCCATTCGGGCAGCCCCCACATAGATAGTTGGAGGGGGATCATTTGTCAAAGTCACGTTTCATGCGGGCTATCAGGGTGTCCAGGCTATCTGTTATCAAGTGTCCCAGGCCCCTGCTGACATAGACCCCCAGGTATTTAAGGCGCAACGGGTACCATGTCAGATCGCAAACCGCTTTGAAAGAAAGCTGCCACAGTTGACCTGGGTTATGGGAGCATCATAGAGCCAATGGTTCTTGGAGCTGAACCCCTCCCTGTAGGAAAGTACCATCTTGCCTGGCATGTTACCCCCATATTTCACTGTATATATGTTGTTTTAGTGTATGTGTCACTGGGACCCTGCCAGCCAAGGCCCCAGTGCTCATAAGTGTGCCCTGTATGTGTTCCCTGTGTGATGACTAACTGTCTCACAGAGTCTCTGCATCAGGGTGGGTGGGTTGGCCATGCCTTGACACAGAATAATGGTGTGAATGAACAGAGGGAGACCTGTCCCTAACAGATGGCACTCTAACAACCTGGCCTAAAGGAGTAACCTCCCTACTGTGATGTGAACTCACATCAGTACCAGCCCTGCTAGGTGGCCTGCTAAGGGGCAGGTTGGGAAGGTTCCCTTCTAACACTTTTACTGTGGCTACCCCAGAATCAGAGTGTGAACCATCAGCTAATCTCTCACCAGATGTGCCAGCTATGGTCTTATCATGTTCAATGAGCATATTAACTAACAATTCTTTAGAGGGATTCTTCCCTACCCCTAAACCTCTATCAATGCAGAGACTCCTTGCACCTTTCCAGCTAAGGTGGTCATTAGCAGTGCTGGTCAGATCCAGAGTTTGACCTGTACCAGACATGATAGAAAAAGGTTTAAGGGACAGAAAAAGAAAGAAAAAGTTTTAGAACTTTTTAAAGAACAGGAAAAAAAAACTTTTTCAACTTTTAAGAAACTTTTAGAAAGTTTAGAGGTACTTTTCAGCACTTAGCAATAGAGTAAGAGGAGAAAAGCAAAACTTTTTGGTTAGGTGTACATACACTGAACTTGTTTTGTATATTTTTCTCTTATGAAAAGTACAAAATGACAAAGTGGTAAGTAGTTGCAAGTACTTATCCCATCGCTGCTTCCAATGTAGGAGGCTGGCCAGGTTTGTAGTGGTACCAAGGGGTACTTACACTCTGCACCAGGTCCAGTTATTCCTTATTAGTGTAGAATAGGTGTCTAGCAGCTTAGGCTGATAGAAAAGGGTAGCTTAGCAGAGCAGCTTAGGCTGAACTAGGAGACGTGTAAAGCTCCTACTATACCACTGGTGTCATATGCACAATATCATAAGAAAACACAATACACAGATATACTAAAAATAAAGGTACTTTATTTTTATGACAATATGCCAAAAGTATCTCCGTGAGTACCCTCAGTATGAGGATAGCAAATATACACAAGATATATGTACACAATACCAAAAATATGCAGTAATAGCAATAGAAAGCAATGCAAGCAATGTACAGTCACAATAGATTGCAATGAGAGCACATAGGTATAGGGGCAACACAAACCATATACTCCAAAAGTGTAATGCGAATCACGAATGGACCCCAAACCTATGTGACCTTGTAAAGGGTCGCTGGGACTGTAAGAAAACAGTGAGGGTTAGAAAAATAGCCCACCCCAAGACCCTGAAAAGTGGGTGCAAAGTGCACCTAAGTTCCCCAGAGAACACAGAAGTCGTGACCGGGGAATTCTACAAGGAAGACCCACACCAGCAATGCAACAACGATGGATTTCCAGACGAGAGTACCTGTGGACTAAGGGGACCAAGTTCAAGAGTCACACTCAAGTCGTGAGTGGGCAGATGCCCAAGAAATGCCAGCTGAGGGTGCAAAGAAGCTGCCACCGGATGGTAGAAGCTGTGGATTCTGCAAGAACAAAGAGGACTAGGAACTTCCCCTTTGGAGGATGGATGTCCCACGTCGTGAAGAAGCTTGCAGAGGTGTTTCCGTGCAGAAAGACCGCAAACAAGCCTTGCTAGCCCACTCAGAAGCAAGCAGCACCCGCAGAAGTGCCGGAACAGGCACTACAAAGAAGAGTGAACCGGAGCTCACCCGAAGTCACAAAGGAAGGTCCCACGACGCCGGAGGACAACTCAGGAGGTCGTGCACTGCAGGTTAGAGTGTCGGGGACCCAGGCTTCGCTGTGCACAAAGGAAATCCTGGAAGAGTGCACAGGAGCCGGAGCAGCTGCAAATCACGCGGTACCCAGCAATGCAGTCTAGCGTGGTGAGGCAAGGACTTACCTCCACCAAACTTGGACTGAAGAGTCACTGGACTGTGGGAGTCACTTGGACAGAGTTGCTGAGTTTCAGGGACCACGCTTGTCGTGCTGAGAGGGGACCCAGAGGACCGGTGATGCAGTCTTTTGGTGCCTGCGGATGCAGGGGGAAGATTCCGTCGACCCACGGGAGATTTCTTCGGAGCTTCTAGTGCAGAGAGGAGGCAGACTACCCCCACAGCATACACCACCAGGAAAACAGTCGAGAATGCGGCAGGATCAGCGATACAAGGTTGCAGTAGTCGTCTTTGCTACTTTGTTGCGGTTTTGCAGGCGTCCAGAGCAGTCAGTGGTCGATTCCTTGGCAGAAGGTGAAGAGAGAGATTCAGAGGAACTCTGATGAGCTCTTGCATTCGTTATCTAAAGAATTTCCCAAGGCAGAGAACCTAAATAGCCAGAAAAGGAGGTTTGGCTACTTAGGAAGGAGGATAGGCTAGCAACACAGGTAAGAGCCTATCAAAAAGGAGTCTCTGACGTCACCTGCGTGATTTGCAGCTGCTCCGGCTCCTGTGCACTCTTCCAGGATTTCCTTTGTGCACAGCCAAGCCTGTGTCCCTGACACTCTAACCTGAAGTGCACAACCTCCTGAGTTGTCCTCCGGCGTCGTGGGATCTCCTTTTGTAACTTCGGGTGAGCTCCGGTTCACTCCTCTTCGTAGTGCCTGTTCCGGCACTTCTGCGGGTGCTGTCTGCTTCTGTGAGGGCTCCCTATCTTGCTGGGCGCCCCCTATGTCTCCTCACGCAATTGGCGACATCCTGGTCCCTCCTGGGCCACAGCAGCATCCAAAAACCCTAACCGCGACCCTTTCAGCTAGCAAGGCTTGTTTGCGGTCTTTCTGCGTGGGAACACCTCTGCAAGCTTCTTCACGACGTGGGACATCCATCCTCCAAAGGGGAAGTTTCTAGCCCTCTTCGTTCTTGCAGAATCCACAGCTTCTACCATCCGGTGGCAGCTTCTTTGCACCCTCAGCTGGCATTTCCTGGGCATCTGCCCGATCTCGACTTTGTCGCAACTCTTGGACTTGGTTCCCTTGTTCCACAGGTACTTTCGTCCGGAAATCCACTTTGGTTGCATTGCTGGTGTTGGTCTTCCTTGCAGAATTCCCCTATCACGACTTCTGTGCTCTCTGGGGAATATAGGTGCACTTTACACCTACTTTTCAGGGTCTTGGGGTGGGCTATTTTTCTAGCCCTCACTGTTTTCTTACAGCCCCAGCGACCCTCTACAAGCTCACATAGGTTTGGGGTCCATACGTTATTCGCATTCCACTTTTGGAGTATATGGTTTGTGTTGCCCCTAAACCTATGTGCTCCTATTGCAATCTATTGTAACTATACACTGCTTGCATTACTTCCTTTTGCTATTACTGCATATTTTTGGTATTGTGTACATATATCTTGTGTATATTTGCTATCCTCATACTGAGGGTACTCACTGAGATACTTTGGCATATTGTCATAAAAATAAAGTACCTTTATTTTTAGTATATCTGTGTATTATGTTTTCTTATGATATTGTGCATATGACACCAGTGGTATAGTAGGAGCTTTGCATGTCTCCTAGTTCAACCTAAGCTGCTAGAAACACCTCTGCTACACTAATAAGGGATAACTGGACCTGGTGCAGAGTGTAAGTACCCCTTGGTACCCACTACAAACCAGGTCAGCCTCCTACACTCCCCAAGGCCAAACTGTTGCAGGGTCGCAAAGAGGTAGCCCCTGTCTAGAAGGTTGAACCACTCTCGGCATCCAGGTAAAGGAGCGAGCATCTCATCCGGAAGGTCCATTGCTGCCCAAAAGGTGTACACAAGGGTGCAGAGATGACTGCTTGAGGAGGGGCCAGGGTTGAATCGCACCTGTGTGTGGTGAACGAGGGTCGGGATCATTTTGCGAAGGTGGGCTGCAAAGACACCAGCGAGGATTCTGATGCACTGAGTGATGAGATGGGTCTGCAGCTGCCGCCGATTCTTCCCCCGACTGGGGAAGGCCGATATCACCGCTTTGTTAGACATAAAGCCAAGGGAGCCTGTCTGTTCGGCTTCACGGAAGCCATCATAAAGGGTGTTGACTTTGTCCTCTCCTACTCACTTATAAAACTCTGCAGGGATGCCATATTCCCCGGAGATATTTTGGTAGGGAAGGCTGGTGATGACCTGCACTATCTCAGACTTGCTGATCTCCCCACCTAGCAGAGCGCTGCCAGAATCGTTAAGTCTAGGAAGGTGTATGCTGTTGTCAAAGGCCTTCAAGCTGGTAGGGTCCACCGTCACCTTCGGTATATAGAGCATCCGGTAGACGTTGCCGAATTAGTTGACTATATCCTGCGGACGTGTGAGTAGTGAGCCTCCTGTGGAGCTCTGGGGAAAGGTTTGCAGTGTAAAGGGGCATGAGCGTCGTGATATCTGCCTCCAGGTCTTTTTGTTGGGCTGCCCGTCCCTTGCTGGCTAAGGCCACGTCTCTCATGAGCTGCCCAAGGAGGATGATGGCCTTCACAGCCGCCCACAAGACCCTGAGACAGGGGACCAAGCCCCTGTTGACAATCAGGTACACAGAGACATGGGAGAAGAGTTGGTTTTTGCTCTGCGGGGTATGATAGAGCGCCACATTAAGGCAGCACAGCTTGCGGCCTTGGGATGCAAAGCCTAGGTCCAACATGAGAAAGACTGGGCAGTGGTCAGACAGTGATACCTCCAGGATCCGGGATTCTTGGGTAAGGGTCACCATTTGTTGGGAGAGAAGGAAGTAATCCAGTCTGGACAGAGTACCACAATTTCCGTGAGGAGGCGAATGATTTGTAAGAAAAAGGGACTCTTGGGGTCCATGGGAGCATAGACAGAACCTACACATATTGTTTGTTCCCCAAACTTCAGTTTTGCTCTTAGCGACTGTCCAGGTCAGACCAGGACTTGAGGACAGCGATCGGCAGAGACTTTCGTATGAATATCGCAATGCCGCATTTCCTGGAGGGACCGGACCCAGGTACAATCACCTCTGGACAGCTGCTGTGAATCACTCATCCCACCCAGTTCTGTTGCGATCTGAACCAGGTGGTAGGGGGGACTAAGGCAGGGGTGTGAGGGTGTTACGGGGGAGGTGTGGATCTGCCTGAGGCCGGTGTGCACTCCCCATGTAATCGCAATGGTGACAGGGGATTCCGACTTGTGGGGGGAGGATACATCCAATGTGAGATTGTTGGCCGGCCGCAGTTTTTCAGACTCCAAGGGAAGTGGTGGGTCTCTTGAGGTAATGCCACGTCTACCCGTTTGGACTGCAACTAAGAGAGCACCTTCTTGTGCTGTATGTAGTGCGTTAGGCCGTTGACATTCCAGGACAGGGAGGGGGAAGCCCGTGTGAGGCGGTTATCCTTAGGGTGTAGTGTGGGCAAGAGGACGGTAGTGGATCACAGGACCTCTGAGGCAAGGAAGGGGTGGTATAGGGGTGTGTGGGGGGAGAAAGAGGGAGAGAGGGTGAGAGAAGGAGAAAATAGGAGGGAGAGGGGTGGGAGGAGTATGGTATGAGGGATCCTCGAGTATGAAGAGGTGGAGCTGCCCAGTGCTGTGGGGGTCGGGGTGAACTGGCTGTGAATTAGAGAAAAGCCTTGGGGAATGCCTAGAGCTGTCAACCGAGGGTCTTGGCTTGCAGCACCAGCGAGCCAGGGGGCTGAAGAGAGGGGCAAGGGGAAAGACACTTGCTGGGATGCAAGGATGGGATCGGCAGCGTGTGGGGCGGACCGGGGTTAGGGGGAGGTGTGCATCTGCACGTGGCCAGGATGCACTCCCCATTTCAAACGGATGGTGATAGGCGATTCCAACTTGTGGGTGAGGGGGTGAGAACACAGCCAATGCGAGATTGGTTGCCCGCGAGTCGGGTTGTGTCATCAGACCTGCCAAGGGGGGGTAGAGGGGTCTAGATGGTTGGGTGGGGGCATTCAGAGGGGGGAGTGAGCGGTGGATAGCAAGAGATCAGAGGTCACTGGGTGGGTGTTGGGGGGGAGGGCGGGGGAGTATGGTGATCAACAGTACCAAGGGCACTCTCCGGGTTGCAGGCACAGCCCTGCGGAAGGTGCAGCGGATATAACATGAACAGCCTCAACAGGGTAAACAACAACGTTCATCACAGAACGATGCAGAGGCATGCATGCTTGCATTATGACAGAACAATACAACCAAGAGCACAATATATCATTTGTAACACTTTGCAGCCATTGGCCAACATGCAATAAAAATTGACAACACAGGCAGCCTTAAAGAGTGACATGCAGATGCATGCAGTATACTCATCCGTCCACTGACAGGAAACCAAGGGTTGCAGAGTGTTGCATCTAGTCTAGTTCAGTCGAGATAAGGAGAAGCCGCCATGAGGAGAGTCTCAGCCTTCAGGCTGGGGATGCTTCATCAGGGATCAGGATTTGTTGCGGCTCTGGTCCTGGTTGAGAGGTGCCACAGTCTTAAGGGCCAAATCCCTGTCAACCTAGGAGCGGGACAGGCACTCCATGACCCTGCCCAGATTGTGGCTCCCCTTGGATCGCCAGTGGCCGCTGGGCATATTGGTGAGGGGGGTGGTTTTGGAGCCATAGGTCAAGAGTCAGGCTGATGGTCCTGGGAGGGCATGTTCCATGGTGTGGTCGGGCCGTCTTCCAAAAGAAGCATAGGGTGTCCAGGTTAAGGAAGATCTTAGAAATCCCATCTTTTGCGATTCACATATGGGCAGGCTCAAACGGACCAAAGTTAATATCGAATTTCCGGAGTTGGGGCCTAAGGACCAGGAACACCTTCCTCTTACCATTGGTCTCACTCTATCAGTCTGCAGCAATGCGGCTCTCGTGCCCCTCACTGTCATATGAGCCATTGTGCCGGGCCACAGTTAGGAGCTGTCGCACTTGCTCATGACAGATGAAGCAGGCTATTAAAGGGTCAGGTCGCCGATGTTTCCGGTTTTGTTGTGCACCTGCAGTGTGCTTGTTAGATCTCAGGGGAAGTGGGGCAGGGATGTGAGGCCCATGAGCATGGTTAGGTTACTCTTTAGGAAGTCCTTGACAACCAGTGCGTTCCGGGAAGCCCGAGAAGCGAACATTGTCCCCGAGGCTCCTGTCCTCCAGGTCTGGAATGGATTTGGTTTCGGCCTCTAGTTCTCTTATTTTGAAGTCTATGCCTTGCAGGCGTCGGCCGAGCGATGTGAACTCATGCAGGATACGGTCCATGGTAGATTCTGGTTGCGTGCAGGAAGAGGGGGTCAGAGGGGTGTACATCTGTGGTTTGGAGTGCAGCCATGGTGCAGTGCTGGGAGATGTTCTCTGAGAAAAGCAGTTGATGGGAGGATATGCCTGTATATTTACTGGAGGACATCTCCAGGGCAAGGAAGCAAAGAAGAGGGAGGCGGGGAATGCCTTGCAGGGACCCGTAGGGTTGTGGAAGTAGGAACAGGGTGCTCTCTTTGCCGATCTGGCAACAACAGGTTCCCTTGGGTTGAGATGGGCCCACCCAGCAGTTAGTGAGTGGTCTAGATAAGTTCTAGGTCCGCCCCAAGCCTCCCAAAGGTGCAGGGGGAGGCCAGATCATCAGTGGTAGTTGCTCTGTCTCCCTAGCCTGGGGCAGCAGTTAGATCAGCATGATGTGGGAGGCAGTCGAAAAGGTTGACACTATGGGGGCCCCTTCGCCACAGAGAGGGACCAGCAAAAGAGGTTCTAATGCTGGCCTTGGGGAGGAGAAGTGCTTGTGGTGGGGTCCTACAGTAATCAATCCGGTAGCTAAGGACGAAGTTTGGCTCCCTAGAATGGTGGCGTTGGAGGAAAAGGGCTTCCGGGGCAGTTCAGAGCGCCCACTTGGTCAGAGCTGGCATGAGGTGGCTGTATGGGCAGGCCAAACTGTTATGTGGTGGCTGTGACTTTGGGCTCCCCCGTCCTGGCATCTACATATGACTCCAAGTCAGGCTCAACAAGTTGGTAGCCTGCCAGAGAGGTCGTGGTGACCCCCCAGCAACTTTGTGCTGCCCCCTCCGTCTTTCGTACTGCTGTGAGGTGAGGTGAGGTGAGTGAGTTGCGTGTGAGTGGGTGGGGGGAGGGAGTTAGGAGGGAGCAGGGGGGCTGGTTGTGCACTACGGCCACCATTCCTATATGGAAGGTGGTAAGGTATTCCAGAAACGGACTGAGTTGCACAGGCCCTGGATAACCATCCTCATATTGTATGGGTGTTGCTGTTGTTCATATGAGCCACCCAAATCCCCAAGTATCAAAAAGGATTATCTGTCTGCCATTTAGGTCCAGTGCCCGGTAGCTCTTCCGACCACAAGTGTTCCAACAAGGCCAGAGGATAAGGATTCCTCATGATTGATCTGGAGTCCAGACACTATTCCAAACTTCTGCAATTCGCCAATTAGGTGTGGGACCACCATCTCAGGGTATATCAGTTATACAAGTGTCACCCGCCTACATTGACCACATGGTTTGTTGCTCCCAGCCTGGACCCCACAGCCCAAGCACGCCTTGCAGTTGGACTGCCATTGGCTCGACTGCAGGGTGAACAATGGAGATAGTTGGTCTTCCTGCCTCGTGCCCTTTGCCACGGACTAGATACAGAGATTATACCTCCAGACCGTACTCTGGCTGTGGGGTCTGTTTACAACAGGCCCACTCAGCACCAGAACTGTGGCCCAATATCCATCATGAATGCCCAGTTTAAAGTGTCAAATGCCCATTCAATGTCCAAGGCAACCAATGCTTCCTCCATACCCACGTGAGAAGTTTCCTTTAACACATGACTAAGCTGTCTAAGGTTCATGTGAGTGCAGCACCCTGGGACAAAACCACACTTGTCCTCGTGCACCAATGTCTCCACTATTTGTCCCAGTTTATTAGTGAGTATCTTGGGTAGTATTTTAGTAGCAACATTTATCATGGAAAGGAGTCTGTATGATTGGAAATGCCCTCATGGAGGCAGGCAGTTTTCTAATCTGTCTAGGCTTGTTATAGACCTCTAGTAGATGGTCATCAAGCCTCCCACTGAACATGGAATAGAACTCTGCCAGGAGCCCATATGTTCTCCTTGTCTTTCCCTGCACCATACCTTTTATGGCCTCCAACAGCTCCTCTGGGTGTAGCCACAGAAATTTGTTAAGTGCCTCAATCTGTGATGCTTGTTGCCTGCTATAGACACCATGGAATTACTCGCCCAGAGCTTCATTAATAGCCCGCTGAACCACCAATCTTATTCCATCTGTGTGTGTGAGGTGAAGATAGAGGTTTTGCATGGCCCACTGGGGAGTGCCTCTACATTTCCCAGTCTAGTATGCAGTTAAGGTCTCCAGCCCACCGTATGAGGGTACTGAAGTATGATATTGTTTGATCGTAGACCCTAGGAAAATATCCATGGTCATCCGTATTGGGTGCATATGTGTTTACCATACACACCTCTGTGCCATCTAAGACGCCATATATTATTATGTAACATCCCTCCACATCTGCCACGAACCTGTGTGTCAGTAGGGTATACCCCAGGGGCTATCCACAGTGACACCCCCTTCGCATCCCTGAGTATGTTGCAGAGAACAAGTGACACCTCTACTTCCGATGCACTTTGTTATCGTAGTCTATGGTTAGTTGTGTTTCCTGTAGAAATGCTATCTGGACTAGGGTATCTCCTGTGGTAGGACTGCACTGATTGCGTTTTAACATAATCATTCAATCCCCAGCCATTCCACATGATCAGATTCAGTGTCATGCTTGTGTCATAATCTTACGTCTTCTTTGATTTCATGTAACTAGGGTCACCTTTCCACTTTTTTACCCCACTTCTGAACTGCGTCGGTATTGGCTACTCTTCATGTGTCACGTGTTGTAAATGAGCTCCCCTCTCGCTCCCCTCTCACTCCCCAGGTAAACTATGTAAAACCTTCAACTCTTGTTTCCCCATGTAGCCACCCAAGTTATCGGGTGGCCTAAAAACTCCCCTTAGAACAGTTTAACAATGAAACATGTAGCAATCTTAACAACTGTTACTTGCCTATCCTTTATTTAGGTACAGGGGTGCAGCTTCCAGGGTGCCCTTTGAGATCACAAGAATTGGTGGACTATCTCCTGGCTGTCAGCACCTCAGCAATCCTGTATCACCCAAGGTAAAAGGGCAAGTAAGGGGGAGGGGTTGCACCCGTCTCCCCTGTCTGTGGCTCTCACTTTTTACTGTTGTTGTGGTCAATTATGAATACGAGATTATTGAAGTGTTTTGGTCCCACCACACTGGTCATTTACCAAGTAATTTCTCTTCTCGGTCTTGGCAAGGGAGGCAGTTTATCATGTCATTTCCTTGATTATCCCCAGTCTCCTTCCTAGTCTTCCTCAGAATTTTTTCCATTGCATTTTGCCCTTGTATCCGGGAGCATGTTCACACTGTCCATCAGCCCATGAATGGGACCCTATTCACTACAGAGTCCGCCTGCAAGCTTGTGTCAATGGGAATCTGTTCTATCCCCAATGTGCCATCTTGGTGTACCATGACCCAACTGGCAGTGACCACTGTATTCGGTCATCCGGAGCAGGCTGCTCTACTGTATATGCGTCTAATAGTACTGTATCTGCTTACGCAGTTCTTTCAAGACAATGCACGCATCTTTCCACCCCTGCACTCCAGCCAAACCCACAACACCTTTGGTGTGGTAAAGAAGTGGACCCTCCCTTGGTGTAGCACTTGTAGTTAGGCAGGGAAAAGGAGTATGTATTTCAAATTCGTGGCTCAGGACTTAGCCTTGACCGCAAAAAAAAAAAAAAAAAAAAAAAAAAGGACCCATGCAAACCATGCACCTTTAGCATGTAAACTGGGAACACTCGGATGGCGTGGTTCTTAAATGTTATATCCCCTGTTTTCCTGAACCACTGCTGCACTGTCTCTTTATTTGTATAACTAAGGATCCTGGCAATGACTGCTCTGGGGGGTGTACCTGGTGGGGGTGTACCTGGTGGTGGCATCGGTGCCAGTGTGTGATGCACCCTCCTGATGGCAAACAGTTGAGACATGTCTTCTGATTTCACCAAGCGTTTGATCCAGTTTTCCAAGAACAATTCCAGGGTTGTGTCTTCGGACCCTTCCGGGAACCCCACAAATCAAAGATAATTTCTGTGTAATCTGGCCTATGCATCTTCCATTCTGGAGTCCACAGTGGGTCGCCTCCGTCAGTGAGCAGGCCATGTTCTTCAGCTCTTTGATCTCCACCTGCAGAGACTCCACAGTTTTATAGGTCTCATGCGCTCTTTATATGACCTTACTACGGTCTGCTTCAAGTAGGTTGATTTCTATGGACACAGCATCACCTTTTTGCTCCAATGTCTGTTTTATGGCAGCTAGGATTTGTGCTCCCATAGGTTCAGCTGTCTCAGTGCACCACTCATAAGGATTTTCAGCCCGGGTATTACTGTGCAGTGATGTATCTGGGTTTGTTGGGAGAGTCTAGGGGTTTACCTTTCCCAAAAGCTGGTGAGGTGAGTCTTCCTAGTGTGAGCCCTCTTTGATCCCCGCTATCAATGCCTGCATCTGTTTGCTCTTAGGCAGGGGGTGGAGCACTTCCCACTGTTATGGGTGCCACAGTGCATGCAGTCAGATGTAAATTGGCATCTCCTTACTGCTATCTATGAGGTCGCTTCTGAGAGGATCCAGTGTCCTCTCTTTGCTGCACGCACTGACGCGCCAGCTAGGCCTTCCTGGCTTGTATCTCTCTCACTCGCCCCTGGAATGGATCTGGTGTCCCCGGTCCTCGTAGCCTGCTCTCATATCCCTTGGGGTCCCAATGCCTTGTAGGCCAGCCAAGCCACTGCTCACATGTCTGTTGGGTTGATGGCAGTGGTTTGCACAGTTGCTTAGGTGTCTGACAAAATACCATGTAGCTTTGTGCCCCCTGCTTTAGTCATACTAATATTGGGGGCAAAGAGGCCTCTTGAGCTTGTGCTCATCAGCCACCCATCTCCTTGAGAGCTCCTGGTTGGCAGCTCCCACTCACTCACTGTGCCAGGGACCTCAGGCTTCCCTCACAGCCTCCTCCTAAGCCTCAGCTATGCGTGAGCCAGTTCCCATGCACATGTGGTCACTTCCTCCATCACCCTCTGGTCCTCGGAGTGGGACTGCAATGGCCAGCGGCTAAACAGCACCCACAACCCCCACAAGGTGCTGCCTCTCAAGCCACCGCTGGCCCCAAGGCTCATGAGGCCCCTAGCTGGCAGGTGAACATTGGCTCTCGGGCCTTCCACTTTGGGTATCTGAATGTGGCACTCATAGTCTCATTTTAGTGGTTCTGGCCAATTGTTGTTTTTATTTCCTTGCCAGCCTGCACCCATAGTTACAAACTTAGATTTCTTGGTCCATCCTCACTGGTTCAGACCCAGGATGTCGGCAGATCATTGTGGAGCCTGCCGGACATCAATGCTAGTGCGTTTGAGCAGCCATCTTGTCAGTCTACGACCTTGACAAAAAACACATTTTACTGATATCTATGCAGGAAAGTTCTGGAATCTGGGGGTCCCCAAATTTTAGATCACCCAGAGACCCCACACATATCCTGCAAACAAATGCACTCCAGTTGTGTGGGTAGGCAAGAGACTGACACAAACGGCCCTATTGTGTTAAATGGAGATAGGGGTAACTGCAGTATTTGAAGCCGTGCTCAGCCGCCACCCATGGAAACCTACAAGCCACAAATAGTATATATTTTTAAACTAGGCATTCCAGACTAGTGTGCCTTGTGTGGATCGCCTAATGCTTTCTTACCCACCATGCCCTGAAAACCTCAAACTGCCAAAATTTACACATTTTCCTTATATTTCTGTGACAGAATCCATCTTGCGGAATCCTCTGGAATCCACAAAATTCTTACCACCCAGCAATACCCCACTTGACTGAATATAAACGATACCCCACTGCAATAGTTAGCATACAGCCCACGTCATGAATGAATCAACCAAGGCCAATGCAAGGAAAACCATTGACAGTGGTTTGATCCACTGTTGACACAGGTACAAGGCCCAGTCACACAAGTGGGGAAATGTTTCCAAAGCATGAGAGTGACCTTTATAGCCCTCCACAGTGGTGGCCAATGGCCTTCACACGCACTGGGTAGGTGGTGCGGGCATGGGCCACTGGCCAAAAGCCCCACTCATAGGGGTTAAATGTTGTTGCACTGAACAGATATGGGAAATAGGAGAGCAAACTTTGAAAATGATTTCTTATGTATGAGGCAAGGCACATTGATTGAGATCACACCATAAAAACAATTTCGAGCTTTAGCCCAAATAATATTTTATAGGTAAGCCATGAAACATACCCATAAAGGGATATTAAAACTTATTTTGGGTAGTGAGCTGGAACTGGCTAAGTCAAATGTGTTTGTTTTACGTTTAGTCAATTGTTCAATGATTTTCGTATACCATATAGCCTACATTTTGTGGGGAAAAAAAACAAAGCCATTGAAGTCCACTTTGCAAACAAGCTTGAGATCTCTAAAACTGAAAAACGTTTGGGAAAAGATTCAGAACAGTGTTGCAAAATCAAAGGTGGGTGGTCCATTTGCACTGCACAGCTAAATATGGCACAATTATATATTTTTTTAAACTTGAAATCTAGGATACTTTCCTTACCTGAAAAAAATCAAAATGGGAGGGTTACTTGTTCAAGATCATTATTGCTGTGAAAATGGTGCGAGACTTTGGGACAGTTAATATTGAAGGTTATTTCCCTATGTGCAGGATTTTATTAATGTAATTTTTTGCCCAGCATTATGTGATGAAAAGGGTAAATTGGTTAATTTATTGTTTGGAAACTTAATATATATTTCCAAAATCTGAAGTTACTTCATTATTGCATAATCCACATTCTGTCAATGCTCTTTACTGGTTTCTGTGACCCTCAAAAAGCACTGACCTTTGAACAGATTGAACAAGTACACATATCCTATGCCTGGCTCTCCAAAAGTAGTTCTAGAGAGTAGTCAAGGCTTACACTTGGAGATTTAAAAATCACATACATATGAAGTTGCAGACACAAAAGTCAATATCCAGTCTGAGCTGTACTTTACAAAACAAACACATCTTTTTATTGCAGGAAAAAAGTCTTAAATCAATCAGACACACAAGGAAAACCAGTAGGTCCTAACATGTGGTGGGGCCGAGATGCAGCAGAAATATAACACCAATAGTTTTTTATTGCTTATGTGCACAAGGCATTATACAAATTTAAGGTTAGCATCAATGAGCAATTTTCATTGATTAGAGAAGAACCTCAAGGTCAGCAAAAGTAGTTGTTAGAAATGGGGTCTCTAGTTGGCAGTCGGTTTGCACCCTGTCCAAGTAGAGACCCTCGCTCTAGTCAGGATAAGGGTGATACCCAGCTCAGATAACCCCTGCTCACCCCTTTGGTAGCTTGGCACGAGCAGTCAGGCTTATCTCAGAAGCAATGTAACACACAGTAATACAGTGAAAACACTACAAAAGGAAACCACACCAGTTTTAGAAAAATAGCCAATATTTATCTATGAAAAATAAGACCAAAACAAGAAAAAAAAAACATACAGTAATAAAGATATAAATTTTGCAAGAATGAACTTTAAAAAATAGTTCCTTGAAGTTGATAGCTCCGCCTTGGGCTATCAGTGGCATGGTGAAACAACAAATCCAACAGTTCAGGCTGGCTATGGCGTCGCGGACCAGCTACGTTGTCTGGAAGACTTGCAAACAGTACCATGAAAATGCAGGATGTTGTGATCCTTGTGATGCGGTCAGGATTGTCGAATCGCCTGCATCGGTTCTGGAGGTCTTCGGGCCCTTGAAGTCACACGCGTTGGCGGCGTAGGGGCTGCGGTGCAAAGCGGGACGATGCAACATGCGGTACTCACAGGGCACAGTGCAGGCAGTGGCATGGTGACCGCATCTTGCGGCGTCGGTGAGACCAGGGCTGCGGTGTGAGGCAGGACAGTGCAACTTTCGGTGTCTCCAGGTCACGGTGCAGGCAGCGTCATCGTCGTTGTTGAAGCACCTTCATCAGTAGGCCCAAGGTGGGCGTGCAACTCGATGCTGGCTCAGTGCGGCACCCACGGATCGCAGTGCAGACAGGGGTGTCTGTTGACGATGCTGGAGTTCATGGTGCTTGTGTCAATGGACCGGGGCTGTGGTGCAGGGTGGTGCGCCGTGTACCTCATGAGCAAAGTGCAGGCAACAGGATTGATGTCAACGTGGAGTGGCGTCGTTGGAGATGCCAAGGCTGCGGTGTGAGCAAGACGATGCGGAATGCAGGGACCACAGGTCAAGGTGCAAGCAGTTACTCGGTGGCAGAGGCGGTGGGACCAGTGTTGCAGTGAGACGTAGGGCACGGCTCTGTGTGGTGTTGTCTAGTCACAGTGTAGTCAGCGGCGTTGCAGTGGTTCTTCTTCTGTTGCAGCACAAAACACACAGTTCCCAGTGCTGTAGGCAGATGAAGCTGACGTCTTTGATATCCCTGAGACTCCCAACAGGAGGCAAGCTCTACTCCAAGCCCTAGGAGAAACTTCCCAAGCAGGATACACAGCAAAGTCTAGTCTTTGCCCTCTTTAAGGATGAAGCAGCAACAGCAGGCCAACCCAGCAAAGCACACACAGCAAAGGGGCAAGACTCCTCCTCCAGCTCTTCGTCTTGGCAGAGATCCCTCTTGATCCAGAAGTGTCCTAAAACACTAGGGCTTTGAGTCCCCTACTTATACCCAGTTCTGCCTTTGAAGTAGGCAAACTTCAAAGGAAACTTTCTGTAGTTAATAAGATCCTGCCTTGTCCAGGCCTGAGACACACACCAGGGGGTTGGAGACTGCACTGGGTGAGGATAGGCACAGCCCTTTCAGGTGTAAGTCTCAACTCCTCCCTCCCCACTCTAGCCCAGGAGACTCATCATGATATGTAGGCTACATCCCAGTTCCCTTTGTGTCACTGTCTAGAGGGAATTCACAACAGCCCAACTGTCAGTCTGACCCAGACGTGGAATACACAAGCAGACAGAGGCACAAAATGGTTTAAGCAAGAAAATCCCCACTTTCTAAAAGTGGCATTTTTAAACTAACAATCTAGAAACCAACTTTACCAAAAGAGGAATTTTTTAATTGTGAATTCAGAGACCCCAAACTCCTCATCTCTATCTACTTCAAATAGGAAACTGTACTTAAAATATATTTTTAAGGCAGTCCCCATGTTAGCCTACAAGAGAAATATGCCTTGCAACAGTGAAAAACTAAATTGTAAGTACTTCGCTTTCAGGACATGTAAAACATATAAGTATATGTCCTACCTTTAGCATACACTGCACCCTACCCATGGGGCTACGTAGGGCTTACCTTAAGGGTGACTTATATGTAGTAAAAGGTAAGGTTTAGGCCTGCCCACACAGACACTGCAGTGGCAGGTCTGAGAACTTTTCACAGGGCTACTCATCTTCATGGCACAATCAGTGCTGCAGGCCCACTAGTAGCATTTGATTTACAGGCCCTGGTCACGCATAGTGCACTTTACTAGAGACTTATGAGTAAATCAAATATGCCAATCATGGATAAGCCAATCACCTATACAATTTACATAGGGAGCACTTGCGCTTTAGTAGGGATTAGCAGTGGTAATGTGCGCAGAGATAATAAACCAGCAAAAACAGAGTCCAGCAGGCAAAAACACAGGGGAAACACGCCAAGAGATGTCAGGTCTAACAGTGGTTATGTGGCTGTCCTAAAAAGAGACTTTTCAGTTTTATCAAGTGCACAACTACAGTGAGACTATGCAAGTGCAACCTCTCTCTGTAGATTTCTCACTCAGGAGTACAGTACTTGTAGTTGGACTGCTCTCACTCATTTTCATTTATACAATTCATGATGTATGTGGAGTTTTCTGAAAGTTCACAAAAATACAACAAAACGTTAGCCATGCCAGGTTATTTGGAGTTCAATCTTTAAAATTGCCTTGAGCTTCATTTATAAAGAACTGCCTTCTCTCGTTGAAGACATCTGGTTATCAAAGCTACTGTGTCACATTTCCAAAATGGCTGTTTTTCAGTACCGATTTCTGCTTGGCGTTAGAGTACTTTTGATTTCACAATTTTCACTTACTCGTTTCTTTTATGCAACACCGGACATTATTTTACTGTGATGTTTCCCCTTTGTAATAATTAAACTTCAAAATGGCATAAGTACATTTCTTATATTTTTTCATATAATTAATTATGTATGTAGCTGCCGCAATATGTAGCAAACACTCAACAGGAAGTTCAGAGAAGGGAGAGTCAAATATTAATTTGTTGCCAAAACAAGAGAATTGTGTCTAAGTCACAGCTGAATAGTTTCTAACAAATAGAAAATAAATGTAGAGATCCCCCATAGTGAACACTCTTTGGTTTATATGGATTAACACAATACTTTTCATATTATGGTCATGATAGAAAAATAAAAGAATGTAAAAAGGTGCTCACAAAAACATATAAATCAATTAATGAATCAGTGATTTCTATAGTGTGACTAATCACCCGTAGGGTCTCAAGGTACTGTTTGCTGGTGTGCTGCTCAGTTGAAGAGCCAGGTCCTGAGGTCCTTCCTAAACTGCTTTCAGTGATGCGGTCTGCCGGAGTTCGAGAAGTAGTGTGTTCCATGTCTGGGCTGCGAGGAGGGAGAAGGATCTTCCTCCTGCTGTACTTTTCCGGATCATGGCAACAACTGCGAGGGTGAGCTGGGAAGAAAGGAGTTGTCTGTTGGGTACGTAGAAGGCGAGGCAGTGGTTGAGGTATGCCGGTCCTACATTGTGTAGTGCCTTGTAGGTGTGGATCAGGAGTCTTTATGTGATGCGCTTCTTGACTGGGAGCCAGTGTAGGTCTCTGAGGTGGGAGGAGATGTGGCTGTGTCAGAGGACGTCCAGGATGAGTCTGGTTACTACATTCTGGATTCTTTGTAGTCTTGAGTATAGTTTCTTGGTGATGCCGGCATAGAGTGTGCTACCGTAGTCCAGTTTGCTAGTGATGAGTGCGTGGGTGACTGTCTTCCTCATGTCAGAGGGGATCCACTTGAAGATCTTTCAAAGGAATCAAAGGATGTGGAAGCATGATGACAAGACGACGTTGACTTGGCAGGCCACGGATAGAGAGGAGTCCAGGATGATGCCCAGATTGCATGTGTGGTCTGCAGGGGCGTTTACCAGTGCGGTGGGCCACCAGGAGTCATTCCAGGTGGAAGGGGTGGAGCCGATTACGAGGATCTCTGTCTTTTCTAAGTCGAGTTTGAAGCAGCTGGCTTCCATCCAGGCAGCAACTGCTCTTATTCCATTGTAGAAATTTCTCTTGCCCTTCACAAGGTCGTAGGACAGGAAGAGGATCAGTTGGGTATCGTCAGCATAGGAGACTATGTTTAGCCCGTGTTGTTTGATGATCTTGGCTGGAGGGGCCATGTAGATGTTGAAGAGCGTAGGGCTGAGTGATGATCCTTGAGCCACTCCTCAGCATGTACCTTTGGGTTCTGACATGAACGACGGTATTCTGACACTCTGTGTTCTTCCGGTAAGAAGGCTGAACATTCTTTGAATGCAAAAACGGAGGTCTGCTGGTAATCCACGTGCATCAATAGAAAGGATAAGACCAGAAAAACTGACTCCAGATGAAACTCAACTATTCTACAGTAGTTGTTATTAGATTAAATGTGATTTCTATTGGAAAGAAGACAAAATCAGTTTATTTGCACAAAGGAAAAGCATTTTTTCAAATGAGGTACTCCTTAGAAATCCAAAATAACTTAGCTGCATGTGATGCAAAATATCGCAGCAACTAATCTGGGTCATCGGAAAAATAGGACACTTTAAATACTTCATCCAAAGATACTGCCTTTAGCAAGAAACTGTCCAACACACTGGTGACTGGTTTCTTCAACTGGCAAGATGGAATACAGTCTCAAATTAACAAGGTTTGTGAAGGACAGAAAATTTGGATCATATTAGTGCACTTATAACCTTTTACAATGCTAAAAATAGGAGCTCAAAGCAAAGCATCACACTAGGCTAAATGTTAG
Organism: Pleurodeles waltl; assembly: GCF_031143425.1. Classification (NCBI taxonomy): domain Eukaryota; kingdom Metazoa; phylum Chordata; class Amphibia; order Caudata; family Salamandridae; genus Pleurodeles; species Pleurodeles waltl. The sequence goes on along the minus strand of NC_090449.1, from coordinate 491,580,129 downwards.
GGGGAAAACAGAACTGCGAAAAAGTGAATCTTGAAGAAAAAAGAGCTACTGGCCAGCACCTAGCTTCTTTCTACTAGGATACAGAGAGGACAGAAAACAAAAATTGGTCTTTCAAAAGCAACAGTGGACTACAGTCTGACAGGTATGAGTTTGAGAATATCTATCTGGTAGGTGCTCAATTGTTCCCTATGAAGATTTAACCTACAAAGGCAATGATAAAACTACAAACGTTTAGAGTGCTAATGCTCACCTTATTCAAAATAGATGTGCGCAGTTCCTCCACTATGAAGGACAGCTGTGAACTAGCTAAGGTTCTCTTGGTTACAACACATGATTTTATCCTCTTGTTGGACACTAAGCCATTAGCTAACTCAACCTCAAAAAAACATTGCATTTTTACTGTTTTCACATATACACACACACGCTGAAAGTAAGAATGTCAAATGTCCAAATTCAATCACCACCACAGAGCACAGGTTATACGTTACGAACCTAATACACATCCTTAACTCCAGTCCTAGACTATTTTGGTCAAAGTAAATAGCTTTTCTAAAATAGGATATTTTAGTGTCCCAGCACTATCACATTTGCTGCTCCAATCAAGGTACAATGAAGGCAAAAAATAAAAAACATTGCTGCAGTCCCTGCTGAGACTGGAGGTGCAAGCCGACTCTCAATCAAGGATAACTAAAGATGATAAAACTTGAAAGATAAGGACTTCTAGATTTTCGAAGACGACTTAAAGACTGAGGTCTCAATCTTATTGGCTCTGTTAAGAAAGACAACTCGTCTACATGGGGCCTGCTTGAATTCTGATTACTCCTAAGACAGTCTACCATCACTATGGCAATTAATATGATGTGGGACAAACAAGTATCATTGGTGAAGTTATTTCTGCATCTATACATAATTTTGCTTTTCTCATCAATCAATCAATCAATCAATGATCTATAGAGCGCACAAGTCACCCGTTAGTGTTCTCAAGGCGTGGGGGTGGCGGAGGGGGGGGGGGTGTGAAGCTACTGGTCGTAGAGCCATGTCTTGAGGCGTTTCCTGAAAGTCAGGAGGTCTTGGGTCTGGCGAAGGTGGAGTGCTAGGGAGTTCCAGGTCCTGGCGGCTAGGTGTGAGAAGGATCTTCCTCCAGCAGTGGTGCGGCGGATGCAGGGGAGCGAAGATTGCGGCTGGGGGTGTGGAAGGTGAGTCTGTCGTTGAGGTAGGCAGGGCCTGTGTCGTGGAGGGCCTTGTGTGCGTGGATGAGGAGTTTGAAGGTGATCCTTTTTGATACTGGTAGCCAGTGTAGGTCTCTGAGGTGGGGGGGGAGGTGTGGTCGCGGCGTGAGATGTCCAGAATGAGGCGGGCGCATGCGTTCTGGATTCTTTGCAGCTTTGTTAGGAGTTCGGTTGATATTCCTGCATATAGGGCGTTTCCGTAGTCCAAACAGCTGCTGACCAGGGCGTGGGTCACAGTTTTCCTGGTTTCAACAGGAATCCATTTGAAGATTTTGCAGAGCATGTGGAGAGTGTTGTAGCAGGAAGAGGAGATGGCATTGACCTGCTGAGTCATGCGGAGTGTGGAGTCCAGGATGAAGCCCAGGTTGCGTGCGTGGGTGGTGGGTGAGGGTGCGGATCCTAGGGAGGTGGGCCACCAGGAGTCATTCCAAGCTGAGGGGTTGGTACTAAAGATGAGGATTTCCGTCTTGTCTGTGTTTAACCTGAGGTGGCTTGATTCCATCCAGCTGGCGATGGCGTGAAGTCCGTTGTGGAGGTTGTCCTTTGCAGTTGTCGGGTCTTTCGTGAGGGAGATGATGAGCTGAGTGTCGTCTGCGTAGGAAACTATGTTGATGTGATGGGTTTGTGCGATGTTGGCGAGGGGGGCCATGTAAACGTTGACGCTATCTTGACACTAACTCCTTTATCCGTACTACATGGCTATTCTGCGGTCAAATGTTTAGCAAAAGACAAATTTCCATGTTGTACCTTATAGATGGAGAACATCTCAGAGGTAAGATATGTCAAACATCTTCAGGATGAGAAGGCTAAGATGATAGAGCATCTAGTTAAGGGTATTTGATTACACTGGAGGTTTTACATCTAGACGGATTATCTGCCAGAAGTGTCCAAAACTGTTTCACACTGAAACTCCAGACACCTCCAAGACCCAAGAAACAGGATGCTGGATGTGATGGACAGATGGAGTTCATGCAATTCTGATCTCTTTGCTTCACATCTCAGCACTCAACTACAGACGTTCTTCAGCTGGTACTTAAATCCTCAGGGGCTACCAATGGGCACTTTCTTACAGCTCTGGTCAGTGGGGGGGTGGGGGGGAAGTATTAGAGCAGATTCAGTATTGACAACCACCCCTTTATGATGAACCATGATTCATTTCTAGCTCATTTTTAATTTTCTTGGGATTCTCCAATCCTCCTTCCTCAGCTCCCTCACTGCTTAATGAGAGGATATTAATGCAGCAATTCTTAAGAATCTTCTTGAAGGGGCCGCATGGATGGTGGTTTGGGGGGGGGGCGATAGGAACTCGTGCAGGACTTTATGATAAAGTTACTTTCTACTTAGACAAAACTTACGTTCTGCATCATTGGGAGGCTCACAAAGTATAACTTTGCAAGTTAGAAAGAGATATCTAAGTCGCCAAAAATCCTTTGTACATTGGAACACTGTGTTATGCAGTTGCAAACCATACGGTGTTGCAAACTGAGGGATTAATGAGCGCATTGCACTTTTGTACTCTGCAGTACTCATTTGACTATTTACTTTATCTAGTATCATGTAAGAGAGCATATATATGACAGTAGAATTTGTACTCAGGAGGAAGTTGTATTTAATATTTCAAATACTAAATATTTTTTCAGTACTCTCTGAAAAACATCTAAGGTATATACTACCAAACCATTCACATGAGGTAGTGTTCACAGGGAATATTTTCTGCTGGGGAAGAGCTTCAAAGCACATACTTACATGAAGCAATAAGATGTGCAAACAGTCACTGTGACAGCCCCAAAATACATAAGCAGGCACTCTGAAGAAAATAGCAAAATTGTTTGTTTTATCTGCAGGAAGGACCTAGTAGAGAGATGAGGAACCAGAATATCACAGACTAAGTGCCTCAATATGAGTTTGGTGGGCAGCAGAGTCTGCCCACCAATCTTGCATGTCCAGAAGACCACCAGTTCGGTATTCTGCCCGCTGGACCTATTGTAAGGTTCCCACTGACCCATGGGAAGCTACCCACAACATTGACGACAGCTTGTAATAGAGCAGCAATGTTGGAGTGCATCAAGGTGCGACAGAAACAGTCACGGTTTTCACTGCCTGTACATCAAGCAGTGAAAGGGGTGACTGGGCTGCCCATGGGGGCCCCTGCACTGCTCATGCCAAGAGCATGGGCAGTGTAGGGGCCCCCATGGGGCCTCTGGCACCCTGTCTCCCCTGGCCTTTGCATTGTGGTGGAACCTCCATGCAAAAGCTGACAGACAAGGGGGTTGTAATCGCCAGGGCAGCGCTGTGACTAGGAGCATTTCGTAGAAGGGTTTAATTATTAAACTTGTCATCTTTTTGTGGAGCTCTAAAGGCATACCACTGGGGCCCACTGTTTCTTTTCCTAGATTGTCAATGTATTAGTGTCAGTCCTATTTCTTTCTCTTAGGTCATCTCATAATTGAATTTGTGTTCCTTTGTTAATCCTTCAATTAGATAGTCCTAAATAAAATCTGTCAGAGCTTCCAAATCTATTTTAAATTGGAATTTGTCTTCCCATTAGTCAGCGAACGTGTCAGCTACTACTTCTTCCCTTGTGACCATACGTCCTTCAAGCGTATATATTTCTATGTCTCAGTCCCTACTCTCCTGTATTAAGCCAGGATAGGCTATTTCTCACTGTGTCTCCAGCTTCATATTCTTTCTTTTGTTTACCTGGGCAATAAGCCAAAACCATGGTGGTGGTGGTGGTGGTAGTTCGCTTATAATCCTTCATCTACGCCTGCATTTCTCTTCAAAGAGTCTCATGGGTTAGCTACACATTTCATTTCTAGTTCTAGTATTTGTAATTCTATATGGATGGTTGTGTTCTTTCTTTCTCCAGCTTCTCCCATTTTGTTTCAGAGGAGTTTCCCTCTTAGCACAGTCATATATGCTGCCCAAGTTGCACCAGAGTGGTCTACTGTGCCCAAGTCATCAAAGAAGAAGTTTTCTACTGCTGTGTTTAAGCCTCCTACTAGTTTAGGATTTAAGGGGGACCATAACGCAATTCCCCAGCCGGTTTCTTCTTTTTGTTAGTTACCAAGATCTCCATTAGAGAAGAATTATTTGAAATTCCCCAAGTGAGATACTGTGACTTTGACAAATTCAAAAATTGTGTAGTAGGAGAAACAGAGCTCCTCTAGGTGAATGGATATATATATGTTTCTATAAACAAAGCGGCAGAAGTTTTTTAGAAACATTTTTGTCCTTTAAATCTTTGCAAAATTTCACACACATTTGTCAAAAGGGTGCAGACTTGTGGTCACTGTCAAGGGGGTTGCAAAGAAAAAAGGGGGTTCCCAAACAGGCTTCAAATCCAATGTATTTTCCATAGACTTTTGTATTTCGCGTAGCATAAAAAGTCAGCTGGGTTTTTAATGAAATTTGGTACTATTAAATATTAGGGGGCGCAGATGATTCTGCAGGTAAGTAGAGTAAGTCTTAGGTTATACGGTTTGTTAACTTAGTTTGTAGCACAATATTACTCAAAGTAGCAAGGAAGCCCAAAAATTAAACTAGACTGCTTATGTAACGTTTCAGATTTGCTGCATGAACAAGTTGAACAACCCATTTATAGTTACATGCTTATGGAAACCTATAAACAAGTACATAACGAACAGAATACATCTTAATCTACATAAGTTTTCTTTGCATACTCTGGTTCACACAATAAAACTAGCCCAGCAAGCCAAACAAAAAACATCTTTCTTATGCACCCCTGAACAACAAAATGAAAAACTGACCTTGCAGTGAGGCACAAAATCTACTATTTGGAGGGCATCATAATTAGCAACTGGGAAAAAAAAAATCTAAATTTTTATTACAATAACAATAATTGCCTTTCCTTCACTTTGGCCTTCATATCTAGCACCATCCTACTAAAAGTAGCAGAGAAGCCCAAAATATAAACTAGACTGCATACATAAAGTTTCAGATTTACTACATTAACCCATTTGTGATCATATGCTACTAGAGACCCATATTAAAATACATAATGAATAGAATACATTTTCATTTATATACGGTTTTTTTGCATGCTCTCTGGCTCACAAAATAAACGTGGCCCAACAAGCCAACCAAAAAACATCTTTCTTAGGCACCCCTTTGAAAAGAAAAGAAAAACTGCCATGGCAGCGAGCCACAACAACTACTATTAAGAGGACATGATAATTGGCCAACAGAAAAAAAAAGCAACAATCTTAACTTTTATAACAACAACTGGCTTCCATTCACTTTGGGATTCATATGTATCACAATCCTACTAAAAGTAGCAAGAAGTCCGAAAAATAAACTAGACTACATTTGTAGAATAACTATATGAACAACTAAAAGACATTTAGGTCATTTGATTATGCGAACCAATAAATACAGAAGAAATACAACAGATAAAAATAAATTAATCGCATTAAACCCGATTGTCTCTCTGTAGTTATGGTTAGTATTCCCAAAGATAGGATATCATCAGCTATTACCTCCATAATAACTTTCCACTCGTTTGACGAATCAACACAAAACATTTCAGACCTACAGCATTTTCTACATTTTGAGATGATGAAAGTTTTGTTGTGAATCATTAAGGGGGTGCAAATATAAAAGGAGGTCTCAAAACGTGTTTTTGCACCAATGATTTTCCATAGACTATTGCATTTGATATAGAACAAAAATGGCTGAAAGGATTTACATGGCAATTGGCACAGTTATACATTATGGTGGAGAGATGATGCTTTTTGGGTACTGTAGTTAAGTAGGGTTAGTATTTTTTACGCTGTAAAAGGTGCTTAATTTGTATTAAAAAAAATAATCTTTTGTCAGTGGTCCACTGCAGCTTGCCACACCCAATTCCCCCTACCTACGCTGCCAAAGACAGTACAAACACAACTACTAACCATCAAACTTCTGCAATGTAACAAATCAGACTAGACTTTTCCAGGACACCCAGTACTGTAACAATGTGTTGGGCTGCAGATATTAGTCATTTTTTTTAAACTGAATTAATAAACTGCTGTTGTTGTGCTCATCTCTAGATTATACAAACAGCGAAACCAAGCATCAGGCTGACATAGGTGCCAGTGTTGACAACTAGGTGCCGGTGCTCAGCACCGGAAAACAGCAGCTCAAATTAAGCACTGGTTTTAAGGCATTTAAACTTAGTGACATCTGTCATCACTGTTCTTTTGCAGAATTTCATTAAAAGTTTATGAAACTACTGTGGTACATGGGCGCAAAGTTATTTAAAAATAAGTCAAAACTTATAAATACATTTCCCTATTACTACTTTAATTTTCATTCAAAAAAAAAAAAAGAAAAAAAAAACATTAACCATTTATGTATTGGCTTTGTCATCACCATGTGCCACAGTAGACTGTAAAGTTATCACAGTATACAATGACTCATAATATAACTAAGGCCTAGCTGTATTATGGAACTGTGGTACTCTTGGATCACTCATGTTGTCGCATGGGCAATGTAATACTCATTTAATTTCTTTATCTTTATTCGGCTATCCATTGCCATAAAAGACACAATAAAAACAATCACAGGTTAAATATAAAATTACACTAATTAAAATGACTAAATTCATCAGAGACAGAATACTTCAAGTTAATTAGCGCGGCGGCTCCTCAAACAATCGAAACTACCCATTGCTATGTAAAACAACTTATGAGTTAACAAGTAAAAACATATGATACAATAACACAATTAAAATGTGAGACACACAAAACAAAAGCGCAATAAATAAAGGTAACATGACCAGGACAGGGCCCTTACCCCTCCATACTTCCTGCTCAGACTGCTGCTTTAAGGAAGGAGGACAACCTAAAATAGATGTCTGTAGTATTTAATAATTGCAAACAAAACAAGGCTCGCTACAGCTTCGAAAGTCCAATGATTTCAAAAGAGGTTTAAGGAGTAAACTGAGAGAATAGCTAAAGTGAGTGCAAAACAATATATAATGCAAGAGCGACTTAACGGACGCTCAATCACAGGTACCGAGCAGGGCAGATCCCCCAAAGGCACCAAATTGACTTCCAGGACAAAGGAGCTGCCAAACTGAGACGGTTCAGAAGCAAAAAAGAAGGGTCCTCTCCCAATATGAGAGTTCTAGTGACAGGTAAAATACGGGCAGAAAACCTGTAACAGACCTGCACAGTGTTCTTCGCCAGCTCGATATGCAACCTTCTTTCTTCTCAAAAAAAAAAAAAATAACACAGAAAAGGTTCTTTACCCTGAGTTTGTCTTCCTTGTTAAAGCTCAGGGAGGATGTGTATAGAGAGTACAATCCCGACGCCATGAACATTTTGGCGATATAGCTCAGCCAAGGAATGGCATTTCCTCTGTCCAGTCTGAGGCAGTCCTGAATGACCTCTCTGTAAAATTGTGCTCCTGATTAACCCTCATGCTGATCCACAGTAGTAATGGGGCCAACTGAACTCTGCCCTCAACCTACTGCTGTTTAAGCTCCGCATGGATGCTGTAGCTAGGGGCGGTCGGCGGCAGCTGCAGAAGCCTCCTACAAATACGGTTTTCTTCTCGCTGGAGAGCGGAACTGTTGTGATAACCCCAGATCAATACACTGCAGGAAAAACACATTGTGCACCTTTAGCAAAGGGGTAATTGTCCCTTTTCCTCTTGCTCTGGGAAGGTTAAAGATAGCACCGGCTGCCCTTAAAGGTTTTAGGATTGAGCTAATCAACTGTGACTGCCAGGAGACCAAGCGATTACAAAACACACCCAGGTAGCTAAACAAAATTGCGCTGCACAATACCTGACCCTGTATGGTAAGTCTACTAATATCAGAGCTTGCTGGACCACAAGCCATGACCTAGGATTTGCCATAATTTGTATGCAGGTTAAGGTCACCCATAAATTGTGCAACACGGTCCACATACGGCTGTAAAGCATTGGGAGTCCAGGCCAATAAGACTGCATCGTCCACATATAGCAAAGAGGGCACCTGATGGCTGACTATTCTTGGGGTATCAACCAGGGAAGCAATCAGGTAGGGACAGAGCTCATTAATGTATAAAATGAAAAGCAGGGGTGCCAAAATTCAGGCTTGACGTTCCCAGTGTTTCCACACAAATGCGTGGAAATTTCACCATTTGGGCTCAAAAGTACTTTGGCTTCCATATCGGATGGCAGATTATACAACAGATTTGTCAGAGATACCTCTAAGCCCATGGCTATTAGCCTCGGCCACAGCCTGACCCTATTAACTGAGTCATAGGCTGTTGACAGGTCCATGAAGGCTAGATACAGAGGACAGCGCTTTGCAGGGGGATACTTATTGACGATCAAGCTCAAGTTGAGGCACTGCTCAACCGTACGCAGCCCTGGACAGCACACAAATTGATAGGGTGAGAAAATATCTCGATCCTGTGCCCGGTCCACAAGTTGATTATCAATCACCCCATCAATAACGTTTGCTGTGCTTTCTATTAACGATATTGGCTTATAGCACTTGAAGGGGGGGAGGATATACAGTCAACCTTTTTAGAATTAGGCACGATGATCAGGTGCTTCCAAGAATGAGCAATCTCCACATTTAAGGAACTGTTGAACACATTTATGATAAGAAAGCTTGAAAGAGCAACGCTGTTTTTTACTAGATCAATAAGACCCCATTGGGACCTGGGGCTTTGCTGCCTGTAGACTGTGATATTGCCAAATGCACTTCCATCAGTGATCATATTACAGGAGGTGTGTATGTAATGTTCCGCTCAGAGTTAAAACTACCCCAACATTCCCTTCGAAATGGTAGATGGCCGAAAACTGTGCCATCCAATCAGAACCTAAGTTAGTACGTAGCAGAAGAGAACTAACGAGGGTACGTCTAGAACCAATTCTGTTTACAGTGTCCCAAAAGAGTTTGCTACTGGAGCCCACTGCAGCTAGTTCCAACTTTTCCCACTCCATCTTGTGTATGGCCTCCTTCTTCATTTTAAGGGCGGACTTATATACCTGACGGGCTGATCGAACCACAGCCCTGTCCCACGGAGAGACGGATAATGCCTGTCTTAACTGCCGATTGGCCGCTGAGTAGTGCTCGTCGAACGAACGTGGGTTCACCTGTCCAGCTTGCACAGGTTTGAGAAACAAAAGTTTAATGGCTTGACTGAGAGCACCATAATGGATAGACATGGTACTTCTGCAGGCTGATGACAGACAATTGAGGAATAACCCTTGATGCGGTTTCAAAAGTGTGCCCAAAGCGGGTAAAGGGTCTATGAGGTCCATACAACCCCTAGCCTGTGGAAGTATGCTGTGTAGGGATAAAACTAATGGTTGGCTTAGACCTACTAATGGGTAACTGCCCCAAAACAGATAGATGGGTGTTATGGTCACCCCACTCTGTCAGCACTACCTCACCCCAGATAAATCATTGCACCAAATTCTTAGTTATAAAGATGTAATCAATAGTTGAACAACGGCCACGTCCTATGAAGGTTAGTGGGGAGTACCCATCCACGCTCAAAATATCAACTAAACCAAACAAATCGAACATAGCCATATATATTGCTAACCTAATACCCCCCTGGGGCCCCTTTTCCAATGGCCTACCTTTCCCCAATTTTGGGTTGAAATCCCGACATAAAAGAAATGGAAGCTGCACCTCGACACATTCCCTAAGAGGGTGTAGGTCGAAAAGAAAATTAAACAGTTGCACAAAATATACACATGATGTGTTAACAAAATCAGTTATAAAAATAAATTAAATAAAAGTCAAACCAGGAACGACTGACCTGAATCAGTAACACTTGAAAGGCAGCTGACCCGAAATCAATGGGTATTGCTTCCATACATAGGTTTAAACAAATCCAGATTGCAAGACCGCCCATAGCCCTTTCCCACACGGAAGGAGTTGCTCAGATAGAATAATATGTATAACCATCAAACAGGCTCAGGGAGGTTACTCAGGTCTTTTGCAAAGCAATAATATCGTACTTATTAATAAAAGTCTGCCAATCTGGTTTGTCTAATTTCCTATTGAGGCTTGCGACATTACAACTTATTAGAATGTATGTACAAGCAACATCATGACCAACATGTCCACCCCCAGAGAGTGCAGAAGTATGTTCAGTGTCAGCAGTGACTACATTAGAAAGTCAATCAACGTTTTCGAGAACCTCAAATCTACTGGCTGTGGGAATATTAAAATAAGTGGTAGGCCTTGATGAACCCACGGGGAGTCCTCAAAGAGGGACCACAAACAACAGTCCAGCTGGGTACAATTCGTTGCTGCTAAAACAGGGTAAATGGTAACAGTCACAGCTTGCATAAACAGGGTTGGCTGGTGCTCCTGGATGACTGGCCTCGCTCCAGGGAAGGTGTCTCGGCGACTAGTAAAAGAAACCCAAGCAAAAGTCACTTCTCTGGGTGAATGGAACACAAGGCCCAAACAATACATTGTGACTAAAAATGAAATCTCACATTAATGATTATACAATTGCATGTAGGGTCTCCGCGATTAGGGCCTATCCAGGCACATGTACACGCCATGAAGATGTCTCTAGCATGACATAATGGAAAACCTTTATACCACACAAGCCAATCCAAACACTTGTTAAAATGCTCCTCATAGGTTTCATTCTGATCCCTTTGCAAGGTGGGAACTCCAGTAAGTACAACCACATATGGACAGGCTGCAGACAGGAAGTTGACTGCCACTCCTATGAGATGATAAAGAACCATCTAGCAGTTTTTGCTCGGAGAATGCGATGCAAGAGGACCCAGTTCCTGTAGCCTTTGGAATGCCTGCTTGAGATTCAAGCACCACTGTCCTCTTAATCAGACTTGGTTCCTGAGACATACTAATGCTTCCCCCCTGTAAGGATTCCATGTGAGAAAATGAGCCTGCTGACACCTCTGAACTTAAAGCTGAGGCATGAACCTCCTTGGAGGCTCAAGATTGTGCAAGTGGGAGCAGCAAAATAACTACAGTTCCTTCACAAAGTGAGTGGGAGGAGTGAGCTCATAACGAAAAAGATGCTAATTTGGTTTCCAAGGAACCCAAGCGTGAGATCAACGAACAGAGTTCCGGCTTTAGCCATGTGTTAAGGCGCTTGAAATAACCCTCCAACAAATTTGTCGACTTGTCATGGGAGATTAGCAAGGGACCCCCCTTAGATAATGAGGACACACAATGGGGTAGACGGCTATCATCAGTCTTTGAAGAAGTTGTCCGGAAAACCTTGTGGATGCCATCGGAATTGCTACTACAAGGCACCATTATGGCAGGCACCCCGTTTGGATGTACAAAGGGATGCCACATTAGTGTTTGCACCCCTGGAAGAAGAAGGGGGTGTGGGATGTGGCACCTGTAGGACAAAATTAACTCAAGTCAAGTTAAACATGTACCTTCTGAAGAAGACAAACAAGGGAGCTGGCCCAGCCCAGCCTCTTCAAGCCGATGACGGGCAAAGATGGGCCTCGTCTAGGCCCAAGCGTGTCCTGCAGGGCTTTAGAGCACATAAGTGTCTCCAGCCACGCCTCCTTGTACAAGGTGAATCCTGGGGGACAAAGTCTCACCCCTGGTACGTCCACACACAGCAGGATCCAGCAGGACACAATAACAGTCAGATCACTAAATGCAATACTCAAGTCAGATTTACAATGGAACGCAGGGCCAGTATGAGTGGCCCTGCAATGATTGGTAAATCTTGAGAAATGCAATGCAGCGCAATTTACTGTTTTGTGTTACTCTACACACCATAATCTACATTACTACTAAATTAATTCCACATACAGTTGTATGCCACACAACTGTAGCCACTCCACTATATGCTATTTCACTTTGTGCCTTTCCACTGTACAAGGCTGCACTCTATGTTATCACACTGTATGCAATGCCACTGCATGCCAATTCAGTCTACGTCACTCCACTGTACGCTACTTAAATCTATGCCACTCCAGTCTAACCCCCTCCATTACATGCCACTGCACTGTTCGCTGCTCCACTATACACTATTATACTCTATGCTACTCCACTGTACAACATTATTCAATGCCACTCAACTCTACATTATTATACTGTATAGAAATTCATTCCACTCTATGCTAATACCCTGTATGCAACTCCACGTGTATGCTACTCCACTGTATGTCACTCCGCTACATGCTACTCCAGCATATACTATTCCACTGTACAACACATCACTCTATGCTATTCAACTGTGTGCGGCTCCACTCTGCGGTACTCCACTCTACGCCACTCCAGTGTATGGCACACCAATTTATGCCACTTCATTCTACAATATTCGACTTGACCCCACTCCAATGTAAGCAACACCACTGTATGCTACTACACTAGACACTATTAAACTTTACGCTTCTCCACTGTACAACAGTCCATGCTAAGCCATTCCATGATATTACACTGTACACACCTCTACACTATTACACCATATGAAACTCCACTGTACACCTCTTCAGTGTATGCCATTCTGTTATATGCTACTCAAGTATATGCTATTCCACTCAACGCCATTCCACTGTATGCCTCTCCATTCTACGCTTTCCCACTGTATGCCACTCCACTTTACACCACTCCAGTGTATGCTACTCCACTCTAACCCACTCCGTTCTGTACTATTCAACTGGACGTCCCCCCAATATATGCTATTTCACTCTATCCCACTCGACAGTATACTACTCCATTCTACACCACTCCACGGTATGCCACTCTACTCTATTTTAATCTACGCTATTGTATTCTACTCCACTCTATGCTATTCCACTGTACACCATTCCATACTACGCTATTATACTGTGTGCCACTTCAACTTCAATCTTTGCCCCTCAACTGTATGGTATTCAAGCCTACCCCACTCCACTGTATACCACTTCACTGTATGCTATTACACACCACTCCAGTGTACGCTACTCCAATCTACACTATTCCACTCCACTGTATGCTACTCCACTCTACGGCACTCCAGTGTACTCTCCTCCACTCTACAAACCTCTACTTCACTCTACTCCACTCTATCCTGGTACACTCCACTGTCCAAATTAGCACTCAACTCTTTTGCAGAGGTCCTCAAACTGGGGGGCGGGCCCCCTTAGGGGGGGCCTCAAGTGATCCCAGGGGGGAGGTGCCAGACTCTAGCCAAAAGAAGCATTATACAGATAATAGGCCTTTGTTTTAAGCAGAAGCATGTTATCACATTTTTAAAAAGGTAACAGTACTTAACTTCAATGTTTAAATAGGTCTAGACATATTTAAACATTGCCATCTTTATAAAATAATTGTGAAAAATTCTGAGGGGGGTCCAATTATGTTTATTTTTCAACTGGGGGGTGAGGCGTTAAAAAGTTTGGAGACCACTGCTCTATTGTATAACACTACTCCACTCTACTACAGTTTGAGATGCCACTCCAATTTATAACAGTTTCCTTGACTCTACACTATGCCGCTTCAATGTGGGACACCCCACTCTTCGCTAATCCACTGTTCCCTACTCCACTTTACACCACTCTAGTCTACGGTATAGCACTTTAAGTCACTCCACTCTTCTATACTCCACTCTACCATATTTCACTGTATGTTACTCCACTTTACGGTAATCCACTCTATGCCAGTCTACATGGCTAGAATGTATGAACCTCTCGTCCACTCTATATAACTCCACGCCATAAAAGTCTACAACACACCATGGCACCCCGACATTGTACTCTATCCCTGTACAGTTTACTGTCCACCTTTATACTCCACTCTATTCCCGTATGCCCCAACATACAACACCCTATACCACTATTCAACACACCAATACACTCTATTGTACTTTACTCTGCAATACAGTACACCACTCCATTCAAATCTACTCCACTGTTCGAGACTTCATCTCACTCTATGCTACTGTACAACAATCCACTCTATGCAGCTCCATTGTTTTACACACTTCTGTACTCTATGCACCTACACTCTAAAACAGCCTACTACACTGTATGCCACTCTGATACTTTACTCCTGTCTATACTCCTTCACTCCACTGTACAATAGTCTATTTCACACTACAAAACTCTAGTCCACTATACAATACAGTACACAACTCTGTTGTTGTACTTCATAACACAGTATGCCAATCCACTCTACAACACTGTACACCACTCCACAAAACTCTAGCCTGTATGCCACTCTACTATAGCCTACATCACTTTCCAATACTGTATGACAACCCAGTATACTCTGTTGTAAAACATGGTACTCCACTTTGTGACACTTTAATCAACTGTATGCTATGCCACTTCACTCTACTGCACTCCACACCACTATAATCTATGACACACCACTCCGACACTTTACTCCACTCCACATTAACCCAATCCAGTGTACTCCACTACACTATACTCCACTCTCCTACACTTTATCCCACTCTACGCTACTATACTACACTCTGCTCTATGCTGCACCACTATCCGATAATCTACTCCACTGTATGCACCTCCACTCTCCAACACAGTACTAACTTGTATGCCACTCAATGCCCATCTACTCTACGCCACAGTACTACACTGTATGACACTCCATTATGTCACATCTTCTCTCTAAAATACGCCAATCCACCCTACAACACTCTCCTCTAATGTACTCTGACATTCCACTTGATGATACTCACCTCAATGACAATCTACTTGGCTCTAAAGCACTCTAATCCACTCTATGACAGTATACAATACCATACTTTACTGTTCGACATGCCATTCCACTGTACAACTTGCTGCTCCAGTCTACGATACTTGACTCCACTATATGACACACCATGCCACTACACTATATAACACTTTACTACACGGTACGATACACCACTACACTTGATTCCAATCTAAAATATTCAAGTGTATGACAACAGACTTTAAAACTCTCTCCTCCACTGTACTGTACGAAACTCCACTAACAACATTAAAGTCTCCCCCAATAAAAGCCGGCAATTTTCCTCTCACTGTTAGTGTGTCTTTCTGTAGTCTGGGTGGCAGATTTGCCTTCATGAGATATAGTGCTTCCTTTTCATATTTCCCTAACATGGCTGTGAAATCTCCAGAAACATCCATCAGTGTTTGCATTGAATAGAATGGATTTTTCGGACTGGTATATGTACGCTCTTAGATCCTTTGGGATACCCCTAGTGACACTGGATATTGAATTTCCCCTTTTTATGGAGTGACAGGGAAATCCTTTCGGATGTATTCCCCAGAGGAATATGAATTCAGCTGTCAAGTTTGCTAGGGCCTGATCCTCTTTTATTGTTGTTGTTTTTTTTTTTTTTTTTTTTTTTTTTTTAAACAACGTGGTAACTTTCCTTGTCAGGCATGTAAGAGTTTTTGTAATCTTCCTGTGTCGTGTCAGGTCAGGTAAGGGGCCCGAGTAACTGTTTAAGCAAACACACCATTCCATAGGCAGCACTGCAACACCTATTGGCTCCACTGACTCAAGCAGTTCAATTGGTGAAGTGCAGGGCAGACAGCTGCAGCATAATATTAGTGATTCTCTCGCAAGAAATTCAAAATGATGGAAGCCAAAATTAAGGCTGTTCTTATCCACACCAAGCCGGTCTCATTCCTCAAGACAGTCTCTTTCTACTACAAGTTGATCCACTGAAGACAATAATTGATTATTCTCAGATTTTCAAACTGTTTTTATTTGAGCCCATCTTCAGTCTCTCTGACAAAGCACAGTTGGCAGGCCCTTGGAGAAGCAGCACAGTCTGCTAAAGCTCTCAATGTTTCAATGGCAGTGAGGGGATGTAATAGGCACATATCCTTGACTGCTGCACAAGCGAGAAATCCCATTCTTGTTTCAAAGAATATGTGTTGTCTTGAAGTGATCAGAAGTACATCAAGACGACGCACGGAACAGTGCAGGTCTAATGAAAATGTAGTTAGCAAGTATAGCAGTATTAACAGATCAGGCTCTGTTTTCATTTGCCACACTAGCTGTTGCAGCATTCAGGAGCACACACAACATAACATCCCACAGATACTACAGCTGCACAAATAGAGGAGAGACACAGCAAGCACAAGGTGGCACAGACATCTAATGGCAACATTTACAATTTGGGGGACAATGCAAACACCTTAACTTCCGGGTAATAACAAACAGAGTGGAAGGAGATGAAGTTTTCAGTAGCAGATGCACAGCCAATTAACCATCATAAACGGTGTCCACTCCAAGACAAGTGCCCTGATATCCACTGTGAACCAAACATTGGCTTGGAAAACTGTATTGCAAACCTAACACTACAATTAGTTACATGGAACTTTTCTAACGAAACTTAAAAATGTACAACATGGACTTCTGAAATAAACACTAATGTGAATCAAAGCCAAGAGGGATTGGAGTGAACTTCAACCTTATAAGTGTACGATCACAGATAACTACTGTACACTTACCCTTGGGGAGATTTTCAAAGGTTCTAGAGGCTATTTCAGATCCTATTACGAGATGACAGAAGTATCAAAAGTATCTAAGTAAGACTTTTGAGTAAACAACAGTGTGTTTTGGTAGGATTTATTTGAGCCCTGAGTGAGCAACGGACAGCCGCAACAAAATCTGTGACCATATGCAGTCTGTGTGGTCTTCGCATGGTCCATCATTTGTTCAGTTCTTGTAGTGAGTGATAGGCCCAGCCACACAAGTGGGATATCCATTTTTGGGAGACGTGAGGAAATACTTGGTGGTAGGAATTTTGTGGAGCTCTACATAGTCAAAACGTTTCCCTCAAAGGAAAGTAGAGAAAGTGTGCAATTTCAGCCAAGGAATGGCATCTGCAGGGCATTTGCGGTAAGAAAAGGTAAATGGGTCCAAGCAATCAACACCACCCTGGCCTCCTCTGGGTGTCTAGTTTTGCGAAATGTTGGGTTCGGTAAGTTTCCCTGGGTGGCGGCCGAGCCAAGGCTCAAATTTCTCATCTACCCACTGCACTAAGATTGGTAATTTGTTAGGAAACTTTTTTATGTCTCCATCTTGCACTTTAGGGTATTTCCTGTTGCAGTTGAAAAGCACTGTCAAATGGGGTAACATTTTTATCAGGCACAGTGTAGGAGTACAGACCTGTGCAACTTTTATTATTATGAATTCCTCTCCATTTTTGGCTACCAAGCCAAGTATGTCTGTGTAGAGGAAAGAACACAATCAGGAAAATTCCCTCTGACTCAAATGATAGTGTGAGTAGCAACAAATTCAGAGTTGTACAAACAGCCACTATCCATGATTTCAATATCTAAGGCCCATTAAAAACAATATATAGGGTTCCTTTCGAGACATTTTTCATTCAACAGATTTTACCATATGATCTGAAAAACACAATAAACAAAAAATAATGGTAAGCTGCAACTCAGTTGATAGCTCTGAGGATTTTATGTTTTTGGACAAACAACAATATGTATTCATATGACTATAAAGTTCTGGCGTACATAACAGTACGTTACTTGTGTAAATAAGACATTTAGGCAAATAATTACAAATGAAAAAATAGTCACCTATTTCTATTTTTTTCTAACATGGTTTAATTAGTTTCTTGCTGAAAACCATGAGCGAGCCACACAAATGATCCCTTGCTAAACTTGGAATTGTGCCTTGTTTTCAGAAATATATTACTTTCCAGGTTCACCAATGTGCTTCACACCCATTTTCACCAGAAACGACAAAAATAGGACAAATCTTCTACTACTTAGAAAGTGAAACAACTGTGGTTTAAAAGGTACATTTTAAAACCCTGTCTTTTCCTGGAAGCTGGAAAAGTGGTGACTTTGGCACACCGAACCATTTGATACCATTTTTAGAAAGAAACATACACTTCCTTGGACATCCGTTCCCACCTTTTCCCCCTTTAAAATAAAAATGCTACATTTTTTCTTTTTTCAGTTCCTTCCAGGGGAATCCACGCACATGCCAGGTACTTTTAGAATCCTCCACATGTGGGGGAAGAGGTGAGGCAAGACACAAATTTGGCCTGGATAATTTTGTGGGAAAAAAGTTCTGAAAGGATAAACGCAAAGTGCCACAAAAACACACAAAGAGCTCAGCAATTGGGGTGGAAAAGCTACAGCAGCTAAGGGGATAGGTTTAGCCCAGTTGTGCAAACTCTTTACACTAAATAGTCTATAAATTGGTTGACTTCTTTCGAAATTAGTTAGAAGTACTGGATTGTATGACAAACGAACTTAGGTAAAATATGTTTATGATAGTTAAACTTATAGCTAAGTGTTCAACTACATATCTTCTAGAGGTTCATGTGTTTATAACGCAGGCCTAAGCTGTGAAATTCAAAGAAAGGATGACACTGAGGAATAGACAGACACCTGGACAGGGACAGACAAACCAACCTAAAGCAGCTGCCTAATGTCACCAACTGGTCTGAAAAGCTTAGAGGAGATCTGAATCTACTTCCAGTCCACTGCTTTGCGGATTTCCACAAACAGCCTACTACCTATGTAAAAGAGATGTGACCATACTTACTGTACAGCGTGACCTGGAGGAGACATGGAAAGCACAGATAACAATTTTATAACAAAATGTAATATAAACAACTAATCTGGAAATATCATAGTTCAAATAATAGTTTTTCCTTCGAAAAGTGCCTAATATGTATAAACTAACCAAACCTATAAAATTACACATATTTTCTTTAGATAAGCAAACATATAACTATATTGTTAAAGTGACCGAGCGGCACACTATTTTGAAGGCAGATAGAGCTGATTTATAAAATCACCTTTGAGTGGTTTGTATGTATTAATAGTGTACATTTTCTGACTGGCTATCTGTTTTCAAACACTTTTTACAAATATATTAGTACCATGACAAATAGTCAGCTCTTATGCCAACAGAGTAACCAACTATCAGCAGATTAGGAAATATTAAATAATCACTACAACTGGTATTTAAAGCAAAAATTCCAAGTCAACATTAGTAAAGAAATATCACATTATTTTTAACAACTGAAATGGGAAGTCTGTCAGATGTGTAGTCTATGGGGTATGCTAAATTCCTACTAACATGTACAATAAACTGATGTTATGAGAATAATGTTCACCATTGTTGCTATTGCCCCCCTGTAGGCATGATGAGGGGGGTGGTAACCATGTTGAATTAGGATTTGGATTGTTAAATAGTTATTTGGATAAGAAGGCAAGCACCCAATATACATACGACTAGGGTCTGTTTTCAATACGGATCTGAAATATGGTCTAGTCATCCACGTAAGAAAATAAGCACAAGTGAGGTAAACAATCTAATTAGCCGCACTATATATCGGACAGCAGGTTAGGTATGTCTTGAATATTCTACCAAGATATGTTGTTAATGGTGGACTGACTGCTACAGGTATGCATTTCTGAGAAATAAGTGTTGCTTGTACGAGAAGGAATTCTTGTGTATCAATACGCAATTGTTCCACGTTGGAAGTAATAAAGATACAAATTCACAACAGCTTTATTTAGAAAACATGTACAAGTGGAAAAGAATATTTTTTTCTATATTGGAGGAAATTGCAGTTCTTTAAAGGAAGTCATTGTTTACAAGGTAAAGTAAACGTCGGGCTTGAAAATATGTGCCCGATATGACAATATATAAAATGTATATTTGAAACCTGATATACTTAATTCAGCTTATAAATAAGCACTAGTGAGGGTTATAATGTTATGAAAAAAGGCAGGTTGGGGAGGGTGTTTTGTTTTGTTTTTTACTATCCTACCACAATACTTTCCTGACAGTGGTTCACCTGTTATAGGGATATATCACTAGGAGGTATCTGTTGCTTGCCTGGGCAGCTATGATGTTCAGCTTTCAGCCAGATGTATAGAATCCCTCAGGGAATCACTGACGCTACTGAATTCAAGCTCCATGTCAAAAAACACAGTTGCCGACATGACCTTGAACCGCAGCTGCTGTCTGCACCACCATGTAGCTGGGGACCCCAGGACAGGGTCTGCGAGGCCTGGGCTAACCACCAACTCTTTTTCGGCACTTCATGATTCTAACAAAAGCGTGGACTGCTCGCCTATCTTGCCCATCATAGTTTCATAGGGGCGCAGCTCCGGTGGTTCTGAAGTTGCCATCCACACTCAGACACAAATTGACTTATTGGTAATAAGGTTATATTGATTAACTGATTATATCTGGTCTTTTTGTGTATATGGTGTTTTAAGGCATACCGTTATAGTTTTAAATACCTAAAAACTATACATTTTTCACTTATGTTGTTTGTACAGTAGGGGATGGTTAATACGTGTTTTGTGTTTAGTACATATTCTTTCTTTTGTTTTCCTGAGAATTACTTTAGTAAGGATTGTTTTGGAAGATGAATATGGTATTTGTGTAAGGTTGGTAACTGATTACTTTTAGACCTCTGGGTCAAGGGATTTTGTTTGGCCAGTGAATCCATCCCATAAAGTGTTGAATGGTATTAACTGATCAAATACTTGGTTGCACATACATGATATTAATGTAAAGGACATGGATTTTACTGAAAGCTATTGATAGTCACTGGAATTAACAAGATAAGACAAGTCACTTTGGTTTTTAAAGGAAAATTTTAGAATGGATTAAGATGCCTCGTATGAATTTCAACAGAATGAGTTATTATTGATTAATTCAGATTGGTGAGCCTATATTGATTTAATTGTAAATAAATTCTAGGTCGGTACAGTACAATTAAATATTACTTGTATCAATTAAGAATGGATGGTTCGACTTATTTGGAAAATGTGTTGATTTGTTTTTCATTTCAATTTTGAGGATTTAATTGGGAAACATCTACTTTGTCCTGATGGTGGTCCTAAAAAGAAATGGCAAGAAGACTGAGCCATAAACTTTCATGTTTTAAAACTTGAAAAGCTATACTAATTGTTTGACTGTCCAACAGGGACGTGCAATCTGTATTAGTGCTTCATTGATGAAAACTAGTATTTTTCAGTACTTGTGTGTTGTCACTTAATGCAGATGTAAAAGCAGAGAAGTGAGCGCCAGATATTTGACCAAATGCTATTTAAAATTACAATATGCTGCTTCCTTCTAGACCTTCATAGAAACAGGTTTTTTTAAAGAGTGTATCATCAAGGGCTCATCCTGGAATGACATTTCCCAAACGGCCTGCGCCAGTGGTGCTGGGAAAAATTGTCAGAGTGCAGGTGCTGCCATAAATGTTAGGTCACAGAAGTCCTGGAGATTGTGAAAAATCCTTAAATGACACAAAAATCTAGTTTTGCAAACATATTCAGCAGTTGAGTGATAAGGCGATAGTTTGTAGCTAGTGATACTGTCACAAACATATTACTAAAGCATGGCATGGTAGAGCATTGCCATTTCCAGACAAAACATTTTCCACTGAAATGACCAAAAAGACACACAGCTTTATCGATAAAACTATGCAGCAAACATATGATAATGTGTAGAAATTGGATTTCGGGAAATATTTATGCATATCACTAAGTTTATTGATTTGTGTTCCCATTAAAATCTTTTTTCCCCCCACACACTGTTGAAGTACATAATATGTGCTTCGTGTGTACTTACCTATCTGCTAAAGTATTCTGGAATATCTGTATGGATCGTTTATAGGTATTTAAGTTTTGGTGTGTGCTACAAAAAAAATGACATACTGATTCCTCCTTTCCCGCTCCCTGAGACTGTTAGATAATTAATTTTACAAAAAAACGTCACATTGTGCAGTCTGGGAAATAAAATAAAACACCAACCTCATTTTTTTTTTTAAACAAACAGCAATTTGTCAGCAGACAGAGTGACATTTGACCTCTGCCTTTGAATGCACAGCATGTGTACCAGGATAAATACAAAATTTTAAAGGGCCCTTTATTGCATATTTGCCTTCTGAATTGCAGCATGGACACAGGCATGTGTGATTAGTGCCATAGATACGTAGACTCAGTCATGCAGAATGATTTCTGACCCTGGATTAGAAGTGCTGGAATACAGGCAGAGGAATATGGGCAGTGGACAGAAACTTGAAGTGTCCTGCTGTGAGTGGTGGGTTGGTTATTAAATCATCCTTGCTGCCAAAAGTGTAGCAGCCCAGAAATGATGCAGAAATTATTTTTAAGAAATACAGTATATTTATTACAATCCACCAAGCTGTAGCACCTGCTCCATGAACTAGCATACAAGGGAGCCTGCTGAAAACACAAGCACTCTCTCATGAGGTGCCTCATGAAAATGAAGAAGAAGAAGAAAAAGAAAAAAAAAAAAAAGGAAGAAGAAGGAGTTCTCTGAAGGCAAGCACCCATGAAAAAAATGCAAGGAGCCAGTACCAGTAAGAGAGGTGGTAAAAAGACTATGCGCCACAGGAGGGAAAAAGACATTCTGGACACCCTAAAAACAAATAAAGCAAATACAATGCAAGCAAATGTGAACTACTAAAAACACAAAACCAATGGTAAGCAATGGGCAGAATACATTACTAGGTAGGTTTCAGCAAGTCCCCAATACGTCTTTGTAACCAGACAGCTGTGCTGTCTGGTAGGCTCCAACCTAAAAATGGCAGAGAGGTATTTCAAGGTGCCCTAGCTGTCAAGCGGCCTCATGTCATATTTGATGAAGCCAGTCTTTGAATTTATCTTACCACATATGAAATTCTCAGATATGTAGGTTAGCGTTTAACACTGTAATGGTGGGCTAAAAAATCGTGCAATTGAAAGTGTTTTGGGTATAAATCGAGGTTCGGCACAGCACATGACAGAAGGCCAGTTAACAGCAATGGGTAATGACAGACATAGACCAAGACGTGCTCGCACTGGCCAAATAGGTCGCAAGATGAGCCCTCCTGCAGCCCCTGGGTTGCGAAGGAACACCTGCATGTTATATTAGTGTCTTATGCCCTTCGCATATTGTGTGTGTAGGAGGCTGGCCTGGCTTGTAGTGGGTACCAAGGGGTACTTACACCTTGCACCAGGTCCAGGTATCCCTTATTAGTGTAGAGGGGTGTCTAGCAGCTTAGGCTGATAGAAAAGGTAGCTTAGCAGAGCAGCTTAGGCTGAACTAGGAGGCGTGTAAAGCTCCTACTATACCACTGGTGTCATATGCACAATATCATAAGAAAACACAATACACAGATATACTAAAAATAAAGGTACTTTATTTTTATGACAATATGCCAAAAGTATCTCAGTGAGTACCCTCAGTATGAGGATAGCAAATATACACAAGATATATGTACACAATACCAAAAATATGCAGTAATAGCAATAGAAAGCAATGCAAGCAATGTACAGTCACAATAGATTGCAATGAGGGCACATAGGGATAGGGGCAACACAAACCATATACTCTAGAAGTGGAATGCGAACCACGAATGGACCCCAAACCTATGTGACCTTGTAGAGGGTCGCCGGGACTGTAAGAAAACAGTGTGGTTTAGAAAAATAGCCCACCCCGAGACCCTGAAAAGTGGGTGCAAAGTGCACCTAAGTTCCCCAAAGAGCACAGAAGTCGTGATAGGGGAATTCTGCAAGGAAGACCAACACCAGCAATGCAACAACGATGGATTCCCTGACGAGAGTACCTGTGGAACAAGGGGACCAAGTCCAAAAGTCACGATCAAGTCGGGAGTGGGCAGATGCCCAGGAAATGCCAGCTGTGGGTGCAAAGAAGCTGCCACCGGATGGTAGAAGCTGTGGATTCCGCAAGAACGACAAGGGCTAGAGACTTTCCCTTTGGAGGATGGATGTCCAACGTCGTGAAGAAGGTTGCAGAGGTGTTTCCGTGCAGAGAGACCGCAAACAAGCCTTGCTAGCTGCAAGGGTCGCGGTTAGGGTTTTTGGATGCTGCTGTGGCCCAGGAGGGACCAGGATGTCGCCAATTGCGTGAGGAGACAGAGGGGGCGTCCAGCAAGACAAAGAGCCCACTCAGAAGCAAGCAGCACCCGCAGAAGTGCCGGAACAGGCACTACGAAGTGGAGTGAATCGGAGCTCACCCGAAGTCACAAAGGAAGGTCCCACGACGCCGGAGGACAACTCAGGAGGTCGTGCACTGCAGGTTAGAGTGTCGGGGACCCAGGCTTGGCTGTGCACAAAGGAAATCCTGGAAGAGTGCACAGGAGCCGGAGCAGCTTCAAATCACGCGGTGCCCAGCAATGCAGTCTAGCGTGGGGAGGCAAGGACTTACCTCCACCAAACTTGGACTGAAGAGTCACTGGACTGTGGGAGTCACTTGGACAGAGTTGCTGAGTTCAAGGGACCTCGCTCGTCGTGCTGAGAGGAGACCCAGAGGACCGGTGATGCAGTTCTTTGGTGCCTGCGGTTGCAGGGGGAAGATTCCGTCGACCCACGGGAGATTTCTTCGGAGCTTCTAGTGCAGAGAGGAGGCAGACTACCCCCACAGCATGCACCACCAAGAAAACAGTTGAGAAGGCGGCCGGATCAGCGTTACAAGGTCGCAGTAGTCGTCTTTGCTACTTTGTTGCAGTTTTGCAGGCTTCCAGAGCAGTCAGCGGTCGGTTCCTTGGCAGAAGGTGAAGAGAGATGCAGAGGAACTCTGTGAAGCTCTTGCATTCGTTATCTGAAGAATTCCCCAAAGCAGAGACCCTAAATAGCCAGAAAAGGAGGTTTGGCTACTTAGGAGAGAGGATAGGCTAGCAACACCTGGAGGAGCCTATCAGAAGGAGTCTCTGACGTCACCTGCTGGCCCTGGCCACTCAGAGCAGTTCAGTGTGCCAGAAGCACCTCTGTTTCCAAGATGGCAGAGGTCTGGAGCACACTGGAGGAGCTCTGGGCACCTCCCAGGGGAGGTGCAGGTCAGGGGAGTAGTCACTCCCCTTTCCTTTGTCCAGTTTCGCGCCAGAGCAGGGCTGGGGGATCCCTGAACCGGTGGAGACTGGCTTATGCAGAGATGGGCACCATCTGTGCCCATCAAATCATTTCCAGAGGCTGGGGGAGGCTACTCCTCCGCAGCCCTGACACCTTTTTCCAAAGGGAGAGGGTGTAACACCCTTTCTCTGAGGAAGTCCTTTGTTCTGCCTTCCTGGGCCAAGCCTGGCTGGACCCCAGGAGGGCAGAAACCTGTCTGAGGGGTTGGCAGCAGCTGCAGTGAAACCCCGGGAAAGGTAGTTTGGCAGTACCCGGGTCTGAGCTAGAGACTCGGGGGATCATGGAATTGTCTCCCCAATGCCAGAATGGCATTGGGGTGACAATTCCATGATCTTAGACATGTTACATGGCCATGTTCGGAGTTACCATTGTGACGCTATACCTATGTTGTGACATATGTATAGTGCACGAGTGTAATGGTGTCCCCGCACTCACAAGGTCTGGGGAATTTGCCCTGAACAATGTGGGGGCACCTTGGCTAGTGCCAGGGTGCCCACACACTAAGTAACTTAGCACCCAACCTTTACCAGGTAAAGGTTAGACATATAGGTGACTTATAAGTTACTTAAGTGCAATGGTAAATGGCTGTGAAATAACGTGGACGTTATTTCACTCAGGCTGCAGTGGCAGGCCTGTGTAAGAATTGTCAGAGCTCCCTATGGGTGGCAAAAGAATTGCTGCAGCCCATAGGGATCTCCTGGAACCCCAATACCCTGGGTACCTCAGTACCATATACTAGGGAATTATAAGGGTGTTCCAGTATGCCAATGTGAATTGGTGAAATTGGTCACTAGCCTGTTAGTGACAATTTTTAAAGAGAGAGCATAACCACTGAGGTTCTGGTTAGCAGAGCCTCAGTGAGACAGTTAGGCATCACACAGGGAACACATACATATAGGTCACAAACTTATGAGCACTGGGGTCCTGACTAGCAGGGTCCCAGTGACACATAACAAACATACTGAAAACATAGGGTTTTCACTATGAGCACTGGGCCCTGGCTAGCAGGATCCCAGTGAGACAGTGAAAACACCCTGACATACACTCACAAACAGGCCAAAAGTGGGGGTAACAAGGCTAGAAAGAGGCTACTTTCTCACAGTGTGCAAAAAAGGACAATCAGGTATGGTGTGCAAAGAAGGGCAATGGTAGTGTGTAGGACACAGTGTGTCTGTAGGTGTTTCAAGTGTATAAAGTGGTATCTAAATATCCAGTTAAAGGCTCTAGCAAGGGGGCATGCATAGGGCCACATAAACTGCCAGTACAGCTGAGATCTATCTGCATGATGAAAACCAAAATTAACAGAATGCTTAGGCAGCTATGACACAACACGAAGGATTTGGAGCTCTTGCAGTCTCTGCAAAAAGAGCCAAGGATGCTGAAAAAAGAAATATGGGTGTTAGAAAGAAACAAGCAAGAAACCCTATGGGCTAAGTTTCGGCATGCTGCTAAACTAAAAGATTAAAAACATTTTTGGAAATTGACCAATAATATAGATAAATGTCCTAGGGCACCATGAAATGAGAATGTAACTGAGGATGGTTGGGTTAAGCACCTAAAGATGCATTTCTCCAGAAACATGTTAATTCCGGCTTACTTTGCATGGCCTGAGGAGACCCCTAAGGAAATCAAACTACTAGAGTATATGGCTATTGCAATTACTAAAATCATCAAGAAATCCCCTTCGGATTGTGCTCCCGGCCTGAACGGAATCCCCCAAGCTATTTTTAAAGAACACACTATGTGGTGGGCTAACTTCCTGGCCAGTTTATATTATACCATTTTGGCAGGACGGTCTATACGGGGAAGTTGGAAAGCCTCAATTATATATCCCATTTTTAAAGACAAGCCGTTACATCCCCGAGCAATTTCTGTTTAATGGCACTACTGGACACGAATCGTAAGTACTTCTCAACATTGTTACAGGACCTAGAGGTACGAGTGGTAAATACGGGCAGGTTACCACTGAACCAGACCGGGTTCATGACAGCAGGCTTAATCCTTAATAGAGGAGCAAAAGCCACTAACACACCACTATATATGTGTTTTGTGGATTTCAGGAAGTGTTTGCTGGTGTCCCACGGGACAAACTATGGGCAAAGCTCCAGCAGTGGGGAATCCTGCTCCACCTACTAACGGCAATGAATCTTCTCTGTATAGATAACTGGGTCAAAATTAAGGTCGGTGATGGCACACATTTAACAAGAGCAGTGAGGACATCTATTGGGTTAAAGCAGGGGGTCATTCTTGCACCTCTCTTATTTAACGTACACATTTCTGACCTCTCCCCGGCGCTGGACACCTTGGTATCACACACCCCGAGTCTGGGTGGCACACTGCTGTCAAACATCTTGTATGCGGATGACTTGCTTTTACTTAGCAATATCAGGGTAGGCCTGCAGAGACTAATCAATTATCTGCCAACATACGTCATTAATAATGGCCTAGTGATTGACCTAAAAAAATACATCAGTCATCCCAGTAAACCTATGTGTCTTAAATCAACGTAAATGGTTTCTTAATGGAGACACAACAGATGAGACACCAACATACACTTATTTAGCGTGAAAATAGACTCCTGGAACTTGTTCACTCCACAAAGGGAGGTAACTGGGGAAACACACTAGCACTGCATTTTGCATTTTCAACTCTGGCAAAAACTCTCTGGGGTCAGAATGTCCAACTGCTAGCAGCTGTTATGAAGGCAAGATTGATACCAACTCTTTCATATGGTGGCGAAATGATGACAAGAGCAGAAGCCAGCTTATTGGATAGAACCATAATAAAAATCTATAAAAATGTATTTTGGCTGCTGAGATCAGGATCACCTGCACAAGTCAGGTTGGAATTCTCATTGACCAGACAGGCCTTGGCTGGGTCTGGAGCATTTGTGAAATGATGCCTTAAGTTGCGAACTGATCCAGAAATGTTCACTCGCCAGCCTGGTCTGGTCTGAAATTAGCCTCCAAAGAGGAAAAAACGTCTGCAAAAAATACTTGATGATGGTATAATAATGAAATTATGGCTAAGTGAATTATGGTCTTTGGATACAACTGCACAAGTATTTACAAGGATGCTAAATAAAACCATGAAACTGCAAACCTGAATAGAGGATAAAGCAGTAGTTGCCAAATGTTCACATGGATGGCTGGTGCTGAACTCTTATAAAAGGTATAAGAGGTCTCCTGTAAGCTACCTACTCTATCAAAGCTAAACTGAAATTTCTGTCTGATTTTTTACCATAGTGTGACTGGGAGGGGGGGGTTGGGGGGGTATATGGTTTGGACATGAATTGCAGTTTGTGTCGTCAGTCAAATGAATCGCTGTTGCAGATCGCATGTATTTGTCCCTGTTTAGACCTCCCACTGAGGACTTTGTTAAGGAAAGAGTTTACGTTATTGGGGGATCAGATCAACAGTAATAGAATCCTTCAATCCCCAGAACGTGACACTTAACATCTGATTGGTGCAATTCCTCTATATTTTTAATGACCTGGTTAAAGAGAACCTTGCTACTCAGCCCAAGGATAAGGCGGTTGGCTACTTTTTTTTTTTTTAAGGGCTTATGGAACGGCTGGGTTGCTAGGGAGTGGTAAATGTGATTTAGCCTCTATCCCGCCTTACTGTCTTAGGGTTAGAGGGTCAAGATCAGTTCCTGAAAGGCCCCCGTAAACATGACGGGCTGCTAGGGGCTATGAGCACCAGCCACTCCCTATCCCGTCTCACTGTTTTAAGGGCACCTAGTAAGTCCTTAATTTTTAGATGATAGGCACCATTTGCTCTTTACTTACCGTATAAGCACTTAGCATTTCATGTGCTCACTTTAGCAGCCAGTCAATTTATGACAACTTTTAAGGTTTACACCCTGTACCTCTGGTTATCAAATGTCATGGTATTGTGTGTTTACAAATTGATTTATTGGCGATATGTTTAGGTTTATTAGCACTGTGTGTATACAAAGTGATTTTACTGGCTGCCTTTTTAGGTACGTTATGTTAAGTATATGGTTGGTTTAATTTGGCTAAATGACATTTCAGGGTAGCGGTTAGGTAATCCAGTGTAGGACTCCCATTTTAGTTTCTTGTAAGTGGCAAGTGCCCAGGTATACAAAAATTAATAACGAGCGCTGATTATCTATCAAATGACATTAACATTGTGTGTTTATGATATTGATTTGATTGGCAGTATGTTTATGTACTATGCAAAGTGTATGGTTTTAACTGACTAATAAACTGAATTCAATTTTCAAGTTTATAAAGTGAACCACCTTCGGCTGCCCGTCTCCTACGACAAATGGAAGCAATTTGTGACGTTAAACATTCATTACGAACTATTTGAAATTATTTTTCAAATGTATTTGAATACTAACAATTTCATGCGTCACCCTCTATGATATAACCAGTGTTAAAGGTAATGTCCCAATTTAGAGTGTAATATGTGATAACGAATAGATCCAAGAATTCTGAAAACTTTTGAACCTTGCAAATTATGATATTCACAGGCGTCTGATTTTACAATCTCTGGACCCCCAACCGGCCACTGTACTGCGGGGCTACCACCACTGCTCCCAGACTTTTCGCTACTTCACCTGCCACGATCCCTCTTCAGGGTTGAACACCTAGGGTTACACACCTGAGCAGCGCAGATTTGGTCCTTCTCCGACAAGTCACACAATGTGTCATCATAACCTCGCAACCAATGTCCCACGATAAGCACCCCCACCCCACCGAACTCTGTCTTTGCTCTGCCCCATCCCTAATGCCCATCTTTACCATGGTTACATCCCAGCCCCTCCTTTGCATCCCCTCTCGTTCCAGTGGTGCCTCACCTGCGCACTGTCGTTCCTCTCATCCCCCTTGTCCCCTCGGTCATCCATTGACCACTGCCTTTCTTGGTGTTTCCGCCACTCACCTGCGCCGCCAGTGCAGGGTCCCCCTCAGGCATCCTGCCGCAAAGGGCCCCCCGGGCCTGCAGACTGTCTAACGTGCCGGAGGAAATCATGGAGCGGCCTCTGCGGCCCCCAGGGCTACGGGAGGCCGCGGTCTTTGCTTTCCAGACCAGGCCCCTGCTCAAGCATCGCAGGCGCCCCGCCCCCTTAGGCAGAAGCGTCAGGGGCTGGAGCCGCGCCCCCTTCGCCAGTGGCGTCACGCATGACAGGCAAGCCTCCTTCGTCAGACGTCACGGGAGATCTGCCCACAACAGTATTGTAATCTAAACGTGCTAAGTGACGCCTCCAAGAGTGTAGTTTCGTGCCCGCCCATTCCACAAAATGCGAAGTTTTGCATCTGGATAAATCCCATTCCCTCGGTTTGGAGTATTCATCTGTGTTAGGAATGATAGAACCAATCGCGCCATTTGTCACTTAAGGATGATGTCATCGGTCCATTCAATGCACAGCTGTAGATATGGAATGTCAGCGCATTGCGTGCCACTACAATAGAAGAAAGACTACAAAAATGAGCAAAGATACAAGCCGCGTCTAACTCAAATCATCCATAACTGCGTTGTTTAGCGTTTTTGTCGGTGGCAGGTTGGGGTAAAAATATAATGGATCTGACTGTAGTTGAGGTTTATTGAATCATTCCACCCCAGTCCTTTATTCGTTGGCTGAGGTGGTGGCACTTATCTCAGAGATTTGTTCATATTTTCGGATTATTCAAGAACCAGGAGCTGGCACTCCATAACATTCGAACTATTATTTTTCAGCATAATTCTCTATTGCCTATAATAATCGTTTGAACTTAGTTTATTCAGTTCTAAAACACTCTTGTAGTGATTTCTTCTTGCATTGCAGTGTGAAAGCAGGGGGATGTGACTGAGTTGACTTGGTGGGTCCTGGTGAGCGATAAGTGCAGGATGAAGCCGAGGTTGCGTGAGTGGTTTGTTGGGGTGGTGTTGAGGGTCAATGGCCACCAGGAGTAGTCCCATGCTGATGCGGATCCCTTTGTGGAAGTTCTTCTTGGCAGTAGTGGGGTTTTCAGTCAGTGAGAGGATCAGCTGGTTATGGTTGGCGTAGGAGATGATGTTCAGCCTGAGGTCCCTGACAATGGATGTGAGCGGGGCTATGTCGATGTTGAAAAGTGTAGGGCTCAGAGAGGAGCCCTGTTGAACTCCTCAGCTTATCTCCATAGGTTCTGACAGGTAAGGCAGGAGTCTGACTCTCTGTGTTCTGCCAGACAGGAAGAAGCGTATCCATTGTAGGGCCTTTCTGCGGATGCCGGCTGCGTGGAGCCTGGAGCAGAGGGTGAGGTGGTAGATCATGTCAAAGGCGGCCAATAGGTCCAGTACGATGGGGGCTGCTGTATGGCTGTGGTCGAGGAAAGAGCAAATGTAATCTGTGGCAGTGAGGAGGGCAGTCTTCTTGCTGTGATTGCTCCTGAAGGCTGATTGGGAGGTGTCCAGGATGTTGTTGTCCTCAATGTGCTTACAGAGCTGAGTGTTGATGGCCTTTTTGATGACCGTGGCTGGGAAAGGCAGCAGAGAGATTGGGGGTAATTCTTGAGGACCAGGGTGTCGGCTGTGGGTTTCAAGAGTGGGCGTATCTCGGCGTGCTTCCAGTCCTCTGGGAAGGTGGCTGTCTCAATGGAACTGTTAAGGATGTGTTGGAGCTTGGGTGCAATGGATGTGTTGGCCTTGTTGAAAATGTGGTGATGACAGGGGTCCGTAGGGGCTCCAGAGTGGGTGCTTCTCATGATGGTGCGGGTCTTGTCTATGGTGAGAGTGTTCCAGCGGTGCAAGATCTGTGGTGGTTCAATGGATCTGGTGGGTTGTTGGAGGCTCGGAGGGTATTGGTCCAAAGCTGTCATATATATCTTGGATTTTCCAGTGGAAGAAGTTGGCTAGCCTGTCGCAGAGGTCTTGAGATGGAGGGATGCTTGCAGTTTCTGATTGGGGTTTGGCAAACCATTTGACCACAGCGAAGAGCTCTTTGGTGTTGTGAGCGGTGGCACTGATATGGTCCTGCAGTACATTTTTCCTGGTGACTCTGACGAGATGGTGGTGGGATTTGGTGGCAGCTTTGTATGCCTCAAAGTCTTCCGGGGACTTGCTGTTCCTCCATGTTTTCTCTAGCCGTCTGCAGGTGTGCCTGGAGTGCTGGGGAGAACTAGCTGGACTTCTTGAGGTGAAATCCATTGATAGAAGTTCCGTGCTGAGATGTTAGTGTCTGTGGTGTGGGGTGGGGGAGAGTTGCTGAGGGTGCTGGAAACTGTTTCTCTGTGATCCGGTTCCATTTTCTACTTGGGGCTCAGAGTGTGTGGAGGTGGATGGTCAGTGAGGTGATGGTGAAATGGATGCAGTAGTGGTCAGTCCAGTGAAATGTGAAAGTGTTGTCGACAGTGATGTTGCTGATGGAGAAAATGGCATTGAGCGTGTGTTGGTGAGGTGACCAGCTGCTTTAGTCCTATTGTGGCGAGGTTGTCGAGAAGGGAAGCGGTGTTGGTGTCACTGCTGTTGTCAATGTGGTAGTTGAGGTCGCCGAGGAGGAAGTAGTTAGAGGATGCAAGAGCGTGAGGAGAAATTATGTCAACAATAGAGTCGATGAAGGCTGGACGGCCGCCGCGCAGCCGCCACCATTAAGAAGGAGGAGGGAGATGGGGGGTCCAGGAAGCTGGGAGGCAGGAGGGCGGGAAACGCTTTGCAGGGAGGGAGGGGGCAGGGGCAGCAGGGGCACTGGAAACACAGGAATAATGAAAGGCTGAAGGAGAGAGAAACAGACAAGACAGAAAAGAAAAATTACAGAAAACTAAGCAGAAGTTAAAAGAGACAGCAAGATACTTACATACAGATGGTCACTAGGCCACGAGGGATGAGACACAGGTGGGAGACTGTGGGTGGAGGTGGGCCTCGAACTGAGAGTCAGGCAGGCTCTCAGTTTGAACGCGGCAGAGGCAGCAACAGGTGGAGCTGCACAGAGGGGAGCGAGCAGATGCTGACCAGGAGGGCAGAGGAGTCGCCTTTATTTTTTCTGTGAATTTTATTACCTCCTAAATTAGATTGAGTCACATTTACCATCAGTTCCGACACTTCAGCCATTGTGACGCTGAAGTCTGGGATTAATAGTTCCACTTTTCTAACTATATGTATCCGCCTAAAAGACCTGTTACACAAGTGCAAAAAGCCATGGCTGATAAGGTATGTTACTAACATAGAGGTAGTGCTAAAGCATGGCATTATACATTACCTTTTTCAAATACTGTGAAGAAACCATTTATACATTTAGGAAGGGCTATCTTCCATCATTGATTAGGGTTCATATGCTGCTTAAAGATTTTGTGGGCCTAGCAGTGTCAGGCCCAATCTCCTCAACCCCAACCCACCCCATGCACACATACAGAAAAGCATGCACACAAAACATCACACAAGAGTGCCACAGACAAACACAGCCAGCACACTGCAGGCCATAAGCACTCACACAAACAACAGACAGTTGCACGCACAACAACATCCACTGCCTCCACTGTCTCACCCTCTTTCTCCTCCCTCACTGTCACATCCGCACTCACACCTGCATGCACTGCATCAACAGACACCACCACCATCTCCACACCAAGTAGCACACACACCTCACTTGCAGACACCTCCACAACATCTATCCATGCATCCCCTGTGTCCTCTCCCACTCTGTCTGCCCCCCCAAGAGACACAAACGCAAGCACTCAGACACCCAACAGCCATCCACCTCACATCAGCACACTGAAAATGCACCTGCACCCTAAGTGAGCAGACATACACCTCCAACAACCACTCCCTCAACCTCCATTCCCATCCCTCCTCCGTCCTGCCCATAAGAGCAAGGTCACAATGACCCAGCCCAGCACCTCAGCACCTCAGCCAAACAGTCCATGGGGACAGCGAAGGCACCTCCTAGTCGTGGAGGCAAGAAAGGAAAGGATCTCCTCCCACTCCAACACCCAAGAGACGGAGGGATCCCACTCTACCATCCAAGAGGGGCAAGGATCCCACTCCAACACCCAAGAGACGGAGGGATCCCACTCCACCACCCAAGAAGGGGAAGGATCCCACTCTGCCACCCAAGAGAGGGAAGCATCCCACTACACCACCCAGGAAAGGAAAGGTTCCCACTCCACCAACAAAAAGAGGCAAGAGCACTCCTCCAACAGCAGTGGGCAAGGAGCCCTCACCTCCAGCAGAGGCTGGCATGGTATCCCCTCCAACAGAAGTGGGCAAGAAGCCCTCACCTCTTGCAGAGGATGGCAGGGTATTCCCTCCAACAGCAGTGGGCAAGCAGTCCTCACCTCCAGCAGAGGCTGGCAGGGTATCCCCTCCATCAGCAGTGGGCAAGGAGTCTTCACCTCCAGCAGAGGCTGGCAGGGTTTCTCCTCCAACAGCAGTGGGCAAGGAGCCCTCACCTCCAGAAGAGACTGGCAGGGTTTCCCTCCAACAGCAGTGGGCAAGGAGCCATCACCTCCAGCTGGGACACAGCAGCCCACACCTCCAGCAGAGGGCATGTAGGCCACCCTCCAGGGACTGTTGTACATGGAGCCCCCTCCAGAACCCAGTTTTGCTTTCCTAAGGACCGAGCTGAAAACAATCTCTGGAATGCACTTCTTAGTTTAAAGAAGACATTTATTATTACTTCACCACGAGGTTCCTGAGAGAAGAGATTAGTAGGTTGGAGGCACATGTTTAAAAGTAGTCACAGCAATGAAAGGAAAATATATCAAAGTACTAGTGAATTGCAATGTACACAGCAAATATATGTGATTATATTATAGCATAACCTCAAAGCAAAGAATAAAAGTCAAAATTCATCACCGTAGGGCCTATCACTGCTCTTCATCTTTCTTATGCCTGCAAGTTGATGACTCCTGTTCAACTGCGAGAAAGAGATTTTCCACCCATACGGGTGGTCAGGCAGCTGACGTCTGCTCCTGACTGAAGTCTTGGAAAATTCCCCCTGCTGCTGCCTTGGGACACCGTTTATAATGAAAAAGCCTGCTAACAGGTCCTTTCCTCTAATAGTCAAAACATGCTGGCTACTGTACATCACCGTTGGAAAAGAACAAGCTGGAGAGTGGCCAAGTCTCCAAAGCTCGCTCCTTCCCAAGGCTGGGTCGAGAGGAAAAAAAAACACAAAATATACGCTCTCTTATCACGCTAGGGTTCGGTGAGAACAAAATACAAAAAACACAGCTTGGTCTACCATATGAAAAAACACAGCTCATCTGCAATGTCTCAACTGCAATGTCTAACTCCACGATAAAGCTAATAGGCAGCTAAACTGAATACAGAATGTAATGTCTAATGCCATGTTAAAACCTATAGGCAGCTCACCTAAATACAAAATGTAATGTCTAATGCCATGTTAAAGCCAATAGGCAGCTAAACTGAATACAGCATGTAATGTGCTACTGGTGAACATTGAACAACTAATATGCGCAGTGGTGAAACACAAAGTCAGTGGTCAAACACAATTAATGGCATAACAGTCCCCCAACTCAGAGACTGTGACCTTGCACTCCCCAGCAAATTGTAATGGGCATGGAGCCCCCTTCAGAACCAGTGGGCAAGTCCCCCAACTCAGAGACTGTGACCTTGCACTCACCAGCAAATTGTAATGGGCATGGAGCCCCTTCCAGATTCCAGAACCAGTGGGCAAGTTCCCCACTTCAGCTCAGGTGCCCCCCACCCCCTTCCCCCTGAGGTGGCTGGCCATTCCCAACATGATGCCCCTGCACAGTGTAGTGCATATTACGTCAGGGAACGAGTTGCGCCTTGGACTATGCCCTGTGGCCAATCAATCAATCAATCAATCAAGGCATTTATAGAGCGCGCTACTCACCCGTGAGGGTCTCAAGGCGCAAGGGGGGGGGTACTGCTGCTCAAAGAGCCAAGTCTTGAGGCTCCTCCTGAAGGCGAGGTGGTCCTGGGTGGTTCTTAGGTGAACGGGGAGGGAGTTCCATGTCTTGGCTGCCAGGTAGGAGAAGGATTTACCTCCAGCGGTGGATCTGCGGATACAAGGGATGGTGGTGGTGAGAGCGAGGTTGGCTGAGCGAAGTTGACGGGTGGGCGTGTAGAACGAGAGGCGTCTGTTGAGATATTCGGGCCCTTTTTGTGGAGGGCTTTGTGTGCGTGGGTGAGGAGCCTGAAGGTGATTCTTTTGTTGAAGGGGAGCCAGTGCAGGTGTTTCAGGTGGGCGGATATGTGGCTGTGGCGCGGTATGTCGAGGATGAGGCGAGCGGAGGCGTTTTGTATGCGCTGAAGACGCTTCTGTAGCTTAGCGGTGGTTCCTGCTTATAGGGTGTTTCTGTAGCCCAAGCGGCTTGTGACGAGGGCGTGGGTAACAGTTTTTCTAGTTTCGGCGGGGATCCAGCGGAAGATTTTTCGGAGCATGCGAAGGGTGTGGAAGCAGGAAAACGAGACGGTGTAGACTTGCTTGGTCATGGTGAGGAGGGGATCCAGGATGAATCCGAGGTTGCATGCGTGGTCTGAAGGGGTTGGTGCGGTGCCCAGGGCCGTGGGCCACCAAGAGTCGTTCCAGGCGGACGGGGAGTGTCCGAGGATGAGGACCTCCATCTTGTCAGAGTTTAGCTTTAGGCGGCTGAGCTTTATCCATTCTGCGACGTCTTTCATTCCATCCTGCAGGTTGGCTTTGGCGGTGGCTGGGTCTTTGGTGAGGGAGAGTATCAGCTGGGTGTCGTCGGCGTAGGAGATGATGTTGATGTTGTGTTTGCGAGTGATGTTGGCGAGGGGGCTCATGTAGATATTGAAGAGGGTGGGGCTGAGCGAAGAGCCTTGTGGAACGCCGCAGATGATCTCGGTGGGTTCTGAGTGGAAGGGCAGGAGGTAGACTCTTTGGGTTCGGTCAGAGAGGAACGAGATGATCCAGTTCAGGGCCTGTCCTTGGATTCCAGTGGAGCGGAGGCGGGTTATTAGGGTGCGGTGGCATACGGTGTCGAAGGCAGCCGAGAGGTCCAGGAGGATGAGGGCGGTACTTTCTCCGTTGTCCATCAGGGTTCTGATGTCGTCGGTGACTGCGATGAGGGCGGTTTCTGTGCTGTGGTTGGCCCGAAAGCCTGATTGGGAGGGGTCGAGCAGGTTGTTATCTTCAAGGAAGGTGGTCAGTTGCTTGTTGGCAGCCTTCTCGATAACCTTGGCCGGGAAGGGGAGAAGAGAGATGGGGCGGAAGTTCTTCAGGTCGTTGGGGTCAGCCATGGGTTTTTTCAGGAGAGCGTTGACTTCCGCGTGTTTCCAGTTCTCGGGGAAGGTGGCCGATGCGAACGAGCTGTTGATGATGCTCTGGAGATAGGGGGCGATGATGGCGTCGTCTTTGTTGAAGATGTGGTGGGGGCACGGGTCCGAGGGGGAGCCGGAGTTGATGGTGTTCATGGTGATTCTGGTCTCTTCGGAGCTGATGGGGGTCCAGGCGTTGAGGGTAGCGGCTGGGGTTGTAGGTTCAGTGGTGGGCGGCGGGGTTTGGGGTCCAAAGCTGTTGTGTAGGTCGGTGATCTTTCGATGGAAGAAAGAAGCCAGGGAGTTGCAGAGTTCTTGTGAGGGTGTGATGGTGTTGGAGCTGGCGTTGGGGTTGGAGAGCTCTTTGATGATGTTGAAGAGTTCTTTGCTGTTGTGGGTGTTGTTGTCAAGTCTCTCTTTGAAAGATGCCCTTTTGGTGGAGCGGATTAGCTGGTGGTGTTTACGGGTGGCGATCTTGAGGGCTGACATGTTTTCTGCGGTGTGTTCTTTGCGCCAGGTTTTTTCGAGGGTACAGCAGGATTTCTTGGATTCTTTGAGGGTGTCCGTGAACCACAAGGGTTTCCTGATGTTGGTCTCTCTTGGGTGGCTTCTGAGAGGGGCGAGGTTGTCGGCACTGTTGATGATCCACTGTGTGAGGCTGAGGGCAGCGTTGTTGGCGTCAGTGGTGATGGCTGGTTGGTTATGGATTAGAGTTGAGAGTAGCTGCTCTGTGGAGATTTTGTTCCAGGGTCTGCAAGGGATTTGTTGTGTGCGAAAGTGGTGGGTCTCACGTTTGAAGGTGAAGTGGACACATCTGTGGTCGGTCCAGTGAAGCTCAGAGGAGTGGCTGAAGGATATATGGTTGCTGGTGGAAAAGATGGGGTCGAGAGTGTGGCCGGCGGTGTGGGTGGGGGTGTCCACCAGTTGCTTGAGTCCGAGGTTGGCGAGGTTGTCGAGCAGGGTGGCGGTGTTGGTGTCGTTGTTCTTCTCCAGGTGGAAATTCAGGTCCCCGAGGAGGATGTAGTCTGGCGAGGCTAGGGCGTGCGAGGAGATGAAGTCAGTGATGGATTCGCTGAATAGGGCGCGTGGGCCAAGGGGCCTGTAGACGAGAGTACGTCTGAGGGTGGTCCTGGGGTCGGTGTGGATCTGGAAGTGCATGTGTTCGGCGGCGAGGGGTGTGTCTTCGGTGGAGGTCATGATGTTGATGGAGTTCTTGTAGATGATGGTGATTCCTCCACCGATTTTGTTGGCACGGTCTTTCCGGGCGATCTTGTAGCCTTCCGGGACGGCTATGGCGATGTCAGGAGCTGATGAGGCATTCATCCAGGTCTCTGTGATGAAGGCGACGTCAGGTGCTGTTGTGTCCAGGAGGTCCCATAATTCGATGGCGTGCTTGTGAACGGAGCGTGTGTTGAGGAGGATGCACTTGAGGTGGTTGTTGGTGCGTGGGCCGGTGGAAGGACTGCAGGCTCGGTGGAAGATGTGCTTGCAGGCTTGACAGGCGAAGGGTCCAGGAGTGCGTTTGGGGCTGGCTTGGTAGCAGTTGGCAGTTTGTCCGGGGTTTAGTGCGTTGAGGGAGGCGGCGTCGTATCTGAGATGGGGGTTTTGGGTGTGGTGGGGGCCAGGGGTTCTGGCGCTGGGCGCGGTCCAGGCGCGGACGGGCGCGGCCGCCATAAGAGGGAAGGGGGGGAGGAGGGGTCAGCTGGGTGGCGGGAGGCGGGAGGGGGGACAGCGGCGGGAAAGCGGGATGCGGGGGAGCAGGAAGGCGGGAGAGAAAAAAGGCAAAAGAGCGGTCAAGTTTAAAGGAGAGGGAAAGACAGACGAGCGTTAAAGTCAGAGGAGCGAAAAAGGAAAAAAGAGCAATAAAGGCAATAAAGGCAAAAGGAGCGAGAAAGGCAGAGAGCGGTCACGTTAAAAGAGCGGTAAAGGAAAATGAGCGTTAAAGGCAGAGGAGCGTGAAAGGCAAAAGGAGCGAGAAAGGCAGAGAGCGATCACATTAAAAGAGCGGTAAAGGAAAACGAGCGTTAAAGGCAGAGGAGCGTGAAAGGCAAAAGAGCAATAAAGGCACAGAGCAATAAGGGCAGAAAGAGCGAGAGAGGCAGAGAGCGGTCACGATAAAAGAGCGATAAAGGAAAGCGAGCGTTTAAAGGCAGAGGAGCAAAAAAGGCAGAAGAGCAATAAAGGCAAAGAGCGATAAAGGCAGATGAACGAGAAAGGCAAAAGAGCGATAGGCAGAAAGGAGAAAGAGGCAACAGGAGAGAATAAGAAGGCAACTCAGTGGCAAGCGCAGAGGTGAGTCTGAGATCTACACACAGGTGGCAGGGGCCTGGGCAGGTGGAGCTGCAGCGGCGGGGGAGCGACCTACCCGAGGGTCAAGGGTCGCTTGTGGGCCTTTTGTACTTTGGATTGGCCATTGGCCCTTTCAGAACAGTGAATAATGTATTTTTTGTCATGGGGACAATATGGTGGCTGTTTGCATCCAATTACACTATCAGTTCTGGAATTATGTAGTCCTTGCATTATTATGACGTGGGCCCTGTGACTTTGGTTTCCCTCTGCAGCTGGTTGTGTGTATGGTGTGTGAGTTTATGGTGTGTGTTGTGGAAATCCCATCTCAAGCAGCATCAGCCCTGATCCAGATGTCTTACCTTTTTCTTGTTTCAATGGGAGACAAAATACTTTGCAGACCTCTAGTTGTATTGGGGCCTCTAAGCCCATCACCTCCGTTTGTAGTAACCACAGGAGCAGGTATTCAATGTCTTCAGATTCGGCAGTGGAGATAGCCTACAGATCTTCATTTTGAGGTCTAGGCCAAATTGTCAAGCTTCCACATCATTCTCCATTCTTATCATTACTGAAAAAGCACAATATTTGAATGTACTTTACTGCTGCTCTTGATTTCAGCCTTCTACCTTCGTGAGCTGTTTTTCTATTCCTCCTACATTGGCTTCAATTGTTGCCAGACTCTGTTGCAACTCATGCAAACTGCTATCTATTGAAGATACCCTTTTCTCCACGTTTAGTGGTTGCCTCCAATTTCCGGAGACGGTCTCTCAGCACTGACTACCCTTTGCGGTCATGTTGACACTGCATGGTTCTTCAATTTTATCGATTTCCCCATTGCTTTGCAGGGCAGGTATCCTCTTCAGGTTAAAGATTTATTTATCTTCTCTGGTTTCCTTGTATTTAATCTCTTTGAAAAGCATGATATGTGTTTATCCCCCAGCAGCACCGACGTAGCAAGCATAAGCCCCGGGCCTATAATTTCAGCTGAGATCTGTGTCTTCAGTATCTTTGGTCATATCAGGCCTCTATCATTATGCCAAACTACATTTCTTGGACTCTCTGCCCTTCCATGACTCAGCTTTAACTCACCTTTTCACTCCCTTAGCTCGTTGTCTTCACACCGGTCAGAATCAAGTGGTTGTGGCAGCAAGAATGAGGTGTCCACTGGGGATTTATCACTCCCTAGATTCCCTAAACATGTTGCGCCTAGCTTTGTGGTGTTATGTCACTGACAAATGGTTTGTGTCTTATGAGAGGATATTGAGGAAGCACAGGGTGGGCAAACAGTATGGGGGGATTGTTTTCAGGATGATACAGAGGGGATATACTTCTATTCTAAATGACGAGGTAGCCAAGTACTGCACCCACATGAAGGATGCACTGGATCATAAGTTTGGTATCACTGCTGAGGAGTACTGTAAAAAGTTAAGAGACACGTGCAAAAAGTAAAAACCTCAAAAGCAAGTGTGTTACTCCTTGCCAACCTACATGCTGAAAGTAAGGCCTACCCAAGGCACTGTACCTGGTGTCAACATCAGGACAGTGCGCGCTCTACGGGCGACGTAATGCTAAAAGCCAATCCTTATGTAATGTAATAATTCATGCATTATGTGTTAATGCAGTATGTTAACCTTTTGCATTGCAGAGATTCATATTGAAACATCATTAATGCTGTTTGCAAAGCATTGCTCATTTTCAAGACTTTGCTGCAGGATTACAGTGTGTGGTTAGGGTGTGGTCCCTATTCTAAGCCTTCTAGAATCCTTTCCTGCAGCCTGGCTGGGTGTGGCACGTGGGCGGGGCCTGGGTCTATTTAGGGACCCAGCCCAGCTCCACGTACTCACTATTCAGAGGTCCCGGTGCAGAACAGCAGCATTTTCACGAGCTCCTGCTCCGAAGGCCTACCTAGCATTTCCAGGCCCTGTCTTCATTTCCTTGGTGATCTTCAAGCAGGGCGGTAAGGTGGAGGTCGGGTTAGGCCCCGACTCCGTTTTCAGAAACACTCGAGTTTTGGGCCTTTTGGTTAAATCGCGTGTGCGATGGTTTTCTTGGAATTTAACTCTTGTAGTTCGGGTCGGCAGTGTGCGCGATCGTATCTTGGCATTTAAACCTTGATGGTTGAATCAGCAACAAAGTGCACGATTCATTCTTGGCATTTAACTCTTCCAGTTCGGATCGGCAGGGTACGCAATTGTATCTTGGCATTTAAACCTTGATGGTTGAATCGGCAACAGAGTGCATGATTCTTTCTTGGCATTTAACTCTTGAAGTTCGAA
The DNA here is from genome assembly GCF_031143425.1 of Pleurodeles waltl. NCBI lineage: Eukaryota > Metazoa > Chordata > Amphibia > Caudata > Salamandridae > Pleurodeles > Pleurodeles waltl. Next base: position 491,538,297 of record NC_090449.1, on the reverse strand, counting down.
TCAACAGTGTGCGCGATCGTATTTTGGCATTTAAACCTTGATGGTTGAATCAGCAGCAGTGTGCACGATTCATTCTAGGCATTTAACTCTTGCAGTTTTTATCGGCAGTGTGCGCGATCGTATCCTGGCATTTAAACCTAGATGGTTGAATCGGCAGCAGTGTGCACGATTCATTCTTGGCCTTTAACTCTTGTAGTTCGGATCGGCAGTGTGCGCTATCATATCCTGGCGTTTAAACCTTGATGGTTGAATTGGCAGCAGTGTGCACGATTCCTTCTTGGCATTTACCGCTTTTAATTCAGATTGGCAGTGTGTGCGATCATGTTTTGACATTTGAACTTGGATGGTCGAATCAGCATCAGTATGCGCGATTCATTCTTGGCAATTAAAACTTGCAACTCAGATCGGCAGAGTGCGCGATCGTATTTTGACATTTAAATCCTGATGGTTGAATCAATGGCAGAGTGCGTGAGTCATTCTTGGCATTTAACCCTTCTGTTTCAGAATGGCAGATAGGCGATCATTTCTGGACATTGAAATCTTGATGCACAGTTTGATATTTAAAGCGTATAATAATTCCTAAGCAATTGAATCGTGAAAGTCTAGACAGAGTGTGTCCTTGCAGTATCATTCATGAGCTTATCACAGTTTATTCCTGAAAACCAATGTGTTCATTGATTACTGTTATAGTGTGTCCTTGCAGTATCATTCGTGAGTCTAACATAGTTTATTCCTGAAAACTAATGTGTTTATTGATTACTGTTATTAAGTGCTTTCTATTCAAAGAAATAACTTGAGTCAGTTCAAGGTTCAGAGCATAAGATTGTATTCTACAAAACTCTCATATGAAAGCTTGCATAATCCTTATTTATTTTCCAGGTACTCAGAGCTAATAAGGTAATGATATAGGAAAGCTCTTGACCATTCATGTTATCAGTATATAGATATTATGAAAGTCAAGGTGAATAATCTGGCTATTGTGTTCTTAACTTGTACTTCCACAGGTCTCCTTCCCCGCTGTTCCCAACCTAAAACCCCACCCCCCACTTGGCCATTCTTTAACTCTGTGCTATAATGGCTAGTAGAGTTTGGAGCTGCCAAGAGGTGGATATATTGGGAACAGGCACAAACCCCGAAGATCCGGACTCCCTGACAGAATAGTGAGCCCACAAAATTTTAATCCTCCTGGTTTGCGCTAGGTTGTCAATATGGCCACATTGGATGAGCTAGTTAAAGTAATTACGCAGCTCCAATCGGATGTAGTAGCATCTAAAGAAATAGCAACCAGTTTAGCAGAGAGAGTGAGTCAGTTACAAGACAGAGTAGAAAAGAAGGAGCAAGGTCCTCTGGATGCGGGTTGGTTCGGTCCTCCTACTCAAGGTTCAGGAGGAAATCCTCCAACTAACATTTCTCTCACAGTTCCCTCAGCCATTCCTTTGGCTCCTCCAGAAAGGTTTTCAGGTGATCCTCAGAAAGCACAATCCTTTTTGACTCAAGTAGAATTACATTTCACCTGTCGACCAAACACCTTCCCTGATGCCCAATCCAAGGTGGCCTTCCTGCTATCCTATTTGACTGGAGACGCGGCCACTTGGGCAATTCCTCAAGTGCATAAAGACAGTCCACTGCTTTATAATTGGAGAAACTTTGTCTGGGAATTTGAAAGAGTGTTTGATCGAAGAACTGTCACTTTATCCGCAGACAGAGAACTGCTAGAATTGCGACAAGGCAATAAAGACTTAGTTTCGTACTTGGCTAGCTTTAATCGTCTGATAGCAGAAACCTCTTGGCCTGAAGAAAAACAAGCAGCCCTGTTTTATCAAGGAGTCAAAGATGATTTGAAAGACATTCTTGCTCAGATCGATCCTCAACCCACGGTTTGCCAAGATTTGATAAATCTTGTTTTAAGACTAGACCATCGTCTTTCTCAACGACAAGGAACACGCAAAAAAGACTGAGAAACATTCCTGGCGTGTTCAGGAATGCAGAGAATCACGAGTTCAGAAAGAGCATAATCATGAACCAATGGAAATTGGAACCATCAGGCGGCCCTTCACGAAAGAAGAAAAAGATCTATGTAGAAAGAACGGACGATGCCTATACTGTGGTAGAAAGGGTCACTTTGTCAAAGAATGTACAGTAAAACCAAAAGGCAAACACATCTCCACCAAGAAAGTGGTAGCTAATGTACAAATGGAGCCGTAAAACTAGAACACCCAAGGTGTAAAGAAGGGTTGCTGTAGGGTGTAACTATGGACCCTTCACAGTCAAGACACCTCAAGTTAGACCTATAAGTGTTAGTAAAAAAGAAGAGTTTTCTAAAGAAAGCCTTAGTCGACCCAGGGGCTACTGGCAACTTTATCGATGCACAATTGGTTCAAACATGGGGGATCCCATGTAAGAAGAAGAAAACACCAGAAATAGTACAAACCGTAGATGGAAAACTCCTAGATGGAGGTCCAGTGACTCTACAGACCCTCCCCTTATCTGTGATCTGCAAAGGGGGGAATCAAGATACCAAACACGTAGAAAAACTAATCTTTGACGTCATCCATGCTCCTCAGTATGGGATCATCCTTGAAATGCCGTGGTTAAGTCACCATAACTCTGTGATAGACTGGCAAGAAAGAAAAAACAGGTTTTCTTCACTCATGTGTAAAGAAAAATGTCTCCAGACAGCGAGAGTCACAGTTCCTCACAAAAATCACTTAGTCACAGCCGTTGAAAAAAAGGCAACGCTACCCAGGCAGTATTCATCCTTCCTAGACGTGTTTGATGAAAAAGAAGCAGAAACCTTGCTACCTCACAGACCATATGACTGTCAAATTGATCTGACTCCTGGTGCTATACTCCCTAGTTGTCATGTGTACGTCCTGTCAGAACATGAAAACCAACACCTAAGAAAATACTTAGACCAATTTCTAGCTAATGGATTCATTCGTACCGGCAAGTCTCCTGTAGCATCTCCTCTTTTTTTTGTCTCAAAGGCTAATGGGGATCTTCGATCCTGTATAGACTACAGAGGATTCAATAAAATCACAGTAAAAAACAAATACCTATTACCCTTGATTCCTGTCTTGTTGGATCAAGTTAAAAAAGGCCAAAATCTACACCAAGTTAGACCTAAGAGGTGCTTACCACTTAGTCAGAATGAGAGAAGGTGACGAATGGAAAACTGCCTTTAAAACTCAATATGGTCTATTTGAATACACAGTCATGCCCTTTGGACTTTGTACCAGCAGCAGCAGCGTTCCAATTATTTTTTAATGATGTCCTCAGAGAATTTCTAGATATATTTGCAATAGTCTATATCAATGACATTCTAATCTATTCAGATAACGAAGTCGGACACGTGCAACATGTCAAGAAAATTCTCACCGTTCTTCGAAAACATCATCTATATTGCAAATTAACTAAATGTGAATTTCATGCTACCATCGTTGAATTTTTAGGGGTCATTCTTACCCCTAAAGGCATGGTCATGGCAGAAAGAAAAGTACAAGCAGTATCTGATTGGCCAATTCCAAAGACTGTTCGAGATGTTCAATGCTTCCTAGGCTTTGAAAACTTCTATTGCAGGTTCATAGATCATTTCTCACAGACAGTGGCACCAATCACCAAGCTATTACGAAAGAAAGAACCAGTTGTATGGTCTCCAGAAGCAGACAAGGCCTTTTCCACCTTAAAGGAAGCTTTCTCCACTGCCCCAGTCTTGACTCACCCAGACAATGAACGTCAGTTCGTAGTGGAAGCAGATGCTTCAGATGTGGCAATTGGCACAGTGTTATCACAACGCAGTAAAGATACTGGTCAGCTACAACCTGTAGCCTACTGTTAAATAGTAATCCAAAATGGTCTCCCTCAGGCACCATTTTGGCTATTCATTTACTATTGCCGTGTGCTCGACAAGCTGACTCTTCATCGAACTTTGCAAGTTGACTTTTCTGTGAACTTTGCTTTTACTAAACCTTCTCGTGATCCAGGCCTTGCCACTCTATCTAATTAAGCTGACTCTTAGAAGTACTGAGCCACAGCTGCATCCTGCTTATCTCTGTGCAAAAACAAGTTGTACCGCGTACCACCCCATTCCAGGAGCCTTTCACACAAGATATTCCCGTGAATTATCAGACAGGCTTTGAAAGACTAACTTTTGATAGATGAACTGTCACTTTGCCTGCGTATCAGCAGGATACACCCGAGACAGTGGGAGTGCAGGCAGGAAAAACTAAATCTAACTGACTGGGGGGCAGCTTAACTATATAAGATTGTACGCTGTGGAATGAAGCAGCCAGCCTCCATAGGAAAGTCCATCAGACTGTCCTGGGACTCTGTGCTTAGCTCAAGCTATTATCTGTTGTTAATAAAACTCTTCTTTTCTTCATCAGTTGTGACTCCGTCTGTTGTGTTCTCTGCTGGTAAAGGACCCTGAAGACTTAGGGTGTTCCCTCCACCACTGGGAGAGGTGAGGCCGCCTTTCCCGGTTTTTCAGTTGGCGCCCGAACAGGGACTCCATCAGTGGCACCCGCCGTCTGTTCGGAGGGAGGAGGAGGTTCGCTGCAGAACTACCAAAGGGGGCGCCCCACAACTGATCTTGGAAGTATCTTTTTCCTCGTGGACCTGCGGTTCACCAGCGGTGCTTCCCCTTTCACCTCAACGGACACCGGCGGCTCTGCCCTGACTAGAGTTCCTGACATATCTGGCCCTGAGTTCGGAGTCCTAACTGAGGGAGAAGACAAGAGTAAGGTAAGGACAGGGTTGAGCCCTGTCTTTTCTGTGTCTGTCTGGTAGATATCATTCGATCTTTGCAAAGACCGAAGTCAGTGGATGTTTTGTTAAAAATTAACTGTCATAGTGTGTATATATATATATATATATATATATATATATATATATATATATTGCACATTTGCTCCTGTTGTTTCTGTTGTCCATCCACTGATATCAGTTATAATTGTCTGTTAAAATAATACCGGCATTCATTAAGTTGAGGAAATGGTGTTGCTGTTGCTGCCAAGCGGACTCCTGCTTGGAGGAGTCTTGTCCGGCTCCTCCAATTGGAACTCCTTGCCATGAAATGTATGTGAAACACCGGGTGGGAAGTATAATTTGGACTGACATATGGCGTAAAAAGACTAGGAATAGTGCTGAATTACAGTGGCCACTGCATGGGACTTTTGATGAACTGAAACTTGATTTTTTTAGAGGAAAGACTATTTGCCACTAAAAGTAGACCCGGTATGTTTGACAGAAGGAGGGTAGACAAAGGCGAATTAAAGCTGCAAAAGATGCTAAAAGACATGCTGCAAAATCAGATGCTGAGAAAGTCCAAGAATATGACCAGCAGAATGTGGAGCAGGGATGGGCTCAAATAGATAGGAGACACCAGTTAGACACAGACAGGGTATATGTGGCTCAACCGGCCCCTGAACAAAAGAAAAAAGACCCCGAGAAAGATCCCCTCATGCAGGATGTCCTAGACCGCCCCCCTGGTTACACCCCGACAATGTATCCAGCTTTACCCCCGATCCCTCAGATGCCCCATCCTTTAGGCTTACCGGTGAATGCAGCGGCATTTGCCCTACCACAACAGTCTGAACTCCAGAGGCCCCCAGCCTCAGCCCCAGTCACCCCCGGGCCTAACCTCCCAAACGGTTCAGCCCCCTCGTTACAAATAAAAGATGAGAGCTCAGACGATGACGGCCTTATAGTAACACCTCCCCCTGGATGCCCAAAACGCAATAAACTGACAGAAGAGAGGAAAATGAACACAATGTTGCATAAATATATCTTGACCCAGCCAAGCCTAGAGATCATTTGGCAAAATTTCGCCCAGTTCCAGGCAGTACAACAGACGGACATGGTACAACGTATGTGTGAGATATTGATGGAAAGGTGGGACGAACATTTAGACAGCAATCCCCCCTTACAAATACTCAGAATAAAACAGGAGGTAGCCACCGGCTATCACCAAGGAAAGGACCTTAAGGATTACCTCCGCCAGTTGTTGAGTTATAAGAAGATCTATCACCGCAAGAGGGATAGACAAACAGGTTCAGCCAGTCCTTCCACTCACACTAAACAGCATCCCCTGAGGGAAGTCCCACCCATTCCTGCCACGGGAGAGGGCGCCGCAGCAGTGGCTGCACACTGGAAACAGCAATTTGTATATCAACAATGGAATAGAATAGATGTTTTAGCGTTAAAAGCCCATTTGCCTTACCCACGCAAGAATCCTGCCGGCTTCTATAAAGAATTCACCCAAATAATAAGCCCTCATATATTGACTCTCACAGACATTAAAATGTTGTTCGGTACCCTAGTACCGCAGGATATTTGGAAGAATATCCTGCAGAAGGACTATCCTGTTGACTTAGGCGGTACCTGGGATCAGCTGGACGAAGCGGACAAAGACAGGAAGCCTGGTGACAAGCCAGGGGACCTAATATTAACTCTCCCTGACAGACTTCTCACACTTATACAGAAGTCTTTGCCCCCGCGATTAGTTGACTGGGATAAAATAGATACATGTAAACAAAAGAAAGATGAACATATAGCTGACTTCTTCTCTCGGTTTGAGAAGGCATACACTGACTTTAGTGGACAGGACACCTCTACAGAAGGAGGCATGCGTCTGTTTGTAGATAAATTTGTGAACTGCATGTCACCTGAAGTGGCCTTGAAAATTCAGTTGGCTGAGAGTACTTGGTCAACGAGTACTCCTTCCCAGATTCTCACTATGGCCCAATATTATGAAAATAGGGTTCATGAAGAGAGAGACAAAAGAGACAAGCAAACAAAAGAGTTAAAAACAAACGTTTTAGTACAACAGGCGTATCCTCAAAATAGGTCAACTCCCCGTGGACCCCAGTATCAAATTAACACAACAAACACTTACCAGCCCCGCCCTTCCCTGGGCTACAATCAGTGTGCTTATTTTAAAGAGGATGGTCATTGGAAGAATGATTGGCCAAATAAAAATGGTCCTGCACCCCCAACAAGAGGTAGAGGAGCGCCCCGCGGAGCACCCGAGGTAGAGGACGTGGAGATCCCCCACAGCAGGGACCTAACAGAGCCTCTCAGCAGCAGAACACTGCCACCTCAGAGAATTATTTTGACAACAGCTCTGCCCAACGCCAGTATTATAATGAGAATTATGATCCAGAAGAAGGTCAGGGTTTCCATTTCTGCTAGGACAGCGTAGGACAAGGGAGGATAGGACCCGTCCCCATTCCAGTTAAACAGAATGGCCCACATGTGGAAGTGCAACTTGATGGTACTTCCAAGATTTTTTTGATTGACACTGGAGCCACTGAGTTCTGTTATGAAGGATGCGGTCCCTGGGGTCCCCTTGTCCAGCAATACCAATGTGTCTGCAGGATTGTCAGGCGTCCCAGTGGTTAACCCCGTATCCAGGCCACTGGCTCTCACAATTGGCCCCTACACTGTTGATTCTCCTCTAATACTTACCTCTGGTTGCAGTGAAAATTTGCTAGGTCTTGATTTGCTGAAAAGATTGCACGCCACTATATATTGTTCCCCTGATGGCGTTTACATCACCATGGGCCCTAATGTGACCCCCACCCAGTTCATAGCGTTACCACTCCTGCCCGAGCTACAAATGCTCCCTGCTACGCTTTGGGCTTCGGACAATGAAGACGTGGGTTGTCTTGACATTCCCCCATTCTCCATTAAGTTAAAAGAACATGCGCGGCTTTCCCGCCTGCCCCAGTACAAACTACCACATCACACCGAACAGGCCCTTAAGGACATTATTACACAGCTGATTGACAAGGGGGTGGTTGAGGAGACCAGAGGTAATACATGTAACAGCCCCATACTCCCCGTGCTCAAAAAGTCCGCAGACTCTTCTCACCAGCCTGGCCTACGCTTTGTCATTGACCTCCGAGCAGTCAATAAAATAGTGGAGCCCCAATTTCCAGTTGTGCCTGACATTACCACCCTTCTCACCATGATACCCTCGACTGCCACCTGGTTCTCCGTCATAGACCTCAAGAATGCCTTCTTCAGTATACCTATCCATCCAGACAGCAGACACATTTTGGGGTTTTCCCTGGGCGGTCGCAGTTTCCGGTTCTGTCACGCATCTCAGGGGTATACTGAATCGCCCAGTGTTTTTAGCCATGTGCTCAAGAGTCAGTTGAGTTAATTTCAATTCCCCGCTGGTTCCACCCTGGTACAATATGTTGATGATATCCTTGTCGCTTCTGACTGCCAAGAACATTGTAAAAAGGACACGGTTGCCCTTCTCACTGATCCGTCACGACACAATCACAAAGTGTCCCTCACTAAATTACAGTATTGTTGACAGCAGGTTACCTACCTTGGTCACCTACTGTCGAAGGAGGGACGTACACTCACTCCTGTCCGGTACAAGCTATACGTAACATACCTGTCCCCACAACACAAAGGGAGGTCAGGGGATTCATTGGCATCACATCCTTTTGCCGCCAATAGATACCTAACTTTTCCCTCCTTATTAAGCCCCTCTTAGCACTCACACACAAAGATTGCCCTGACACTGTTGACTGGAACGCTGAATGCCAATCCATCTTTGAAGACCCGAAGGAAGCTCTCTGTTCAGGCCCCGTGTTAGGCACACCTGACTATCATAAGCTCTTTACACTGTTTGTCTGTGAGCATGACGGTTGCTCTCTCTCGGTCCTGACACAAGAACACGGTGGCAAGCAGCGACCATGTGCCTATTTTTCAGCTCTTCTGGACCCTGTTGCCAGAGCTCTTCCAAGCTACCTGCGAGCTGTAGCTGCAGCCGCAGCAGCAGTGCGCCAGTCAGCTGGAATAGTCATGGACACTTCACTGATATTATTGGTCCTGCATGCTGTCGATGCCCTACTTAACAAGACAAAGACACAACACCTTACAAATGCCCGTTTGACCAGTTATGAGTTAACACTTCTTGCCAGTCACATTACCATCAAGAGATGTACCACCCTTAATCCCGCAACGTTACTGCCCCTGACTGGTAGTTCTGAAGATACACATACTGACATACATGACTGCATTATCAGGACAGAGGAGAAAACAAAAGGAAGAGTAGATCTGCAAGACACGCCTCTAAGCAACCCCCAAGGTACACTGTACATTGATGGTTCATGTCTCAAACTATCGGATGGCACTACATCAGCTGCATATGCTATCACGACACTAACAACAGTAGTTGAAGCAGGTCGGATACCACATAATTCTGCACAAGCAGCTGAGTTAGTGGCACTGATTAGAGCCTGTGAAATAAGCACAGACCTGGATGTCAATATCTACACTGACAGTCAATACGCATTTGGAGTGGCACACAATTTTGGTAGATTGTGGGCAGAAAGAGGTTTTCTCACATCACACGGCACCCACATACAACATGGGGGATTAATATACAGACTGCTCTCCGTTCTAGCCCTGCCACGGACCATGGCCATTGTGAAATGCAGTGCACACAGAAAGATCACTGATCATGTAGGGAAAGGGAACGCCTTTGCAGACCAGGTGGCGAAGGAAACAGCACGTCAGAAGAAAAGCAAGATGTATGTAACAGGACCAGCCAAATGGGTCCCGGATAACGGGATGTTTGAGGATACAGTAGAAAGTGTAAAAAGTATACAGGCAGAAGTGACTGAGGTTGAATTGGCATTATGGAAGGAGACACACGCAAGGTTTGACGAAGAGACAGGGTGTTGGACAGACTTGTCAGAGGCCCAGAGATGGATGCTTCCTGACGGGTATGTCCTTCCTGTAGTAACAATGGCCCATGGTCCAGCGCACATCAGCCCAGCAGGGATATGCAAACTTCTTGCCCCTGTCTGGTACAACAAAAATATTCCAAAGGCAGCTGAGAAATTGGTTAAACACTGCATGATTTGCATGCAACATAATCCAGACAAGGGCGTTAAAGTACCCCCTGGCCATTTTCCGCCCCCTGAGTACCCATATGAGGCTATACAGATGGATTACATTGAAATGGAAAGATGTAACAATTTGAAATACGTACTGGTGGTTGTCTGCATGTTTAGCAAATGGGTAGAATCCTATCCCACTAGGGACAACACAGCCCTCACGACAGCTAAGGTACTCTTGAAAGAGTCCTTCCCCTGGTTTGGAATGCCTCGAATTGCGTGGTCGGACAACGGCAGCCATTTTACAGGTCAAGTGATGACAAAGGTGTGTGAAGGATTGGGAATTAGACAGAAATTCCATGCTGCCAACCACCCTCAAGCTGCAGGACTGGTTGAGAAATATAATGGTTCACTCAAATTGAAATTGTCCAAAATATGCACTGACAATGGCCGGATGCACTCCCTCTGGCCCTGTTGTCACTCCGGGCTACACCACACTCTAAGTCGGGTCTCTCTCCATATGAAGTGGTCATGGGGAGGCCGGCTAACATGTGGGGAGTCCCGAAGCCAAAGAAGTACTCAGATCTGCCATACCCTCTATTAAGGGATTACCTCAATGAACTCACTAATTCTTTACGTCTCATTCATCAGCAGGTGAAGGATATTCTGCCGCCATTACCTCTCACTCCAGGCCACTGCATCGAGCCCGGCGACTGGGTCCTCACCAAGAACTTTCAATGCAAAAAGAGCCTTGAGCCCCGGTGGAAAGGCCCCGTCAAGTACTCCTTGCCACCAGGACTGCGGTGAAAGTCGAGGGAGCCAAGAACTAGATCCACGCTTCACACTGCAAAAAGGTGCCTTTGCCCTTACCATACAATCAGTGGGTGAAGGAGGGTCAAGGTGACGAGGAATGCAAGAAAGTACCCACTTTCGTCCCCTTCAGTGATGCGCAGTTAGAGTGGACAGCCACCCAGGAAGAGAGTGACTTGGTTCTTCGGGGTGCCACACCTGAGGGTATCCCAACTGTCCCCTTGTTTCCGGATCAAACTGAGCCCAGTTCTGCAAGATATGACCTCCGTCCTCACCTCCCCAGTTGAATAAATGACTTATTGCATACCTGTTGCATCCAGCCTAACACTCGCTGCAGGGCCGTGATTTTGTCCGGTGTGACGGACCAGAGAGTGTCAATAGGACTGCTGGAATCACCCACTGGTGAAGCAATCACCAGTCAGGGACAGCACCTAGAGAAAGCTGGGTTGCACACAGGTACTGCATTACTGGACTTGACACCGGTCACTGCCAGTGATAAGGACGAACTTAAGAAAGAAAAATGACTATGTATCCAGACTACGAGAAGAGTGTACAAAGACAAAAATTAAGAAAAATGAAACATATAAAAAAATTGTTCGGCCCCAGCACAATGTGCCTGGCGGTGATAGTATTGCTTCTCATAATACTAGCATGCATCAGCTGGACCATACATGCTGCTTCAGAGAAAGGACTACCTCCTGCATCAACGTCTGCACCCATGCATAAACATGTCTCCCTACCACCTGAGGTACATGCCAGGAGACCGGAATATGACAATAATACATTTATTCAGATGCTACATCAACACCAGCTCGTCACGAACTTGACAGACTATTGGGTTTGTGGTCATTTTCCTCACACGGCCGCTCATGCATTTCAGTTCCCTGTCTTTCCCGTAACGGCTGCCTACACCTGTTCCTTAATGTCCAATGTTTCGCTGCAGTCTGCCTTACCGGGTAACAAGCCTGTGAAAAGAGCCAATATCATAACGAACTATACACTGTTTGAGCAGTTCATCCTCCACTTTCACGTCGAGACCAACACTGCATGCAATTGTACGGACTCTCCAACAATGCGCAGTATCATGACTCTCCCCCGCAATACGCTCATGGAATATACGTTTGGTCTGGTCTCCATTCGACCAAAGACAATGGTGGTCATTACAACCCTGGCGGACGGTGATAAAGCGGCGGTAAGACCGCCAACAGGCCGGCGGAAAAAATTTGCAATTACGACCGTGGCGGAAACCGCCAACAAAGACAGCCACTTTAACACTCAGACCGCCACGGCGGTTACAAACAAACAGCTTGGCGGTCACCGCCAACAGACAGGCGGAGGACAAAGTACCGCCCACACTATTATGACAGGCCAACCTGCCACCTTTTCCGGGGCAGATTCACCGCGGATAAAAACACGGCGGAAAAAGGAATTCCGAAGGGAAAACGCTCACCTCTACACACCCCACAAGGAACGAGGACACCATGGTCCCGGAACTCCAAATTCTACCTGCGATAGTCTTCCTGCTCCTCTACCAGGAGAACGAACGCCAGCGGCGAAGACCACGGTGAGTACTGCACCTACGACACAGGGGAGGGTGGAGGGAAAAAACAGGGACACACACACGCAACACGCAACACCCCCACCCACTACAACACACACACTAATGCATATTAATACATCACAGTTACACCCCCCAAACCCTCCGGAAGAATGCAAAGACAATAGAAAATGAGTGTAACCATTGTAATATATTAAAATCAAGTAGGCAGAAATATATGTATACACCATTGACAAAATATATACCAAGCATAGTAGTCCAGGTAGTGCTCCAATTAAGTCCGTGGAACACTGGGACCACACGGTATGGGCGAGGCCCACACACGATCCCCGGCCATGACGGAGAGAACACTGCAGGAGCATCAGAGAGCAACTAAACAGGCACCTCAGGGGGAGGGAAAGGGGGGGCACCTCAGCCGCTTGAGTGCACGATGCCAAAATCCACGAGGGGGTTACATGCCCACTGTTACATCCTGGGGAGTGCAAAGCCACAGTCTCTCAAGTCTCTACAGTGGGAGGCTTGCCCACTGTTCCATCCTGGGGAGTGCAAAGCCACAGTCTCTCAAGTCTCTACAGTGGGTGGTTTGCCCATTGTTCAATCCTGGGGAGTGCAAAGCCACAGTCTCTCAAGTCTCTACAGTGGGTGGTTTGCCCACTGTTCAATCCTGGGGAGTGCAAAGCCACAGTCTCTCAAGTCTCTACAGTGGGTGGCTTGCCCACTGTTCCATCCTGGGGAGTGCAAAGCCACAGTCTCTCAAGTGGATAACAGTCTCCACTGGTTCTGGAGGGGGCTTTGTGCCCAGAGTGCTTCATCCTGCCAAGGACAGAGGTAGTGGATGGATCTCTCCACTGGTTCTGGAGGGGGCATGGTGCCCAGAGTGCTTCATTCACCCCGTGACGGACTCAGTAGCGTCAGTGCCCTTGGTGCTCATGGGCCAGCAGTGCTTAAGACGGCGGTGCCCTGTTCAGCGGTGCTTGAGACGGGGGTGCCCTGTTCAGCGGTGCTTGAGACGGCGGTGCCCTGTTCAGCGGTGCATGAGACGGCGGTGCCCTGTTCAGCTGTGCTTGAGACGGCGGTGCCCTGTTCAGCGGTGCATGAGACGGAGGTGCCTTGTTCAGCGTTGCTTGAGACGGCGGTGCCCTGTTCAGCGGTGCTTGAGACGGCGGTGCCCTGTTCAGCGGTGCTTGAGACGGCAGTGCCCTGTTCAGCGGTGCTTGAGACGGCGGTGCCCTGTTCAGCGGTGCATGAGATGGCGGTGCCCTGTTCAGCGGTGTTTGAGAAGGCGGTGCCCTGTTCAGCAGTGCTTGAGACAGCAGTGCCCTGTTCAGCGTTGCTTGAGACGGCGGTGCCCTGTTCAGCGGTGCTTGAGGCGGCGGTCTCCATTGCAGGGACTCAGCTGCTGGCGGTCCTTCATGGTCCAGCGGGGCTTTTGCTGGCGGTCCTTCATGGTCCAGCGGGGCTGGTGCTGCCGGTGGCTTCCTGGGCAGCTGGGCTGGTGCTAGCGGTGGCCTCCTGGGCAGCTAGGCTTGTGCTGGCGGTGGCCTCCTGGGCAGCTGGGCTGGTGCTGGCGGTGGCCTCCTGGGCAGCTGGGCTGGCGGTGGCCTCCTGGGCAGCTGGGCTTGTGCTGGCGGTGGCCTCCTGGGCAGCTGGGCTGGTGCTGGACTCCTGTGCAGCTGGGCTTGTGCTGGCGGTGGCCTCCTGGGCAGCGGGGATGATGGCGGTCTTCTCCGCCGTGCTGCTCTTCCCAGACTTGCCGGGTTTCTTGTGGCCCTTCCCCACCTTGGAAGGTGTCACAGCTGACTCCACACTCCCACCAGGACCCCTGGGAGCGGCTTTAGTGGCTTGAGTCTTCCCCCTCTCCTGCCAGGCACTGGCCAACTTCTGATGCTTCACAGGTGGGGGACTGTCTGTGCTGTGGCTCCGTGCCACACTGGCTGCCCTGGTGGCCGGTGCACTCCAGATTCCGGTGACTACAGGCACCACTGGTCCCGGAGATGTTGTGGCTGAGGTGCTAGTTCGGGACCTATGAGACGGACGGGGTGGGGGAGGTGTGGGAAAGAGGTCATGGTTGGCCAGGAAAAGTTTTTTTGACACACTGGGATGGGTAGCTGGAGGGGGTTTGGGAGTGGAGGAAAAGGTGGTGGTTGTGTTCGTTTGCTGACTTTGGATGAAGGTGCATGCGCTGGAGGCTGTCGTGAGGTGGATGGCTGTTGGGTGGGTGGGTGTGTGCCTGCGTTTGTGTATCTTGGGAGGGGGCGTCACAGACACACTGGGAGAGGACACAGGGGACGTGTGAATGGTAGTGGGGATGGCGACTGCACGTGAGCAGGGTGTGGTGGTGGGTGTGCTGGAGAGGGACGTAGTGGATGTAGAGGTAGTGCATGCAGGTGTGAGTGTAGACGAGACAGGGAGGGAGGAGGGAGATGACAAGGAAGGGCACACAGTGGAGGCAGGGGATGTTAGTATGTCTGCATGTGTGTGATGCTTGGGTGAGTGCCTGTGGGATGTGTGGTGCTTATGTTTGCCTGAGCTTCCCTTGTGTGTTGACGAGTGTGCATGCTGGTCTGTAGGTGTGCTTGGGATAGGCTGAGGTAGAGGGGATTCGGCCTGGGTGGAGGAAGTAGGAGGGGGAAGGCTAGACACAGGGACAATGGCTGCCATCAGTGCTGAGGCCAGAGTCTGAAAAGCTCGTTGAAGGGCCGCCTGACCAGAATGAATGCCCTCCAGGAATGCATTGGTTTGTTGCAACTGCCTTTCGACACCCTGGATGGCATTCAAAATGGTAGACTGCCCAACAGTGAGGGATCTGAGGAGGTCAATGGCCTCCTCACTGAGGGCAGCAGGGGTGACTGGGGCAGGGCCTGAGGTGCCTGGGGCGAAGGTGATGCCCACCCTCCCGGGTGAGCGGGCACAGGGAGAAGGCTGAGGGGCTGCTGGGAGGGCGGTGCTGGAAGGGGGGGTGGCGGCTGTACCTGTAGATGGGGTGGCACAGATGTTGCCGCCACCACAAGGGAGCTCCCATCAGAGGACGAGTCCGTGTCACTGGTCTCAGCTCCTGTCCCCGCGGTGGAGCTCCCCTCCGTCCCACTGGTGAAGTCCGATTCCATAGTGTGGCCCTCCATGGCCATGTGGGATGCAGCCCCCTGGTGCTCCGGTGCCACTGCTCCTCCGCCTGATGATGCTAATGCACACAAGAACAGGGAGACCACAAAAAGGGGGGGGGGATAACAGAAGAAAGACATGTTGAGTGCATGCATTACCGCTACCGTTGGCGGACACGACAGACACAGAAGCCCCCTGCACTACGCTGCGCTCTTGGGCTCCTCTGTTCAATTCCTGGGAAATGGCCTACAAGGCTATGGACGACATCTGCACACATAGATGACACAGGGGCATGACTAGGTGTACTTGGCACTCTACAGAGGTGGGGTGGGGTGCCACATGGCCAGCCTTATGGAGGGACCTTGCCTACGGAACTCGCCCTGGCCTAGGGAAATTCACAGCCCACCACCCCCACCCAGACCCCTCCACTTCACGCAAAGTCAGCAGAGTGCGAGTGTACTCACCCCCTTGTGGCTGCTGTGATGCCCTCAAGCGCCCATCCAACTCCGGGTACGCCACCGCCAGGATCCTGAACATCAGGGGGGTCATGGTGCGACGGGCACCCCTCCCACGTTGGGAGGCCATCCCCAGCTGAACCTCCGCCGTCTTCTTGCTCCAGTGGCGAATGTCCTCCCATCTTTTCTGGCAGTGGGTGCTCCGTCTGTGGTAGACCCCCAGGGTCCGGACATCCTTGTTTTTTCTGGTGGGCGCTGACCTACATGAATTGTACAGGGGGAAGAGAAAGTTATTACCAACTGCACTGTCAAAGTGATTGGCCCCCATCCCTACCCTTGCCATGTGGCACATGCATTCACCGTCGTTTCATGCAAACCGCACTCTCCCCCCTTCCTTCTTACATCCAGCCCTCTCCACACAGGCATTGCCCATACATCATGCTCCCTGTGTACTTACCTGTTTGTCTGGAGGACCGTAGAGTAGCGTGTACTGGGGGAGGACCCCGTCCACAAATTTCTCCAACTCCTCCGATGTGAAGGCAGGGGCCCTTTCCCCAGACACTCGAGCCATTGTCTCTTCCAGACCGAGGTCACAGCAGCACTTGCAGTGCAGGTCCTCTCCTGTCGAAGATCAGGTATCGAGTGATTGAACAGATAGAAAATGGCGGTCATGTCCGCTGCAGTGCGTACCGTCACCGCCGGCGTACATCGTCATTGGCTCCTGGGACCCATAGGGTCCAATGTTAACCAATGCAGCATTGCGCCGCGGTCTTCGACCGCCTACCGCAACAGTGTACAACGCCAGCGCAGTTACCTCACATCCCATTGTCCCACTTTACAGGTCAGGCAGCTGCCATTTCAGGGGCCCACATGGCTTCATTTTCAACTGCGTCACACATACCTAGGCCTAGACTCAACAAACATACAGGCCACTTTTTGAGTATGAATGGTGTTCTGTGTAAACTGTGGGTACGTACCTCTGAGTTGTTTGACTTTGTGCTCGCTGTTGTCCTTCATAGGCACCGTCCGCTGGGACATGTGAGGAGATGGCAGCATCCTCCGGTGTACCGACTGTTGGTGGACCTGTTGACAATGGAGGAAAGACATGTGATAATCACATACAAGCTTGACCGTGCCACAATCCAGGAACTGTGTACCCAGTTGGAGCCAGACCTGATGTCAGCTATCCGCCATCCCACAGGAATCCCCCCTCAAGTGCAGGTGCTGTCAGTGCTTCATTTCCTTGCAAGTGGGTCATTTCAAACAACAGTGGCCATAGCATCAGGGATGTCCCAGCCTATGTTTTCCAACGTGTTGTCCAGAGTGTTGTCTGCCCTGCTGAAACACATGCGGAGCTACATCGTTTTCCCTCAGGTGGAGGATTTGCCTACAGTGAAATGTGATTTCTATGCCCTGGGACATATCCCCAACATCATAGGTGCCACTGATGGGACACATGTGGATTTGGTCTCCCCCCACAGGAGTGAACAGGTGTACAGAAACCGGAAAGAGTTATCATTCGATGAATGTACAGATGGTGTGTTTGGCAGACCAGTACATCTGCCATGTGAATGCCATGTTCCCTGGCTCAGTGCATGATGCCTACATCCTTCGGAATAGCAGCATCCCTTATGTGATGGGTCAACTCCAGAGGCACCGTGTGTGGCTATTAGGTGAGCACCTGGAAGCTAGTCAGTGGGAATGGTTGTCTGGGTCTGGGGATATCCCTCCAGTTTAGTGTGTGTCTAACAGTTGTTCCTCGCCATTTGCAGGTGACTCTGGGTACCCCAACCTGTCATGGCTACTGACCCCAGTGAGGAATCCCAGGACAAGGGCAGAGGAACGCTATAATGAGGCCCGTGGGCGAACTAGGAGGGTGATCGAGCGGACCTTCGGCCTCCTGAAGGCCAGGTTCAGGTGCCTCCATATGACAGGTGGATCCCTACTCTACTCACCAAAGAAGGTGTGCCAGATCATCGTGGCCTGCTGTATGCTTCACAACTTGGCTTTGCGACGACGGGTGCCTTTTCTGCAGGAGGATGGTCCAGATGGAGGTGTTGTGACAGCTGTGGAGCCTGTGGACAGTGAAGACGAGGAAGCAAAGGAAGAAGACATGAACAACAGGGACTCAGTGATCCAGCAATATTTCCAGTGAGACACAGGTAAGAGTACAGACCTGCCTACTACATGTACTTAAACACTACTGCCTCTCTACTGTCTCTCGTTTTCACCCACTGTATGGTCACTGAGTTGTCACTTTCCCTTACGATTTCACAGATGTGGGTCCCACTGTGTGACATCTGCTTTGATTCCTCATGGACTAGAGGTGTGTGACATAGGTATGTTGACATTACCAATGAAAAAAGCTTTTTGACACAGTTATTGCTAATACAGTATTCCGAAATCACAGACAGACTCCAGATTGTTTTGTGCTTTAGGGGTGTTTATTTAAGTGCTCAATATTGGAGGGGGTAGTAAAATGGTGAGGGGTGATGGTGGAGGAATGTCCATGGCAAAGTACAGTCTATTAGTCTCACAGGTGAATTGCCCATATGGGCATAGGAAGTGGAGCTGGGGCACTTTAAGGATGGACAGGGTGACAAAGTGGGACAGTAGGGTGACAATCAGGGTGGTCTAATTTCTTGGCGGGGGTCTTGGCATCGTTCTCTGTCTTGGTCCTGGATCTCAGGGACCGTTTGCGAGGTGGTACTCCCTCTGCAGGGGGTGGGGTGCTGGTGTGGTGGTCCTGTGGCTGAGCGTCCTGTCCACTAGCGCCGGCAGAGGTGGTGGGCAGTTCATCATCCAGGCTAGTGTCAGGGGCCCCTTGTAGTGCCACAGTGTCCCTCCTGGTGTTCACGAATTCCTTCAGCACCCCTACGATGGTGCCCAGGGTGGAGTTGATGGTTCTGAGTTCCTCCCTGAAGCCCATATACTGTTCCTCCTGCAGGCGCTGGGTCTCCTGAAATTTGGCCAGTACCGTTGCCATTGTCTCCTGGGAGTGGTGGTAGGCTCCCATGATGGAGGAGATGGCCTCGTGGAGAGTGGGTTCCCATGGCCTGTCCGCCCCCTGTCGCACAGCAGCCCTCCCAGTTCCCCTGTGCTCCTGGGCCTCCGTCCCCTGGACCGTGTGCCCACTACCACTGCCCCCAGGTCCCTGTTGTTGTTGGGGTGGTGGGTTAGCCTGGGTTCCCTGTAGTGGTGGACACACAGTTGATTGACGTGTCCTGGGGACGGAGGTCTGGGCCCGCTACGTGGGTGCTGTGCTGGTGTTTCCAGAGGGGGGAAGCTCTGTAGTGGCCTGTGACTGTGTCAGGGGAACCAACTGTCCAGAGGTCCCCGATGGGCCGGGCTGGTCATCTAGATCCAGTTGGACAGAGGTGCTGTCATCACTGTGGGCCTCTTCTGTTGGTGGTGTGGACATGTGTGGACCCTCCTGTCCGGTGACATTGGGTAGGGGTCCTGCAGGGGTATAAAAGGATGGTTATTACATCTGTGTGTGTCATGGTGTGCAATGAGTGGGTGACCGTGTACCCCAGTGCTTGCATTCCTGTGTGGGACCTCGTGTGATGATGGTTTAGGGGGGTGTATGGGTATGTTCAGTGGGCATGCTTTAGTGATGGGTGTCCATGCTTTGTTGTTGCATGCAGGGCTTGGTGTTGGGATGTGTGGTTTGTGATGTTGGGACATTTGTGAGGAGTTGGAGTGATGGGGGTGAAGGTGGGGGTATGTGCTGGCATGCAGGTATGGTGGGGGATGTAATAGTTAAGATTTGACTTACCATAGTCCATTCCTCCACCTACTCCTGCGAGGCCCTGAGGATGCAGAATCGCCAAGACCTGCTCCTCCCATGTTGTTAGTTGTGGGGGAGGAGGTGGGGGTCCGCCGCCAGTCCGCTGAACCGCCAGGTGGTGTCTGGAGACCACGGAACGCACCTTCCCCCGTAGGTCGTTCCACCTCTTCCTGATTTCCTCCCGATTTCTTGGGTGTTGTCCCACTGCGTTGACCCTGTCCACTATTCTTCGCCATAGCTCCATCTTCCTTGCAATTGAGGTGTGCTGCACCTGTGATCCGAATAGCTGTGGCTCTACACGGACGATTTCCTCCACCATGACCCTGAGCTCCTCTTCCGAGAACCTGGGGTGTCTTTGCCGTGCCATGGGATGGTGTAGGTGATGTGTGGGGTGGTGTGTGGGGTGATAAGTGTGCTGATATGTAGTGGGGTGTTGTGTGAGGTGCGTGGAAGTTATGTGGGTGATGGTGTTGTGTGCCTGTGGATTCTAGTGTTGTTGCTGGTGCTGTCTCTCTCTGGCCTTCTGTCGCAATTGTTGACATAAGGGTTTGTGGGTGATGTGGGTGATGTGGGTGTGTGTTTCATATTGTATTGGATGTGTGGGAGTGGTGTGTGTATGTGTATCAGGTGTGTGTATTTGGAATTGTCCAGTGTGGCTGTGTTTTGTATATGTGTGTGTATTTTGAGTGTGGCGGTGTGTACCGCCAATGGAATACCGCGGTTGAAAGACCGCCGCGTGGATTCGTGGGTCGTGATAGTGTGGGCGTATTTCTGTTGGGTGACGGTGGAGGTTTTGTTTTCGCCAGTTTATCACTGACCTTTGGTGTGGCGGACTTGTGTGGGTGTCTAGATTTTGGCGGATTCCGAACTGTGGGTCATAATAGCTGTGGTGGAATTCCGCGGCCACGGCGGTGTGTTGGCGGTCTTCTGCACGGCGGTAAGCGGCTTTTACCGCCAATGTTGTAATGAGGGCCAATATCTGCGTGCTTACGCTGAGAAAGCACTTCATTCTTGGAAATCAATGCTTTGGTTAGCTGAACTGGCCTACAAAAACTCGTATCATACTTCCACTGGTGCAACGCCCTTTTTTGGTCTTTTTGGCTACCATCCTGCTACTTTGCCAATCACAATTCCACAAGAAAGCTCACTTACACCAGCGGTGTCAGAAACAATACAACTCCATCAAACCCAGAAACAAATCCAACAACACCTAGTTAGAGCAAAACAAACGTATGAAAAATATTATGACAAAAAACACTGGAAAGGACCACAATATAAGCCAGGAGACAGAGTGTGGCTTTCCACACGCCATATTGATTTCAAGAAAAAACATATGTTTAATCCCAAATATATAGGTACTTACACAGTCTTTCAGCAGATCAATCCAGTAACCTATAATCTGCAGTCACCAAAATCACTACGTATTCATCCAGTATTACATACTTCTCTCCTGAAAAGAGCAGTCCAAAAAACTACGCAACCAGCTCCAGTTCTAGTACAGGGAGAATTGGAATACGAAGTAAAACAGGTTCTGGATTCAAAATTTAGAGTTCGTAATCTCTGGTGTCTAATATCTTGGAAAGGTTACGGTCCAGAAGACAACTTCTGGGTCTCCGCATCTGACATTCATGCTCCACGACTAGTGCGGTGTTTCCATTGCCTAAACCCAGACAAACCAGGCCCTAGAGCGCGTTCGGGAGGGGGGAGTATTGTCAACATCAGGACAGTGCGCGCTCTACGTGCAACGTAATGCTAAAAGCCAATCCTTATGTAATGTAATAATTCATGCATTATGTGTTAATGCAGTATGTTAACCTTTTGAATTGCAGAGATTCATATTGAAACAACATTAATGCTGTTTGCAATGCATTGCTCATTTTCAAGACTTTGCTGCAGGATTACAGGGTGTGGTTAGGGTGTGGTCCCTATTCTAAGCCTTTCTAGAATCCTTTCCTGCAGCCTGGCTGGGTGTGGCACGTGGGCGGGCCTGGGTCTATTTAAAGGACCCAGACCAGCTCCACATGCTCACTATTCAGAGGTCCCGGTGCAGAGCAGCAGCATTTTCCTGAGCTCCTGCTCTGAAGGCCTACCTAGGATTTCCAGGCCCTGTCTTAATTTCCTTGGTGATCTTCAAGTAGGGCGGTAAGGCAGAGGTCGGGTTAGGCCCCTGACTCAGTTTACAGAAATACTTGAGTTTTGGGCCTTTTGGTTACATCATATGTGCGATTGTTTTCTTGGCATTTAACTCTTGCAGTTCAGATCGGCAGTGTGCGCGATTGTATCTTGGCATTTAAACCTTGATGTTTGAGTCGGCAACAGAGTGCACGATTCATTCTTGGCATTTAACTCTTGCAGTTCGGATCGGCAGTGTGCGCAATCGTATCTTGGCATTTAAACCTTGATGGTTGAATCGGCAACAAAGTGCACGATTCATTCTTGGCATTTAACTCTTGCAGTTCGGATCGTCAGTGTGCGCAATCGTATCTTGGCATGTAAACTTTGATGGTTGAATCGGCAGCAGAGTGCACGATTCATTCTTGGCATTTAACTCTTGCAGTTCGAATTGGCAGTGTGCACGATTGTATCTTGGCATTTAAACCTAGATGGTTGAATCGGCAGCAGTGTGCACGATTCATTCTTGGCATTTAAGTCTTGTAGTTCGGATCGGTAGTGTGCGCGATCATATCCTGGCGTTTAAACCTTGATGGTTGAATCGGCAGCAGTGTGCGCGATTGCTTCTTGGCATTTAACGCTTGTAGTTCAGATCGGCAGTGTGTGTGATCATGTTTTGACATTTGAACTTAAATGGTCGAATTGGCATCAGTATGTGCGATTCATTCTTGGCAATTAAAACTTGCAACTCAGATTGGCAGAGTGCGCGATCGTATTTTGACATTTAAATCCTGGTGGTTGAATCAATGGCAGAGTGCGTGAGTCATTCTTGGCATTTAACCCTTGTGTTTCAGATCGACAGATAGCGCGATCATTTCTAGACATTGAAATCTTGATGCACAGTTTGATATTTAAAGTGTATAATAATTTCTAAGCAATTGAATCTTGAAAGTCTAGACAAAGTGTGTCCTTGCAGTATCATTCATGAGCTTATCACAGTTTATTCCTGAAAAACAATGTGTTCATTGATTACTGTTATTAGTGTGTCCTTGCAGTATCATTCATGAGTCTAACACAGTTTATTCCTGAAAACTAATGTGTTTACTGATTACTGTTATTAAGTACTTTCTATTCAAAGAAATAACTTGAGTCAGTTCAAGGTTCAGTTCAAGGTTCAGAGCATAAGATTGTATTCTACAAAACTCTCTTATGAAAGCTTGCATAATCCTTATTTATTTTCCAGGTACTCAGAGCTAATAAGGTCATGATATAGGAAAGCTCTTGATCATTCATGTTATCAGTATATAGATGTTAACGCGTTCCTTTATGACTAATTTACTCACTTTGGGACTCGTTTTAGGCCAATGAATCTTTTGACCCTGATTGAAGACACCTTAGGACGAGATAACTAATCAACATGTCAATCAATACGTCAATAATGTCATCAATATTTATTAATACAATGCAGTTCACCTTAGTCAATGACATTCAATGAAACTCAGAAACACTCAGAAACACCATGACCTTTCAGTCATGAATAACCACACCAGAATAATATGAATTTTGTGATATTTATTCCCTATTGATTACAATTCTGCTAACAAGTTTATTAGTCTCAAAACCAAGAAACACATTAGCATAGTCACAATACGGCAACTCTGATAAAATTTCATCAAAGCAAGAATCACAAACATTAGAATTTAACACGGCGTCAGCATAGGTTATCCTCAACAGAATATCATTCTCACTTTATTCAACAAAGCATAGATTTGGTCATTTGTCTATTTGCGTCAGTTTAGTGAACTCCTCTCCTAACCTCAAATTAGCATTGGCATGTTGGGCTTCATGCAAAACAATTTAGTAACACCAATTTGGAAAACATCTAGCTATGGTCTCTGTCAAAAGAAGCAGTTGGTACCTAGAAAGGGAAAGCAAACAGACAATCACAATTTCATTGTCATATAGTTATCCTCCGTTTGGGTCAACGCTCAGGTTCGGTCTTCGTCCTCAGGACATCAGTTGATTCGCCATCAGGAATTCAGCTCCGGTAAAAGGGGCACTTCCCTCATAAGGAGGTAAAGTGTAAACGGGCAATCTAAGGGCAAGGATAATTCTAAGTAAAATTAGCAAGTCACTAAGCAAAGTGACAAAGTGTCTGGATCATAGCAAATCGCATCAGCATCTCCCCTATCTCTCTCCTATCCCTCCTGTTCTTCCTCTGTTCTAATTTACTTCCTGGTGTCAAGGGTTTTTATCCCCTTTTCGTTGTACATTCCCCTAAAATCTGGTTGGACAAGGGTTGCGCCCCACTATCTTTAACCAATTAACTACACATTAGCTCATCGCATTTGTCACCCCATAACAGATCTCACGCATTTTATTGGTCCTTATGATTGACTTCTTTAGCGGGTGGAATGTCCGGTATAATTTCATAGTCTTGTGGTCCTTTGCACATCTTCGGTCAGTTGCTCCATTGTCTGTACCTGTTCAGGCGACCTTGTACCTATGACTGGTCCACAGTGTTGCATTCAGCTAAAATGTTTCTACAAGCAAGTCGAATTTCATGAGAACGGATCTACTACAGTTACATTCAGCTTCTAGTTTAGAGGAAAAAACAAGAGTTCATGTCCTTCAGCAAGTCAGCACACTGCATGTTTAGAAAAACACATTTAATATGAGAGTCAGGCAGCTAGGCCTCGACTCATGCTAACTAAAGCCTAATGATTTATTTGCAAAATTCCTACATATACCTATTATTATAAGTGTAAAGTCATATCATAACATAACATTTCAACATTAGTTATTTTTCATTAGTCTTCGTATATGTTGGCGGCCACTCCCCGTGGGCACATTTCAAGCGCACTTTTTAGCACAATACATTAATACAATGTCTACGCAGCATTATTACACATTAGTTCATAAACATTTCATGTTAATATAGATGATATAAGCTACGCTCTCTCAGTCCCTCCTCTGATGACACTTGTCATCACACAAACCTTTCCCTTAACCTTTCACCTTGCGCATAATGCGCATTTCAACATCCTGTCTTTGTGTGAGCTTTCCCAAATTTCATTAAACATTTTCTCCCTTTCATTTTCTTCATTTCTTTTATTTCGTTTTGTCAAATTTCGTTTAATTCTTTCATTAATTTAGCATGATCCCCATAATCCCAATAAGAAAATCAGAACAATCAATAGACTCCCTAATATTTTTGCAAGAACCCCATTCCAAATATTCCTAAACCAATTCCCTACTCTGGTAATTCCTTTCCCAACTTTTTCCAAACTCCAGGTTCCTTCATTTCCTTCAAATCTGCACTATCTCTTGTTAGGTTAGTAAGCATACTTCTAATCTTTTTGCTATTATCTGGTATGAACGCACAACAATGGCGCTCATTAAGCATCTTACAGACTCCGCCGCTCTTTGCTAAAAGAATGTCTAAAGCAAGCCGGTTTTGAAGAGTCATAGCCCTTTCCGCAGCAAGTTCAGTATCCATAAGGAGTATAGCCCCTGTGAAGTTTGTCAGCATGTTATCCCAATAGTAGACAACTTTCGAATCTTTATGGAGTTTAAGATAACCCCTACTGAAGGAATTATGGCTCCAAATATGTCACCAACGACAGCAGCCGCTGTCTCTCGCTTTTGTCTAGCATGTTGTAATTCAGACATTTTAGGAATTTGCTTTAAGTCATCAATCTGGTAGATCTGTGGGAAAACTATTCCCAAATAACATGTTCCATACCATCCCTTTGGAAGACGGTAATAAGCATTAAGTCCACATATGTAATAGATCCCAGGGATCGCTGGATACTGTCCATTTAACATGAATGTCCATTTACTCTGAAACAAAAACACATGCCTGCACTCACTCGTTCCCACAAATAAAGTGTAATGTTCAGACTTCGGCCTATTTATACAAAGCCTACCTACATGTAATGCATCCATAGCTAACTTGCCCTGTGTCTTTATTGCAGTGTAAGCATAATCATTTGTATGCGTGCGTTTTTCTAATCCCTTTTCTAACCTTTCCTTTAATGCCTTTTGTCTATCATCAGTGTGATCTAAGAATCTCTTCTCTACAGGTGTTAGCAAGCAGGTTAGATTATTGCGGTGCGCATAAGCTGTCCCAAATGTCAGTGTTGGCTCAAAGAAACCCCTAACTAATTTTATGCTGTGTTCTTTAGCTAATTTGTTTAGAAACTCAATCACAGGCACAAAAGAAAACACTACATCCAAGTTAGAGTAGAAGTATTGCACATGCTCTTGATCATAAAATCTTGTTAGTAGCAAGCTACAGCTTATCCCATAAGTTAGCGGCAAGCTATGATAAGTAACCCCTTCTTGTACTGACAAAGGAATCTTTGTGCACACATAACAATTCTTTGCATCCATTGTGTCAACATACTCCTTCAACAAGCGATAGAAGACATTAGTAGATAGTTCCCCTTTTGAATTAGTTCCCTCATGCAAGCATTTTGCATCCTGCTCAAACTTCTCCCACGGTGTTAGTGTAGCAGTCTCAGGTTTTGAAGTATTGTTAGTCACTTTCTTATCTATCCATGGCATTCCCACAATCACACCTATAATTATTATTGCACATAAAATACCTAGAATATCACTCAACCAACCACACATCCTACCCTTTTTACTCTTACTCTTAGTGTAACTCATGATCTGTAAAGAATCAGCAGAATAATATAAAGCAAACAATGAACTTAAGGACGATATAAAAGCTCTTTTATTTTTTTTTCAAAAGTCTCTCTCTCTTTGCGAGTATTTACAGCGCTTCACTCACTCCAGGACCCTTTTGTCAAATCAGGTATAGTAGCTTGTCATAATCGATTTTTAAAGTCAATTCAGGTTATCAGTGTCACATCCGGTAGTTTATCATCTCTTTTCTCAGCTTCTCAGCTTTCAATTTGAATTTCGATATTTTAACACAGTCTCTTTCTAAGGCTGAATTCAGGTGCCGTAGTATTGACCTGGTACCTCCCGATCAAAACAGAATGCCAAGAATTCTTGTTGCCATTCAGCTGTTGTTGCATATGCCCATTCAGGACCTGCGTACCTCCTGTTTGCGACTCTCTTTCTTTTCAGTCTGCGTTCACTTTGTAACTCTCCTTCACTGAGATCCTCCTTTTTGGTTGTGTCAACTTCTTCCTCAATTGTATCACAAGGGACCACTTTCTCTCCTACAGCTTGTTGTTTCGGCCAGTTATCTCCTTCATGCGTTTTCTTCTTGCTTGACTTTTCAGAACGTTGAAGACCGCCCTCCTCTTGTGCTATGGTGTTTTCTCTTGATGGACCTGCAACCGGCTCAGGAGGGGTCAGTTCACCTTGACCTCCCTCTGCCTCTTCCCCCTCGCCTTCAGGGTCTGTCACGGGCTCAACTTGAAACCCAAATCCGTCTGCTTCTGGGAGAACCTCTCTTTGCGTCCGTTCCCCTGTTACCTCAGCTGAGATAGGCTCACTGTCACCCCTCTGGAACTCACTTTGAGTGACTGAGCCGTCCTCAGTGGGCTCTCCTTCAGTCTCAGTTCCCCTTTGAATACTCTCCGGCCCTGAGACTTCCTTTTCTGCAACTGTTGTTTTGGACACTTCAAGTTCCTTGTCAGTTGGACACGTCACCCTCTTTGTGTGACTGGCATGTATCCAATTCGGAACATCTGCACATTTCACAGCAGTAGTGGTTGTCAGTATTACTTGATATGGCCCCTTCCAACGCGGCTCCAAACACGACTTCCTCACGTGTTTCTTGACAACAACCCAATCACCGGCTTTCAAGGTGTGAGCTGTATCACTGATCGGTGGCAATGTGTTAGCCTCCACATGGTGAGAAAAAGAGCGGACCACGTCAGCTAGACCCTTGCAGTAGTCCAACACCATATCATCCATGATATTCACAAGAGCATTTGCAGGTACTGCGGGCAATCTCATTGCTCTGCCCATCAGTATCTCATGAGGAGATAGTCCTGTTTTCTTGTCAGGTGTGTTTCTCATTGACATCAGCACTAAGGGCAATGCATCTGGCCATTTCAGATTGGTAGCTGTGCACATTTTTGCCATTCTCGACTTCAAGGTACCATTCATCTGTTCCACTAGTCCTGAGGCTTCAGGGCGATAGCTACAATGCAGCTTCTGCTCAATGTTCAGTGCGGCACACAAGAGCTTAATCACCTCATTTTCGAAGTGTCTGCCCCTATCTGATTCTAAAGAGATTGGGAATCCAAAACGTGGTATTAACTCTCTAAGAAACAGCTTTGCTACTGTGAGGCTGTCATTCCTACGTGTAGGGTAAGCTTCAATCCAATGACTGAAAACACACACAATCACCAACACATATCTCAGTCCTCCACACACAGGCATTTCAATGAAGCCCATCTGCATCCTGCTAAATGGACCGCCAGCTCTCCCAACGTGGGTCATATTCACCACCGTCCCCTTTCCTGCATTCATCTGTTGACAGATGATGCACCTGTGACAGATAACCTCTGCAGCTTGTCTGAATTTTGGATTGAACCAATCGATTTTGAACAACCTGATCATTGCATCTCTCCCTATATGGGCTTGGCCATGATAGAACCTTGCAAACTGTGACAGGAGACTGTTTGGCAAAACCATTTCCCCCTCATCTGAGACCCATATGTCATCAGCTCTTTGTACACAGTGCATTCTCTGCCAGGAACGTTTCTCTTCTTTGCCAGCACGTCCCTGCAGTAACTTTAGCTCATCAAATGTGTCAACCACCCTTAATGCAAAATTCAAACATGTTTCATTCTCAGTTTCAGGTAACAATTCCCACTGATCTCAGAACGATATACAGTTCAATGCGCAAAACCTTGCGACTTGATCTGCATAGCTGTTTCCCATTGACACAAAGTCCTGTGACTTAACATGAGCATTGCATTTCACCACGGCAATTTCAAGAGGTAACTGAATTGCATGCAACAAATCCTTAATCTTTTCGCCATTTTTCACTGGTGAACCAGAAGAGGTCATGAAACCCCTCTGTGACCATAGTTGGCCAAAATCATGTACAATTCCAAATCCGTATCTGCTATCAGTATAGATAGTGACTTTCAGGTTTTCAGCTGCGTGGCATACCTTAGTAAGGGCAATTAATTCAGCCACTTGTGCAGAGTACACTCTTTCTAGCCAGGAAGCTTCTAGAATACCGGTGATTGTACACACGGTGTATCCAGCTCTCAGTATCCTACTGAGTCTCTCAAGCATGAACCATCAACAAACATAATGTAATAATTTTCTTCTAACTGGGTATCTTTGATGTCAGGTCTTGGTTTGGTGCATAGTTCTGTTACCTCAAGACAATCATGTTCCACTTCCTCAGCATCACTAATATCTGCATTTTCAAAAGGAAGTAAAGTTGCTGGGTTGAATACAGTACATCTCTTGAGGGAAACATTCGGAGACCCCAGTATAACGGTCTCGTATCTAGTTAACCTAACATTTGTCATATGCTGTGTTTTGGTTCGGGTTAACAGAATTTCAACTGAATGAGGAACCATTACTGTTAAGGGATGTCCCATCACTATGCCTTCACACTGTGTGAGGCTTTGACCAACTGCTGCAACTGCACGCAAACAACCTGGTAAGGCTGCTGCGACTGAGTCCAAAGTAGCTGAAAAATATGCTACTGGGTGGTTTGCACCTCCATGGACCTGTGTTAAAACAGACAAAGAACATGCATCACGTTCATGACAAAACAGTAGAAAAGGCTTTGTGTAATCAGGCATACCTAAAGCTGGTGCCCTGCACATACATTCCATAAACTCCATGAATGCTTTCATTTCTTTTTCGGACAAGATTATGTTACCCAGGTCATCCTGAACTTCCTTGCCTGTCAGTTTTTCAATGGTTTAGAGATAATCGAGAAGTTGGGAATCCACTGATGACAGTAGCCCACCATTCCCAGAAACATTCTGACATCTCTCTTGGTTGTCAGGGGATTCATCTGCAATATGGCTGTCACTCTTTCTTTAGATATTTTCTTCGACCCTTTCTCAATCAGGTGACCTAAGTACTTCACCTCTCTCTGGCAGTATTGCAGCTTCTTTGGGGACACTTTATGTCCGTTCTTTCCCAAATGGTTCAGTAAGGCAATTGTGTCATACCTGCAGTCGTCTTTTGTTCTGGACGCAATTAACAGATCATCAATGTACTGTACTAGAGTCGAACTGAAAGGCAGTTCTAACGACTCCAAATCTTTCTTCAATATCTGATTAAAGATGGAAGGTGACTCAGAAAACCTTTGAGGAATTCTGCACCAACTGTACACCTTATCCAGGAATTTGAAACTGAAAAGAAATTGACTGTCCTCATGACGAGGCACCGAAAAGAATGCTTGAGACAGTGTCCTGCCATTTGATAAAGTTTGTTTTGACCAATGACTTTGTGTTTCACCACTGCGCATATTAGTTGCTCAATGTTCACCAGTAGCACATGGTATGTTTTATTCAGTTTAGCCGTCTATGGGCTTTGACATTGCATTAGCCATTACATTCTGTATTCTGCCTATTGGCTTTGACATGCTGTATCCAGTCTAGCCGCCTATTGGCTTTGACATTGCATGCCTATTGACTTTGACATGATGTATTCAATTTAGCTGCCTATTGACTTTGACATGCTATTAGATATTCTGCCTATTGGCTTTGACATGATATCATATATTATTCAGCTCCGCTGCCTATTGGCTTTGACATGATATCATATATTACACTTTGTATTCAGCTTAACTGCCTATTGGCTTTGACATGATATTCAGCTCCGCTGCCTATTGGCTTTGACATGATATTATACATTACACTTTGTATTCAGCTCCGCTGCCTATTGGCTTTGACATGATATTATACATTGCATTTTGTATTCAGCTCAGCTGCCTATGGGCTTTGACATGATATAAGACATTGTATTTTGTATTCAGCTTAGATGCCTATTGGCTTTGACATGACACTAGACATTGCATTTGATATTTAGGTTAGCTGCCTATTGCCTTTAACATGACATTGCATTTGATATTTAGGTTAGCTGCCCATTGCCTTTAACGTGGAGTTCTGTATTTTTCCAAGCTGTGTTTTTGCACCAGAGAACCAAGATGTTTTGCTCTCACAGTAGACTAGACCTGATAAGAGAGAGTACATGGGCGTTGTTTCTCTTCCCTTGAGCTTGGGAACAGGAGTAGTCTTGGAGACCTGGCCAGTCTCCAAAAGGCTTGCTCAGTTTCCCAGGTCTGAGAGGAGGGGGCACACCTTTGTAACGAATGTAACAGGCTGCAGAGAGTCAGATTCGAATCTGCCGGACCTCGTGCTGGAGCTTGGCGCCAGCTGCCAGCATCCCGTGTGGGTAGATGACACTCTTTCTCGCGGCTGACAGGGGTCATCAGCTTGCAGACCTTAGAAAGATGTAGCTGTAAATAGTTCCTACACGGTGAAGTATTTGTTTTGCTTTGCATTCAATATTTTATAAATATAACCTGCTGTGTATATTGCAAACTGATATATATTTTGTTTGATTAACGCGGACTTGAAAGCTACTAATTCGTCATTCATATAACAACAATAAAAGTCTTCTTTGACCTCAGAAGTGCATTTCTGTTGTGTTATGTTAGTGCTTAGAAACTAAATAAGAGGAAAGCACTACAGACAGGTCCACAACCGTGAACCACTCTGCATCACAAGGAACCTGGAACATGATTACTGCTGGATTTGGCACTATGGGGAAACATTTTACCACAATCTCGTTTATTTTCCTCAAGTCCTGCACAATTCGAACCTTCCCACAAGGCTTTTTCAGACCCATTATTGGTGAATTACACGGGCTGCTCATCACCTCTTTCAGAACCCCTTGCTTCACAAAGTCCGCAATTATCTGCGCTACCTGAATGAGGACATCTTGTGTCGTGTGGTACTGCGATACCTGCGGAAACACTGCATTTGGCTTAACCTGTACTTTGACCGGTTCTACTCCTTTTATCAGTCCCACTTCTTTTCCTGTCAGGTCCCAGACTTTCTCTGTTACTGTTCCCTGCAACTCGGGTGGCAAGTCAAGTACTGTAAGCATCGGGAATAAGGTTATCAGAGGGTATTCTTCATTTGCGGTCTCTGTCTCTGATTCTGAAAACTGGCCATCATCCCCTTCATCATCACTGCTTGTCTGAACCTCAATCCCTTAATTGGAACAGGTAATTGAACACCTCGTTTTGCACAGCAAGTCTCTTCCCAGTAGGGATACTGGACTAGAATCACAGACTACAAATTTATGTAATCCTTGAAAGTTGCCAATTTCAACTTGGACCGGGTCTGTAATTGGATTTGTCAAGAACTGATTTGCTACTCCTACCACTCTTATGGTACGCCTCGAAAGTGGCAGTTTCGGAACCTCTGCACTTCTGACTGTAGAACGTGTAGCTCCTGTATCAACTAGGAATGAAACCTTATGACTCATCACCTTTCCCTCTACATAGGGTCCCCTCTGATCTACCTCTAGGGACGCTGCAAGCCTGCACTCCTCACTGTCTGAACAGTCATCCGACCATTCATCGTTTATTCCATCCTCACCACGCAATGGGAACTGTTGTACTGTGTTATTTTGACTCATCATTTGGCCTGTGACCTGTTGAGGAAGCACCACCTGTTGCTGTCCCATTGTGGCTAATGGTAATTGCATTTTCTGTCTAGGTACCATGGGAACCTGCTGTTGTACCTGCTGCATTTGTGCTGGTTGGACACGCTGCATTTGTATTTGCTGCATGGGCTGTAACCCCTGCATTTGTACCATGTTATTCTGGCAGTTCTGATTTTGACCCCTCAATTTTGGATCCCTCACATTTTGAAAGGTACCGATATCATTGCTTTGTTGAACAACACCATCCTGCACCACCATTGGGCATTCCCGCTTCCAATGCCCGACGCCCCCGCACGCGTGACATGGTGACACCTTTTTTATCCCTTGCACATCATTTTGGACCACAACAGTGTTCAAGTCTGGACCACGGTTCACAAAACCCCGACCTCTCGGTTGTGTCTGAAACATGCCATTCCCTTGCGGTTGCTGCTGTATCACCTGCTGTACGCCATTTCCCTGCATCCCTGCTTGCGCTGCCTCAATCTGCATCACCATCACCTTCTCTTTCAACTTTCTCTGCTTCAGCTCAATCTCATCACTACAGTATTTCACATACTGTAATACCTCATCAATCGTCTTTGCTTGCCAACAGATCAAATGATTCTTAATCATCTGGCTAATATCTGGTCTCAGCACTTCAACAAACCTGAACACAAGATGGTTCATGTCTTTTGGTTCCATGGTCTCAGTGCCACTGTAATGTTTAAATGCCTTCAACAATCTCTCATAGTAAGCATGAATCGATTCTTTGGCCTCCTGCGAGGCTCGATCGATTTTCTGCCAATCAGTTACTTTCGGTGACACTTTCTGCTTCAAAAACTCAATCACCTTATGATAATACTTCATCACCTCCTCAGATGGTGCTCCAGTAACCTTATCCCTTGCTGGTTCCTGTGTCGGCCAATCCACACCTCTCTTGCACTCAATTTATAAGTCAGGTGGAACTATAATCTCAAACAGTGTATTCAAGTCCTCCCAGAGACATTTTGCCAACTTCACAAACCTGTCCGTCTGTTGATACCATTCTATTAGCTTCTCCCTCAACCTGGGATAATCATTTGTGAATGACAGGATGTCTCCCCTAGACCATGGTACATGGACTAGAACCCCTCCGGCTGTTTCTCTCATTGGTAACATTTTTATTGTTCCCGTGCCCGGTGCGGCTTTAGCCTGCTTTGGTTCCACATCATCGCCTTTCTCTTTATCTCTTTTCTTTGCCCATCTGCCTTCCCATTTCTCTAAGGCTCCCCAAATCTGCGCACTTTGCAGTATTTCTTTAAGATGCGATTTCATTCCGGTAGACCTCATGTGATCAAAATCTTTAGAATCAAAGTCTAATCTGTAGCTTCTTTTCAAATGTTTAGTATTCTCAATATCAATGTTGTATTTATCCGCCAGGTTTGCCAACCTCTGATGCACCTTACTCACTTCTTTTGTGATTTTGGGGCACAGATACCTCAATTCTGCTTCTGTGTATGACTCTAATCTGTTCACCCCCATTGTTCCTTCCACTAGTTCTGCAGCTTCTACACCCAGTCTCACAAAATTCAGGTATTCATCCCTTTCTGACCTCTCTGCGGTCACTGTAGTAGTTTGTGAAGCGTTGATTTTTTCTAACCACTCATTCAACTGTTGCACGGAGAAGCCTTGCAACAGAATGTTTCCTGACTGCATCAATGGTGTACTCAGTGTCTGCGGGGTTAGTGCACTTAACCCTACTTGTCTCATTGCCTCTAAAGAAGCCCCAATCGGACTGAGGTCTAGCAAAGACCTGAGTCCTTCTGCTGCTTGTTCCCTTGGTGTCATTGGCTGGGGAGTTCCAGTGAACCCTCCTCTTATTACCTCTTCGGACCTCACTCCCTAATCACACACGTCAGTCTTACCTTGCGCATACAGCGGTACTGGTGGGCCAACAGTAATTGGTAACAATATGGCAGCTGGTGTCTGACCAGGTCCCAAACCCCGTGGAGCAGTAACTCCCAAAGCTTGACTCACTGTGGTTGCTGCAGGTACTGACTGAGGTCCTGTCACTGGATTGTAACCCGGAATCAGCTGTTGCTGCGGCTGGGGCAGCAATTGCGGAGTTGGCTCAATCTGCACTAGCTTTGATCTCGTATATATCGGATCAGGCGGCACCATCAGACTCGTATTTGTCTCTAGTACTGGGACATCTGGATAAATCCTCTGTTTCTGTGGCGGAGGTTGCAACTGTGTCTGCATGTCTGGTGCAGTGGGTACACTGACACCATTTTGTATCAAAACTGTATCGCTTGTCTGCACTGTGCTTGTAATTCTCTTACTCTGTGTCGAATCCTCAAGACCCGCACTTGTGCTCGGAGCAGTGTCATTTATAGCATATGGTGGCGGGCGATCATGTAACAACTGATTAAGAAACTTCTCATCATCTGAATCATCTTCATCCACCCAAGACCTCTGAGTTTCTTTTGTCTTGCTAGAGCCCTTGTCTGTCTTACAGGTGGCTTTCTTTCCCTGTGTCTCGTCTTCCTGGGTTATTGCCGAAAACAGTTTAAGTCCATAAACTATTCCCCTTCTCCACATCCTGCTCTCATTGTCCCACCTAGCCTCCGCTAAAGTTTTCTCTGCCCTTTTTATTCTCCTTTCAAGTTTCTGCTGTCTTTGTCATATGGCCATTAAATCCCAGACTGCTAATGCCTCATACTGAGCTGGTCTCGGAGGCGGTTTCTGTACACTTAACATACACCTCAAGTTCTCTAAAATTCTTGTATTGAACGTTTCATGCTCCGGAAATGCTAAACATCCCTCCTTCCCTGTTAATTTGCACCACTGCTTCATCCAAAGACATGGCGCGACTCCCTTTTCCTCCATTACAATGTAAGCTGAGTACCCTCAGGCGGTGTAGGCTCCCCTTCACTTGCCCTAATATATGTATCTCCCTTCCAGGCACTTTTTAAAGCATTGAGAAACTTCATTTTTGCGTTTTTTATTTTGTTTTGAATTTAATCAGAAAGTGACTTTAATTCCCAGAACACTCTTCACCCACCTTTCTCAACCTATTGCCTCTCACGGACGGCTGCCAATCTGTGCGCAACCCCTCTCGGCAACTGACCTATCCCAGCACGACACCACTGACGTCACACTCACACACTGCAGCTGACAAAGTCTTGCGGCTTGTCCTTTTCACACATAAACTAATGCAATATATTGCGAGCACTTTTAACAACAAAAAACCCAAATTTGCCGGTTTACTACAGGGAGGGTAACACAATCGCTTCAGAACTTTACAGAGATTTCACTTGAAGCCTCGGCCGCTACTTTCTCCTTCTCAGTTCCCGCACTCGCAAGCAGAATTCGACCCGCAAATTCTACTCTCGACTTGTCAATGGTTGGTTCTAGTGCACTTTAGAACTTGCCAAATCTCCATCGAAGGTTTCACTCACAGAATTTGACTCAAACTCGACATGTCAACCACGCCCGATTGACCTATTAAACCGCACAAATTACAACATAAACCCAAGTGTCTTCTACACTTGTCAATATACTCCGGAGTCTTAGACCACGACAGGCCCGTACATTACCAACAACAACCACGTGGATAATTTTGAGTACAAAGCGCCACACTCATTTCGCCGACTTCCCTACTCTCATACAGCGGAGTACGCCCACTCCTACTAAAACAACATTACCTGACCTAGATCCACACAAACTTCACAAATCACCTGCAATATGCATAAGCTGAGCAAGCGCAAATTCTACACCACACATACTAAAACGCTGAGAACATACCCAACTCCATTAGGCAGGCTCTGAGATTCCGGGAAAGTCATGGGGAATTTAGAAACACATCATACCTCCAATTTGCATTATCTCGAAAAACAATTTAAACAATAGTCCTCCGTACTAGGGCCCCAAAGGCCCTAAACCGTCGCTCTGCTACCAGAACTGTTAATGTGTCCCTTTATGAGTAATTTACTCACTTTGGGACTCGTTTTAGGCCAATGAATCTTTTGATCCTGATTCAAGACACCTTAGGACGAGATAGCTAATCTAAATATCAATCAATTCGTCAATAATGTCATCAATATTTATTAAAACAATGTAATTCACCTTAGTCAATGACATTTCCTGAAACTCAGAAAACCTTTCAGTCATGAATAACCACACCAGAATAATATGAATTTTGTGATATTTATTCCTTATTGATTACAATTTTACTAACAAGTTTATTAGTCTCACAACCAAGAAACACATTAGCATAGTCACAATATGGCAACTCTGATAAGATTTCATCAAAGCAAGAATCACAAACATTAGAATTTAACACAGCGTCAGCATAGGTTATCCTCAACAGAATATCATTATCACGTTATTCAACAAAGCATAGATTTGGTCATTTGTCTATTTGCGTCAGTTTAGTGAACCCCTCTCCTAACCTCGAATTAGCATTGGCATGTTGGGCTTCATGCAAAACAATTTAGTAACACCAATTTGGAAAACATCTAGCTATGGTCTCTGTCAAAAGAAGCAGTTGGTACCTAGAAAGGAAAAGCAAACAGACAATCACAATTTCATTGTCATATAGTTACCCTCCGTTTGGGTCAGCACTCAGGTTCGGTCTTCGTCCTCAGGACATCAGTTGATTCGCCATCAGGAATTCAACTCCAGTAAAAGGGGCACTTCCCTCATAAGGAGGTAAAGTGTAAACGGGCAATCTAAGGGCAAGTAAAATTAAAAGTCACTAAGCAAAGTGACAAAGTGTCTGGATCATAGCAAATCGCATCAGCATCTCCCCTATCTCTCTCCGATCCCTCCTGTTCTTCCTCTGTTCTAATTTACTTCCTGGTGTCAAGGGTTTTTATCCCCTTTTCATTGTACATTCCCCTAAAATCTGGTTGGACAAGGAGTTGCACCCCACTATCTTTAACCAATTAACTACACGTTAGCTCATCGCATTTGTCACCCCATAACAGTTCTCACGTATTTTATTGGTCCTTATGATTGACGTCTTTAGCGGGTAGAATGTCCGGTATGATTTCATAGTCTTGTGGTCCTTTGCACATCTTCGGTCAGTGGCTCCATTGTCTGTACCGGTTCAGGCGACCTTGTACCTACGACTGGTCTACAGTGTTGCATTCAGCTAAAATGTTTCTACAAGCAAGTCAAATTTCATGAGAACGGATCTACATTCAGCTTCTAGTTTAGAGGAAAAAACAAGAGTTCATGTCCTTCAACAAGTCAGCACACTGCACGTTTAGAAAAACACATTTAATATGAGAGTCAGGCAGCTAGGCCTCGACTCATGCTAACTAAAGCCTAATGATTTATTTGCAAAACTCTTACATATACCTATTATTATTAGTGTAAAGTCATATCATAACATAACAGTTTAGCATTAGTTATTTTCATTAGTCTTCGTATATGTTGGCGGCCACTCCCCGTGGGCACTTTTCAAGCGCACATTTTAGCACAATACATTAATACAATTTCTACGCGGCATTATTACACATTAGTTCATAAACATTTCATGTTAATATAGATGATATAAGCTACGCTCTCTCATAGATAATATGAACAAAGCATGTGAAAGTCAATGTGAATAATCTGGCTATTGTGTTCTTAATTTTTACTTCCACAGGTCTCCTTCCCCGCTGTTCCCAACCTAAAACCCCATCCCCCACTTGTGCATTCTTTAACTCTGTGCTATAATGGCTAGTAGAGTTTGGAGCTGCCACGAGGTGGACATATTGGGAACAGGCGCAAATCCCGAAGATCCAGACTCCCTGACACCTGGATTCAGCTGTCAGTGGATGGCCAGTCACCTGGTTTCTAACACTTGTAGTGTCTAGCATGATTTATGGATCCCCGAAGACTCCAAATCAGTGTATGACATAATTGCTAGAAAAGAATGAATGAGAGTGTAATTTAGAATGTTGGGAGTTCACAGGCACAACAGAGGAATACAGGCATGTGATTTACAGCTCTGTGTGTGGCCCAGTTATTCAGCAGGTACCAGGATGGGGAAGACACTACAACTGGCGATGAGGTAGGGGATAAGTAACCAAAAGAAGAAAGTTCTCTCCTGGAGAGTTTGCCGTGGTCCAAGCAAACTCCTTATGCATGCCACCTGTGCCTTCGTCAAAGTGCAGAGTCGACGGTTGGTGTATGTGGAGTCAAATTGCAACTCCAGCTGGTGTGAAGCATGAGAATGGAAAAGGAGCCTCACTGAAAAGAATATGCATCTTTGGTCAAGAAACTACAATCAAGATCCTACAAAAAGGTACCGCCCTGCCATGCAAAATAAAGTTATACAATATACAAAGCACTAATGCTAAAGGTGGATTCAACCAGGGTTTCAAAGCACAGTTAAATAATAAGGAAAAAGGAAGCATACTGCTATTACTTCTACATGAGTCACAATAAGTGGACCATTAGGACCTCAGCACCTGGCGAAGAGACTGAAGAAGAAGCACTGGGACTGTGCTTTCTGAGCTGTCCAATACTTGAAGTGGCACATCATCAAAGCTGCCAGGTTGCGACCCAGAAAAACTCCAGAGGTCTCCATGAGTGATGGGGCTCCGATGGAGACTAACTCCAAAGGCTGTCCTGGATGATCCAGAGGCTAAAACATTGTCGGCAGTCTGTGATGATGCAAATTCCCAGGGACAGTAGACCGCATTTACAGAGCTCCACCCTCAACGTCTACCACTCCCATGAACAGTTACAATGCTGCCACCTTACTCAAACTACCACCACCATTCAACACTACCAAAAATCAAAATGTTGGTGATAGACGGACTGCATGGATAAAGACACTTGAAGATTCCATTGATGCACTTGAAAATACTGATTATCAAATATCTAAAACATCTTGCTGGTGATGGTGTGAAGGAAGTCATAAAGAAAATTCCAAGACCCGACGAAGAAGTTACACACCATCAGATTAAGAATGCGTTCAATCTTAAACTCAATCCAGTACCAGTTGTTGATTATGAATGATATGTTTTCAGTCAAGAACATCATAGAGCTGTTGAAACAATCAATGAATTTGTGGGAAGGCTCTACACACTCATCAAACCCTGTAAGTTCACTGAATTTAATGATGAAGAAGCCATGAGTCTTAGAGTGATTGATGGATGCTTGTCTGATTCATTCAGATGACGCTGAGAGAAACTCTTGGTCTGGGGTGAGGATTGATGGCTGCTAGAGCTGAGGAACATGCTGAGAGACAAGCTGCCAACATGAAGGCCGGAGGTGCCCGAGCAAGTCAGTCATGAGTGTGAAAAGTAATTTGAAACAAAAGACAAAAGGACACAAAGTGATGTCTACATGCAAAAGGAAGTTGTATTTCAGATGTAGATTTGCGTTTCCACATGAAGGACAGTGTCCTACCATTGTTCAGATATGCAGATGTCTTACCATTGGTCAGAGATGCTGAGGCTGTGGTAAAGAGAACCATTTTGTGATAATGTGCAGAGCGAAGGAAAAAGCAAGTGCGTCACGGCGTGAAGACAAAATGGCTGCCAGACAATTCCAGAAGCAACCTTTGACCCATGCTCACAAGGCCAAGTAGCGACACTAGTTGAGGAAAATAGATACTAAATAAAGTCAATCATCATCTAAATCATTCTCAAACAGTTCTTCAGCCTCAAGAATAAGTGAAAGCGAAGAAAATGAATGTGCCATGTTAATGTTTACCTTAGAAAAATGTGCATGTCAGACTGGTCGCATGTGAGACTAAAAGTCAGTCAAAGAACAGTCAACATGTAAAAATAACAAAATCACACAAACAATGTCCAAAGATGACACTGCAAATAAATAAATGTTCAATACCTTTCATCATCGATAGTGGTGCTTCGATAACTATAATGACTAAAGAAACGTACAATGAACTGTCTCCGTTACCATGGCTCATGCCATCAAGGACCAAAGTATATACTTGGACTGCATCAACACCCATGAAGAGTAAAAGTTCATTTATGGCAACAGTGAAGCATAAGAAAACAAAGGCTCAAGCACTGATTCATGTACTTCATGGTGCAGCAGTAAGTGCCTGTTTGCTTACCTTCAACATGGCTGCTGACATGGGACTGATTTCAGTGAATTACAGCGAATTACAACATGAATGCTCATCATGAGATACCAAGTCAATTCCCTTTATTGTCTCATGGTTTGGGAAAGTTAAAGCCTATGAAAGTAAAACCGCATATTAATGAAGATGTCCGTCCTGTTGCTCAGAGACATAAACAAGTTGCTTTTCATTTACAGGAAGCTATTGAAAAATAATTTGAATCATTACAAAAGCACAACATTATAGAACTTTCCACTGGTCCAGTGCCATTGGTTTCTCCCATAGTAGGAGTGCTTAAAAAGGACCATGAAGGAGCTGTATGCAATTGCATTGACACGCGTCAAGTGAACAAAGCAATTGAACAAGAGAAACATTCAGGGCAGACATGATTACACAATTAAATAGTGGCAAGATATTTTCTCGACTTGATTTGAACAAAGTTCATCATCAGTTAGAACTAGAAGAAAACTGCTGATAAATGCAAATTTGCTACACATGTTGGTTTAATTAGATACAAGAGACTTGGCTTTGGTATGTCTTTGGCTGCCGACCTTTTCCAAGACATCATATGACACATCATACAACCTGCTGTGAATACATTTAACTATAACGAAGACAAACTGTTTTTTGGAGCAACACAGAAGGAACATGATAGAGCCCTCACACAGGTATGTCAATTACTCAGTGATGCAGGCTTGTGTTTAAACGCCGACCAGTGTGAATTCATGAAAACAGAAGGGTATTGTTTCGCCACATATTTTC
The DNA here is from genome assembly GCF_031143425.1 of Pleurodeles waltl. NCBI lineage: Eukaryota > Metazoa > Chordata > Amphibia > Caudata > Salamandridae > Pleurodeles > Pleurodeles waltl. The sequence continues at coordinate 491,497,154 of NC_090449.1, read as the reverse complement.
TGATGGGACATGATGCCTGACCCTGCAAAAGTACAAGCTTTAACAAATTCTGAACCCTAACAAGATTTTTTGATGGAACATTCTTTTCCTGGAGTGGCCAGCTACTGTTCATAATACCTAAAGGTATTTGCCACTGTCAGTGCGCCACTGAGAGTTAACCAAGAAAAATGTTCATTTTAAATGGTCACGAGAATGTGAAAAGAGTTTCAAGAGAATCAAACATGCCATGGAAAATGCTACAGAAATGGCATACTTCAATCCAGAGCTCCATACCAAGATTGTAGTTGATGTTTCGGTGGTTATATAAATTTCGATCTCGGTCTTTTGAAAAGCTCTTGTAGGATATTAGTCTTTTCTGCGTGGTCATTACGTATCTTTTGCCTTTTGCTGGACCTTATATCTTTACTGGTATTACTGGTATTAGAACCCTGTACACTTTAATCCTGATAATCAATGATTAAGTGATTGTGCTCCCCTTTAAACATGGTTGAATTGGCATAGTACTAATTGGTATGTTTAGCTTCCCTTTAAGTCCCTAGTATATGGTACAAAATGTACCCAGGGCCTGTAAATTAAATGTCACTAATGGACTACAGCTCTTATTGTGCCATCCACTACAGTGACCGTGTAAAACATGGCAATTGAAGCCCAACAGTGGCAGTTTAAAAACTACAACTTGACATGTCAAAATAAATCCTCTGACAGATCTTTTACATTCTAGTAAGTCATCTCATTTAGGCCTTGCAGTCCATAAAGCAGGGTACATGGTATTTAAAAGCAGGACATGCAGAAATGTAATGATAACATGCCCTCACAGTAACTAGCTTCCAAAAGCTATTTGTCACTGTGACAGGCCAAGCTGTCCTGTGTAGAATAGCAGTGTACAGATAACAACCCTAATATGGAATGGGAGTAGCTAGAAAATTAATTGAACCACAATTTTTTTAGAGGTATTAAAATCCAAATCAATTTTGAAGTTGGACTTTGAATAAGTATACAGGAAAAGTAACTTTTAGAAAACTTAGGGCCAGATGTAGCAAGTTCCGATTCGCAAAATCGGATGCAGAACGGTGTCTCAGACACCGTCTGCGATTCGCTATGGGGTCGCAAAGACCCACCTCATTAATATTAATGAGGTGGTCGCATTTTGCGACCCATAGCGAGTCCCTGCACTCACAGGGATGGTGGCCTGCTGAAGACAGCAGACCTCCATGTCTGTGACTGCTTTTTAAATAAAGCAGGTTTTTATTTTTATTTTGCAGCCCTTAAAGGAAAATGAGTTGCAAAATAAAAAAAATAACGAAACCATTTGGTTTAGTTTTTTCAGAGTAGGCAGTGGCCCATTGGACTACTGTCTGCTCTGAAAAAACCTTTTTGGTAACATTCACAAAGGGAAAGGGGTCCCATGGGGACCCCTTCCCTTTTGCGAATGAGTTACCACCAGTGTGACACTGGTGGTAACTGCGAATTGCTTTGCGACTGCATTCGCGGTCACAAAGCAATTTGGCATCGCGATGCGAGTCGCAAATAGGAAGGGGACACCCCTTCCTATTTGCGAGTCGCATTCACATGTTGCGAGTCAGTACCGACTCGCAAAATGTGAATGTGCATCGTGATGAGCATTTTGCATGGTGCAAACTGCGATTTTCGCAGTTTGCACCATGCAAAATGCTTGCTACATCTGGCCCAAAGTTCCTAAAGGCTAACCTGCATTTGCTCTCAAATATCTCCCAAGCAAGTTCTGGCATTTGAATAGGTGTGAAAAATGAGTGAAATGCCTTCTAGGAGCAAAGAATAGGCTCACATGAATAGACAGAAATGACTCCTCTGAACATACCAGAATAGAGAGGGTGGGGGGCTGTGTGCATCCCCTTTGACATTACAGTGTGAATATCAAATCCTGCTTGACAGGTCTGCTGTGTTTACATATAGCACTTTTGGATACAATTGAAAGAAAAGGAAACAGGATACCAAAACAAGTATTGTGTATCTGCTGCCTGGTTGCTGGGAATCCCCACTTTTGTTCTACCAGATGTCTGTCTCTGGACCTATTGTGACTAAAGTGGCTGCCCCAAACTGAAGTTTAGTATTAGATGTGGGAGGACACTAGGATTACCACAGTCCAGTTACCACATCCACCCCAGCCAAGAGAGCCCACGTTTAGTGTGCATGAGGAATTTCGCCATCTTGAAAATGCCAAAAGTGAGTGGGGTTGACCCTGGAAACCTTTAGCTCATTGGATAGGGCATGCCCAGGAGTCATTTCCACCCATTAGCCAGGCATAAATATGGCATCTCTAGGCACCATCTTCAGAACACTTTTTGGACCTACAGAAGATCAGAAGAGCACTGTTTGACTCGAAGAAGATCAGAAGTAGACTCACCCTGCTGTCTTTGACTTGAGAAGAGAGAGCCTAGAGGGACTGGACCTGCTCTCTCTTGTACCCGGTATAAAGAAGTAGTCTCAAACTGTCATAAGGCTGACCTCCTGCTCAAGCTACAATGATACAGCAAGCTACAAAAGGACTTTCCTGGAACTGCCCACCTGACCAGTAGTAAATGGCCTGGACCATACTGTTGACCCTTGCATGATACCCTGCGTGTCTCTAAGTGCCTCCCTTGAGGTCCTGGGGCACTCAGAAGTGTACTGCAATAGTGGGTTTTGGAATTAAAGGAGTAAAGGCAGAAAGTAAACTCTTTGTAGAGGACGAACCTAGTTTGTGTATCTGACACACACTCAATCATAGGCCGGCGTGGTAGTGCCCCAACGCAAGCTGAACCACTATTGCATGGTCGAACAGGCTCACCCGGAACATGGGGCTGCTATGGACCCAAGCCTCTTAATTTTTCAGAACCTCAGCCATGATGGAGGGTGGTGGCTTTGGTGCTGTGGAGCTTAGGAGGGACGCACCATGAGGCTGACATGGACGCAGCGCCTTCCGCACTATCAGGGCAGTAGAACATCCCTGGGGAGACCCCTCAAGGGATAACTTATGATTGCAGTTACCCCTTGCTGCCAAGGACAACAGCGCGAGATGATGCACAAGAAGGTTGGCCCTGGGATGAGATCTTTGACCGACCAGAGGGTGCTGGTCTGTACAGGAACTGTTTACTGCAGTGCTACTGTTCTTCCTCCCTGAATCAGAGAGGTAATTCCTTGTGCCCCTAAATAAGGTGATTTAGAGAACTGATACCATGGGGGAGAGGTCAATGATGAAGATGAGGGCCTTAACAGAGCACCAAGCCACTTTAGGTAAGAAACTGGAGAAAGAGCCCTCCAGGAGTAGTACACATAGCACCCAGCACCCCTCCTGAGTAAGGAGGGCACGCAGCAACACAAGCGTGAGGCTTGTGAGGTACTGAGACCCCAGAGAACCTGATGATCTAGGGGGAGAAGGCAACAGTTAAGCCAAGACACTAAGCACTGGGAGAACCCCAGTTTAGCCCGAGTCCAAGACAAAGCAAGTTACCCATTTCTGGGTCTACACACCTACAAAACACTTGGCAAGACAAGTCAAGGTGGCTCATGAATGGCAGATTGGGAGGAAGTTAGAGTCCTATCTGCTGGCAGTGGCTAAAGATTATCAGAGGTAGCCACACCCAAGATGAAGTCATGCAAAAGAACAATTTGATTATAAGAGGACAATGCAATGAACCTTGACTCCCTGCTACCTTTTGGCCGCCAAGTAGAAAACAGCCCCCTGAGAGGCGCAAAGCGGTGTTTCATCCCCATGGAATTCAAGAGAAGAAGTGTCTGGCCCTGCTCTGCCACACTTACGACCATAGTGACATGGGACATTGGGGCCCTGTCAAAAGTAAGACACAAAACGAAGGACTCGCTGGCCTACCAAACCCAGCTATGCAACACTGACAGCAAAATCAGCACATCACATCTAATTCCTGCATTCAACCAGGGAGGGGAGCTTGTGACTGAGGGATCACAGAAACAACTGCCACTAGCCAACTAGGACTCTGGGACGGACCCAGTCCACCCAGACCAATGATAACATCATACTGGTCTTGCCTCCCTCTGCACCAAGCCCAAGGAACTGTGACTGTGGTGGTGCAGACTGCTTTAGGACACAACAAATTCATTAGAATGCGTCATGAGTGTGCATTGATAATGACGGCTACTGCCAGCGCCAAGCTGCAAACCATCTCTGATCATAGCCGCCACAAGGCCTAAGCGTGAAAGACCATCAGAGTCCTTCTTCATGTTAGTACTACAAAATAAGGTGAGTCAAATTAGAAACTGGCCAAACAAGCTGGCATGGACAAAAAGGAGGATCATCCCATGCCCATTGACGAAGATGAGAAGCTTACCAAAAGTTTCATGACACAAATATTTATGTAGCTCAAAACTTAAATAGGAGTGTTATGAACAGACTTGAAGCAAAGCCTCTGATTATTAGGAAAGACCTGGACAAGTTGGGCCACAGGGTGGACTCACTGTAATCGACCCAAAATAAAAGGTGTCTAGACCTGGAAGAATATTGCAGTCGCCTGATTGAAATGAAAGATCATCTGATGTCCCGACTAGAAAAGCAAGAAGACTGTGAGGACCACTCTAGATGCTCAAATCTCTGCATAAGAAGAGTCCCATGGGAAAAAGAAAGCAAAGACATAAAGAGCTACATCAAAGTGGTGGCAGAGTCCTGTGAGAAAATAGCCTCTTTCTAGCCTTGTTACACTCACTTTTGGCCTGTTTGTGAGTATATGTCAGGGTGTTTTCACTGTCTCACTGGGATCCTGCTAGCCAGGGACCAGTGATCATAGTGAAAACCCTATGTTGTCAGTATGTTTGTTATGTGTTACTGGGACCCTGCTAGCCAGGACCCCAGTGCTCATAAGTTTGTGGCCTATATGTATGTGTTCCCTGTGTGATGCCTAACTGTCTCACTGAGGCTCTGCTAACCAGAACCTCAGTGGTTATGCTCTCTCTGCTTTCCAAATTTGTCACTAACAGGCTAGAGACTAAATTTACCAATTCACATTGGCATACTGGTACACCCATATAATTCCCTAGTATATGGTACTGAGGTACCCAGGGTATTGGGGTTCCAGGAGATCCCTATGGGCTGCAGCATTTCTTTTACCACCCATAGGGAGTTCTGACAATTCTTACACAGGCCTGCCAGTGCAGCCTGAGTGAAATAACGTCCATGTTATTTCACAGCCATTTACCACTGCACTTAAGTAACTTATAACTCACCTATATGTCTAACCTTCACCTAGTGAAGGTTGGGTGCAAAGTTACTTAGTGTGTGGGCACCCTGGCACTAGCCAAGGTGCCCCCACATCGTTCAGGGAAAATTCCCCGGACTTTGTGAGTGCGGGGACACCATTACACGTGTGCACTATACATAGGTCACTACCTATGTATAGCGTCACAATGGTAACTCCGAACATGGCCATGTAACATGTCTAAGATCATGGAATTCTGGCATTGGGGGGACAATTCCATGATCCCCCGGGTCTCTAGCACAGAACCCGGGTACTGCCAAACTGCCTTTTCAGGGTTTGCACTGCAGCTGCTGCCAACCCCTCAGACAGGTTTCTGCCGCCCTGGGGTCCAGGCAGCCCTGGCCCAGGAAGGCAGAACAAAGGATTTCCTCTGAGAGAGGGTGTTACACCCTCTCCCTTTGGAAATAGGTGTGAAGGCTGGGGAGGAGTAGCCTCCCCCAGCCTCTGGAAATGCTTTGATGGGCACAGATGGTGCCCATCTCTGCATAAGCCAGTCTACACTGGTTCAGGGATCCCCCAGCCCTGCTCTGGTGCGACACTGGACAAAGGAAAGGGGAGTGACCACTCCCCTGACCTGCACCTCACAGGGTAGGTGCCCAGAGCTCCTCCAGTGTGTCCCAGACCTCTGCCATCGTGGAAACAGAGGTGTTTGTGGCACACTGGACTGCTCTGAGTGGCCAGTGCCAGCAGGTGACGTCAGAGGCTCCTTCTGATAGGCTCTTACATCTCTTGGTAGCCAATCCTCCTTCCTAAGTAGCCAAACCTCCTTTTCTGGCTATTTAGGGTCTCCGCTTTGGGGATCTCACCAGATAACGAATGCAAGAGCTCACCAGAGTTCTTCTGCATCTCCCTCTTCACCTTCTGCCAAAGGATCGACCGCTGACTGCTCAGGATGCCTGCAAAACCGCAACAAAGTAGCAAGACGACTACTAGCAACCTTGTATCGCTTCATCCTGCCGGCTTTCTCGACTGTTTCCAGGTGGTGCAAGCTCTGGGGGTAGCTTGCCTCCTTTCTGCAACAGGAGCTCTAAGGAAATCTCCCGTGGGTCGACGGAATCTTCCCCCTGCAACCGCAGGCAACAAAAGACTGCATCACCAGTCCTCTGGGTCCGCTCTCAGCACGACGAGCGTTGTCCCTGGAACTCAGCAACTCTGTCCAAGTGACTCCCACAGTCCAGTGACTCTTCAGTCCAAGTTTGGTGGAGGTAAGTCCTTGCCTCCCCACGCTAGACTGCATTGCTGGGTACCGCGTGATTTTCAGCTGCTCCGGCTCCTGTGCACTCTTCCAGGACTTCCTTCGTGCACAGCCAAGCCTGGGTCCCCGACACTCTAACCTGCAGTGCACAACCTTCTGAGTTGCCCTTTGGCGTCGTGGGACTCCCTTTTGTGACTTCGGGTGGACTCCGGTTCACTTTTCTTCTAAGTGCCTGTTCAGGTACTTCTGAGGGTGCTGCCTGCTTCTGTGAGGGCTCCCTGACTTGCTGTGCCCCCTCTGTCTCCTCATCCAAGTGGCGACATCCTGGTCCCTCCTGGGCCACAGCAGCATCCAAAAACCTTAACTGCGACCCTTGCAGCTAGCAAGGCTTGTTTGCAGTCTTTCTGCATGGGAACACCTCTGCAAGCTTCTTCACGACGTGGGACATCCATCCTCCAAAGGGGAAGTTCCTAGTCCTCTTCTTTCTTGCAGAACACTAAGGTGGTCATTACAACATTGGCGGTAAAAGGCGCTTACCGCCGTGCAGAAGACCGACAATAGACCGCGGTATTCCATTGGCGGTACACACCGCTGCGCTCAAAATACACACACATCCCCAAAACACCGCCACATTGGACATTTCGAAATACACACACCTGATACACGTACACACACCACTCCCACACACCCAACACAATATAAAACACACACCCACATCACCCACAAACCCCTACGACCAAAAATACAGGAAGAAGGCCAGAGAGAGAGCACAGGATAGACAATACCACCACACAGAGGCACACAACACCATCACCCACACAACATCCACGCACAAAACACCACACACCACTACACATCACTACACTCATCACCACATACACCACCTAACACATCACACACACCACCCCAAGGCACGCCAAAGACACCCCTGATTTTCCGAGGAGGAGCTCAGGGTCATGGTGGAGGAAATCCTATGGGTAGAGCCACAGCTATTTGGATCACAGGTGCAGCACACCTCCATAGCCAGGAAGATGGAGCTATGGCGAAGAATAGTCGACAGGGTCAATGCAGTGGGACAACACCCAAGAAATCGGGAGGACATCAGGAAGAGGTGGAACGACCTACGGGGGAAGGTGCGTTCAGCGGTCTCCAGGCACAACATCGCGGTACAGCGGACTGGCGGCGGACCCCCACCTCCTCCCCCACAACTAACAACATGGGAGGAGCAAGTCTTGACCATCATGCATCCAGAGGGCCTCGGAGGAGTCGGTGGAGGAATGGACACTGGTAAGTCAAATCTTAACTATTAGATCCCCCACCCTACCTGCATGCTATCACACACCCCCACCCTCACACCCTCCCCTATCACTCCAACTACACACTAATGTACTAAGAACACAAACCACACATCCCAACAACAAGCCCTGCATGACACAACTAAGCATGGTCACCCCTCACCAAAGCATGCTCACTGCACATACCCAGAACAACCCCCTAACCATCATCACACAAGGCCCCACACAGGAATGCTAGCACTGGGGTACACGCCCACCCACCCATTGCACACCATGACACACACACATGCAATAATCATGCTCTTATGCCCCTGCAGGATCACGAAGGACCGTCACCACACCGGAGGGTCCAGACATCTCCACTCCACCCACAGAAGAGGCTCACAGTGACGATAGCAGCTCTGCCCTACTGGAGCCTGATGACCAGCCCGGACCATCGTGGGCCTCCGGACAGTCGGTTCCCCTTGCACAGGCACAACCCAACACTGACCTTCCACCCTCTGGTAACACCAGCACAGCACCCACCCAGCGGGCCCAAACCTCCGTACCCAGGACAGGTCAATCAGCTGTGTGTCCACCACTACAGGGAACCCAGGATAACCCACCACCCCAACAACAACAGGGACCTTGGGGCAGTGGTAGTGGGCACACGGTCCAGGGGACGGAGGCACAGGAACACAGGGGAACTGGGAGGGCTGCTGTGCGACAGGGGGCAGACAGGCCAAGGGAACCCACTCTCCACGAGGCCATATCCTCCATCATGGGAGCATATCACCACTCCCAGGAGACGATGGTGACGGTCCTGGTCAAGTTTCAGGAGACCCAGCGCCTGCAGGAGGAACAGTATTTGGGCTTCAGGGAGGAGCTCAGGACCATCAGATCCGCCTTGGGCACCATCGTAGGGGTGCTGTAGGACATACAGCAGACCTTGAGGGACACCGTGGCACTCCAAGGGGCCCCTGACACTAGCATGGACGATGAACTGCCCACCACCTCCGCCGGCGTTAGTGGACAGGAGCGCACCACCACAGGACCACCACACCAGCACCCCACCCCCTGCAGACGGACAACCACCACGCAAGCGGTCCCTGAGATCCAGGAACAGGACAGAGCAAGATGGCAAGACCCCCGCCAGGAAATGACACCACCCTGATTGTCCCCCCACCGTCCCACTTTGTTACCCTGTCCATACTGTAACTGCCCCAGCTCCACTTCCTATGCCCAGATGGGCAGTGCACCTGTGAGACTAATAGACTGGACTCTGCCATGGACATTCCTCCACCATCCCCATTTTACAACCCCCCTCCATTTTTGAGCACTTAAATAAACACCCTTGAACCACAAAACATTCTGGAGTCAGTCTATGATTTTGTAAAATGTATGATCAATGACAGTGTCAAAATGCTTTTTTTATTGTTAAGGCAACATACCAATGTCACACATCACAAGTCCTTGAAGGATGCATGCAGATGACACACGTTGGTAACCACACCTGTGAAACCGTAATGGAAAGGAACAACTCAGTTACCAAATAATCCCATTCAATTACACACTGGATAGAGTAAGACGTGTGACAGTGAATGTCATGTTAAAAAAGAAAATGTTCTCACCTGTGTGTCACTGGAAATATTGCTGTATGACTGACTCCCTGTTGTCGTTGTCTTCTTTCCTCAGCTTTCTCCTCATCACAGTCCACAGGCACCACAGCTGGCACAACACCGTCATCTGAACCATCCTCCTGCAGAAAAGGCACCTGGCGTCGCAAAGCAAGATTGTGAAGCATCGAGCAGGCGATGATGATCTGGCACACCTTCTTCGGTGAGTAGAATAGGGAACCACCTGTCATATGGAGGCACCTGAACCTGGCCTTAAGGAGGCCGAAGGTTCGTTCGATCACCCTCCTAGTCCGCCCATGGGCCTCATTGTAGCGTTCCTCTGCCCTGGTCCTGGGATTCCTCACTGCGGTCAATAGCCAGGAAAGGTTGGGGTAACCAGAGTCCCCTAATAGCCACACACGGTGCCTCTGGAGTTGACCCATCACATCAGGGATGCTGCTATTCCGCAGGATGTATGCGTCATGCACTGAGCCAGGGAACATTGCATTTACCTGCGAGATGTACTGGTCTGCCAAACAGACCATCTGTACATTCATCGAATGATAACTCTTCCGGTTCCTGTACACCTGTTCACTCCTGTGGGGGGGGACCAAAGCCACATGGGTCCCATCAATAGCACCTATGACGTTGGGGATATGTCCAAGGGCATAGAAGTCACCTTTCACTATAGGCAAGTCTTCCACCTCAGGGAATATGATGTATCTCCTTACGTGTTTCAGCAGGGCAGACAACACTCTGGACAGCACGTTGGAAAACATAGGCTGGGACATCCCTGATGCCATGGCCACAGTTGTTTGAAAAGACCCACTTGCACGGAAATGGAGCACTGACAGCACCTGCACGTCAGGGGGGATTCCAGTGGGATGGCGGATTGGTGACATCAGGTCTGGCTCCAACCGGGTACATAGTTCCTGGATAGTGGCACGGTCAAACCTGTAGGTCACGATTAAATATCGCTCCTCCATTGTCAACAGGTCCACCAGCGGTCGGTACACCGGAGGATTCCGCCATCTTCTCAATTGTCCCAGCTGACGGCGCCTAGGAAGAAGAACAGCGAGGATCGAGTCAACTTTTTTCCAGGTATGTACCCACAGTTACACAGAACACGACACCAAACACAAAACCCTTCCTGTATGTGTGTTGAGTGTAGGCCTAGCTATGTGTGACGCAGAAGTAAATGGAGCCATGCGGGCCCCTGAAATGGCAGCTGCGTGACCTATAAACTGGGACAATGGGATTGTGGGGTAACTGCGTTGGCGTTGCACACCGTCGCGGTAGGCGGTCGTAGACCGCGGAGCAATGCAGCATTGGTTTACATCGGACCCTATGGGTCCCAGGAGCCAATGAGGAAGTGCGCCAGCGGTGATGATACGCACCGCCGCGGACGTCACCGCTGCGTACGTCACCACCATTTTCTATCTGTTCTATCACTAGATACCTGATTTCGACAGGAGAGGACCTACACTGCAAGTGCTGCTGTGACCTCGGTCTGGAAGCGACGATGGCTGCTGCGTCTGAGGAAAGGGCCCCTGCCTTCACTGCTCAGGAGTTGGAGAAACTGGTAGACGGGGTCCTCCCCCAGTACACGCTACTCTACGGTCCTCCAGACCAACAGGTAAGTACACTGGGAGCACGTTGTATGGGCTAGGCCTGGGTGGAGAGGGCTGGTTGGAAGAGGGAAGGGGGCAGAGTTCAGGGAACATTAATGCATGTGAATGAATGTGCCACATGGCTAGGGTAGGGAGGGGGGCCACGCACATTGACGGTGCGGTTGTTAATGACTTCTCTTCTTCCCTTGTGCATGTCATGTAGGTCAGCGCCCACCAGAAGAAGGACATCTGGAGTGCCATCGCCAAGGACGTCCGGACCCTGGGGGTCCACCAGAGACGGGGCACCCACTGCCGTAAACGATGGGAGTACATTCGCCGCTGGAGCAAGAAGACGGCGGAGGCTCAGCTGGGGATGGCCTCCCAACGTGGGAGGGGTGCCCGTCGCCCCATGACCCCCCTGATGTTCCGGATCCTGGCGGTGGCCTACCCTGAGTTGGATGGGCGCTTGAGGGCATCACAGCAGACACAAGGGGGTGAGTACAACATCATTCTGCAGACTTGGCGCGCAGTGGAGGGGTCTGGGTGGGGGAGGAGTCCTGTGGGTGTACCTAGGCCAGGCAGACATAGGTAGACTAGGCCCCTCCGTAATGCAGGCCATGTGGCTCCCTACCCCGCCGCAGTAGAGTGCCGAAAACAGGTATAGATGCCCCTGTGGCATCCATGTGTGCAGAGGTCCACCATAGCCATGTAGGCCAGATCCCAGGAATAGCATCTGTAGAGGCCAGGAGCACGGCGTAGTGCAGGGGGCTGCTGTGTCTGTATTGTCCGCCAACGGTCGCGGTATGCCATGCACTCAACATGTCTTTCTTCTGTCTCCCCCCCCCCCTTTTTGTGCTCTCCATGTCCTTATGTGCATCAGCATCATCAGGCGGAGGTACAGTGGCATCGGAGCACGAGGGAGCTGCATCCCACATGGCCTTGGAGGGCCACACCACGGACTCTGAATGCACCAGTGGGACGGAGGGCACCGGATCACCAACCAGCGACACGGACTCGTCCGACGATGGGAGCTCCCTTGTGGTGGCGGCACCATCTGTGCGCCCCACTTCTACAGGTACAGCCGCCACCTCCCCTACCACCACCGCCCTCCCAGCAGCCCCTCAGCGTTCGCCCCGTGCCCACTCACCCAGGAGGGTGGGCATCACCTTCGCCCCAGGCACCTCAGGCCCTGCCCCAGTCACCCCTGCTGCCCTCAGTGAGGAGGCCATTGACCTCCTCAGGTCACTCACTGTTGGGCAGTCTACCATTGTGAATGCCATCCACGGTGTAGAAAGGGAGTTGCAACACGGTAATGCATTCCTGGAGGGCATTCATTCTGGTCAGGCTTCCCTTCAGTGAGCCCTGCAATCTCTGGCCTCAGCACTGATGGCAGCCATTGTCCCTGTGTCTAGCCTGCCCCCTCCAACCTCCTCCACCCAGACCCAATCCCTTGTACCCCAGCCTATCCCAAGCACACCATCAGACCAGCATGCACACACCTCTACAGCCATAAGTAGCTCAGGCAAACATAGGCACCACACAACCCACAGGCACACACGCAAGCATCACCCACGTGCAGACACAGCAACATCCACTGCCTCCACTGTGTCCCCCTCGTCGTCGTCTCCCTCCTCCCTCCCAGTCTCGTCTTCACTCACACCTGCATGCACTACATCTACAGGCACCAGGACTCGCACCAGAACACCCAGCACCACACCCCGCTCACCTGCACTCACCACCTCCACTCCCATTTACACGTCCCCTGTGTCCTCTCCCAGTGTGTCTGTGACGCCCCCTCCCAAAGTACACAAACGCGGGCACCCACACACCCAACATACATCCACCTCACGACAGCCTCCAGTACCTGCACCTGCACCCAAAACACCTAAAGTGACACCTCCTACAACCACCTCCTCTTCCTCCACTCCCAGACCCCCTCCAACTACCCATCCCAGTGTTCGTCAGAAACTGTCCCTGTGTAAAGTTGACCTTTTTGCCCCCCCCTCCACTTCATCAGTCCCGTCGTAGCGCCTCAGCCAAAAAGCCTCCAATACCAGTGGTGCCTGTTCAAGGTGTGTGGAGTGCACCGGCCACCAGGACTGGCAGTGTGACCCGGAGCCAAGGCACAGGCAGCCCGCCCCCTGTAAAGGCTCTGAAATTGGAAAGTGGCCGACGGGACCCTGTGAAGACTCCTGGTTGCAAAACAACTCACAGGGGTTCCAGGTGGATGGCAGAGTCAGCTGTGACTCCTCCAAAGGTGGGGAAGGGCCAGAGGAAGTCTGCACAACCTAGTGTGAGCAGCACGGTGGAGAAGGGCGTCATCCTTTCCGGCGGTCGGGATGCCACCGCCAGCACCGTCATCACTGGTCAGGAGACCACCGCCAGAGTCAGTGCCCAGGAGGGCCCAAGTACCGTCACTGGTCAGGAGACCACGGCTAGAGTCATTGCCCAGGAGGGCCCAAGTATTGTCACTGGTCAGGAGACCACCGCCAGAGTCATTGCCCAGGAGGGCCCAAGTATCGTCACTGGTCAGGAGACCACCGCCAGAGTCCGTGCCCAGGAGGGCCCAAGTACCATCACTTGTCAGGAGACCACCGCCAGAGTCATTGCCCAGGAGGGCCCAAGCATCATCACTGGTCAGGAGACCACCGCCAGAGTCATTGCCTAGGAGGGCCCAAGTATCGTCACTGGTCAGGAGACCACCGCCAGAGTCATTGCCCAGGAGGGCCCAAGTATCGTCACTGGTCAGGAGACCACCGCCAGAGTCAGTGCCCAGGAGGGCCCAAGTATCGTCACTGGTCAGGAGACCACCGTCAGAGTCATTGCCCAGGAGGGCCCAAGTATCGTCAGTGGTCAGGAGACCACCGCCACCGCCAGAGTCAGTGCCCAGGAGGGCCCAAGTATCATCACTGGTCAGGAGACCACCGCCAGAGTCAGTGCCCAGGAGGGCCCAAGTATCGTCAGTGGTCAGGAGACCACCGCCACCGCCAGAGTCATTGCCCAGGAGGGCCCAAGTATCGTCACTGGTCAGGAGACCACCGCCAAAGTCAGTGCCCAGGAGGGGCCCGGCTGCCACAGCCCCGCTGGGCAATGAGGGAAAGTCATGCCACACACCAATGCCCAGTCCAGAGAACGTCATGCCACACACCAATGCCCAGTCCAGAACCGGCATGGCAAAGCACCGCTGAAGAATCCAGACACCGCCATGGCAAAGCACCGCTGAACAGTCCAGACACCGCCATGGCAAAGCACCGCTGAAGAGTCCAGACACCGCCATGGCAAAGCACCGCTGAAGAGTCCAGACACCGCCATGGCAAAGCACCGCTGAACAGTCCAGACACCGCCATGGCAAAGCACCGCTGAACAGTCCAGACACCGCCATGGCAAAGCACTGCTGAACAGTCCAGACACCGCCATGGCAAAGCACCGCTGAAGAGTCCAGACACCGCCATGGCAAAGCACCGTTGAACAGTCCAGACACCGCCATGGCAAAGCATCGCTGAACAGTCCAGACACCGCCATGGCAAAGCACCGCTGAACAGTCCAGACACCGCCATGGCAAAGCACCGTTGAACAGTCCAGACACCGCCATGGCAAAGCACCGCTGAACAGTCCAGACACCGCCATGGCAAAGCACCGCTGAAGAGTCCAGACACCGCCATGGCAAAGCACCGCTGAACAGTCCAGACACCGCCATGGCAAAGCACTGCTGAAGAGTCCAGACACCGCCATGGCAAAGCACCGCTGAACAGTCCAGACACCGCCATGGCAAAGCACCGCTGAACACCCAGACACAGGGCATGCACCGGGGAAGTATGAAATGTCCGCCACATCAAGCATCGTTATCCCATGTGCGGGTGGGCCAGGGACGGTACAGGAACTTCCACGGGGAGACTAATCCAGTCTGGGCACCAGTCCCTCTCCTGAACCAGTGGAGGCTGTTATCTACTTTGGAAACTGTGGCTTTGCACTCCCCAGGATGGAACAGTGGGCAAGCCACCCACTGTAGAGACTTGAGAGACTGTGGCTTTGCACTCCCCAGGATGGAACAGTGGGCAAGCCACCCACTGTAGAGACTTGAGAGACTGTGGGTTTGCACTCCCCAGGATGGAACAGTGGGCAAGCCACTCACTGTAGAGACCTGAGAGACTGTGGCTTTGCACTCCCCAGGATGGAACAGTGGGCAAGCCACCCACTGTAGAGACTTGAGAGACTGTGGCTTTGCACTCCCCAGGATGGAACAGTGGGCAAGCCACCCACTGTAGAGACTTGAGAGACTGTGGGTTTGCACTCCCCAGGATGGAACAGTGGGCAAGCCACCCACTGTAGAGACTTGAGAGACTGTGGCTTTGCACTCCCCAGGATGGTACAGTGGGCAAGCCACCCACTGTAGAGACTTGAGAGACTGTGGCTTTGCACTCCCCAGGATGGAACAGTGGGCAAGCCACCCACTGTAGAGACTTGAGAGACTGTGGCTTTGCACTCCCCAGGATGGAACAGTGGGCATGGAGCCCCGTCGTGGATCTGGCTTTGCACTCCTCCGGCTGAGGTGCCCCCCCTTCCCTTCCCCCTGAGGTGCCTGTAGTATTTCTATCTGATGCCCCGGCAGTGTTCTCTCCGTGTGTGGACAGGTATCTTTTGTGGGCCTCGCCCATGCATTTTTGGACTAGTGGTGCACGGACATTCATATGTGCATATCTGCACTACTTCTCGAAATGTATATACTTTTGTATGGTTAGCTAATATATCGATATATTTTTGAGACATGTATATTGATACATTACAAGGTTTGGACTGATTTTGTTTTGTCTTTGCTTTCTTCCGGGGGGGGTTGTGGGTTGTTGATGTTATTTTTGTAAATGCTTTGATGTGTGTGTTGTAATATGCGAGGGTGGGGTGGGGGTGGGGGTGTTGCGTGTGAGTCCCCCTAACTTTTGCCTCCCCCCTCCCCTATGTCATAGGTGCAGTACTCACCGTTGTCGTCGCCGGCGCAGGCGTTGGTCTTCGTAGATGAGTAGGAATACAAGGGCCGGTAGGATTTGGAGTTCAGGCTCCATGGAGTCCTCCTTCCTCGTGGGATGTGTTCAGGTGAGCGTTTTCCCATTGCATAAACTGTTTCCGCCGTGTTTTTATCCATGGAGAATCCGCCCCGGAAAAGGTGGTGGGAAGGAATACTATGGGCGGTACATTGTCTTCCGCCTGTCTGTTGGCGGTGACCGCCGCGCTGCTTGTCTGTACCGCCGTGGCGGTCGGAGTGTTAAAGTGGCTGTCTTTGTTGGCGGTTTCCGCCACGGTCATAATTTCTAAATTTTTACTGCTAGACTGTTTGCGGTCTTTCCGCCGCTTTAACACCGTCTGCCAGGGTTGTAATGACCACCTAAGCTTCTTCCAACAGGTGGCAGCTTCCTTGCACCCTCAGCTGGCATTTCTTGGGCTCCTGCCCACTCTCAGCATTGTCGCGACTCTTGGACTTGGTCCCCTTGTCTTACAGGTACTCAGGTCCCGAAATCCACTGTTGTTGCATTGCTGGTGTTTGTTCTCCTTGCAGAAACCCCCTATCACGACTTCTGTGCTTTCTGGGGGTAGTAGGTGCACTTTACACCTACCTTTCAGTGTCTTGGGGTGGGCTAATTTTCTAACCCTCACTGTTTTCTTAGAGTCCCAGCGACCCTCTACAAGCTCACATAGGTTTGGGGTCCATTTGTGGTTCGCATTCCACTTTTGGAGTATATGGTTTGTGTTGCCCCTATACCTATGTGCTCCTATTGCAATCTACTGTAACTTTACATTGCTTGCATTACTTCCTTTTGCTATTACCTGCATAATTTTGGTTTGTGTACATATATCTTGTGTATATTTCTTATCTTCATACTGAGGGTACTCACTGAGATAATTTTGGCATATTGTAATAAAAATAAAGTACCTTTATTTTTAGTATATCTATGTATTGTGTTTTCTTATGATATTGTGCATATGACACCAGTGGCCTGAGCTGCTTTGCCATAGCTACCTTCTATCAGTCTAAGCTGCTAGAAACACCTATTCTATACTAATAAGGGATAACTGGACCTGGCACAAGGTATAAGTACCTCTGGTGCCCACTACAAGCCAGGCCAGCCTCCTACAAGTCCATCCTGCCGGAACAGGGCCCAGGCACCTTTTACATTGATTGTGCCTACCGAGCAGTTCCATGCCACCCAAAGTCTAAACACCCTGCCCTGCACACCTGGTCTGCTTCCACCATTTTAAAGATAAAGAAGCAAGCCTCGAAGCGACCAGAAAAAAGAACACCACATCTTAGTATCAATGGGGTCACCTCTTTCGCCTCATCTTTGAGTGTCTGGTAAAGATTGGATGAATACATTCTTGAAAGAAGCATGCCATGTTCTAGACTGGTCCCCTCTTAAAGCTGACACATTGCCCCCGGAGGGCCCCACATAAAAGGAGGTACATAGGTGTGGCCATTGGAAGTCCCTCAAGCAGAAAGACATTTTGAGGGGGGGGCCTAAAGCAGCACTGGAACAAGTTCAGAAAGTTAGCTGCCAGTAAGATACACTACCATCGGATAAACTACCTTCAGTCCCCTCTTCGGAAGATAATCTCTGAGGTCAGCTTACGACCTCAGAGATGGTGGTGGAAATACAATTAGAAAGGCAATTAGACATCGACCCACAAGAATGGGGCACATTGCAATGAACACTGGAGGCTGATGCTGGGGGAGAGGTCCTGCTGATGATTTCTGCTGACAAGCTAAAATGTATTTGTACCCTTTGTTCAAGCAAAGCAAGCAAGGATCCTTCCAAGTCAATCCATATCCACTGTTGTGTAGTGTCAATAATTGTCATCCTCTACAAAGGAACTTTAGGGGGCCTATTCGTTTTGGTAGCCTGACTTGTTGTAATGCTATGTGTATTTGACCACCAACTCCATCTTGACCACTGACTCCATTTTGTGCTTAGCTTTAGGTGCCATCATAGGGGAGGCGCAGAGTTTTTCCACACCAAGCTAGTTTTCCACACAGAACGTGTTTGTGCCTTTCAACCCCCATGGTGATGCATTTTAATTCTTCATTTTCCAGCTCGACTATGCAAATATATATATATATATATATACACACACACATATATATATATATATACATATATATATATATATATATATATACATTCACTGCATATATTCATTGTTGATGTATTGCAGCTTTTCTGTCTGTCATTGTTTAACTGCTGTGAGTATTCTGGCCTCCACACATGTTTTACTGCATTCAAGTTAAGTGCTCATGTTCATATTTTTGTGTGCTTTTATTTGATATCTGGGAAGCGCCTTAATAAATTCATTAGTAAGACTAAGAGTGCTGCATTCTTTGGCATTGTTTCCTCTTATTTCAAAGTAGAGCAACACATCTTGGCATCACACTGCAGGATTTCAAAGTAAAAGATTAAAAAAGGAAAATGCAAATATTTGGGATTCCACTGATTTTTCTGATTCTAGCGAAGAGTTATGTAAAAACAGTGGTGATCAGGGTGAGGCAGATGAACAGAAAATGATTCATGCGCAGCCCATACACAGACGAAAGTTACAATGTGGACCTCAATACCCTAGGAGGGCAGCCATGGACTCTCTAGAGGATAATACAAAACAGGAGATAAATGACATAATAGACAGATTTAGGCAGAGGTATGGGGAAACATTACTTACATGGATAGTGTGATTATTTGACATCAGAGCATCTGGAGTGAGGCTAGATGTAGGAGACAGTCTGATGTTTTCCATACTTAGCACTTATCCCACTGTACAGGAGCAGTTTAGGGGCTATCAGGGTAATCAACAGATCACCCTACTGCAGTTAGCAGTTATGGGGTGTAACCACAAATATCCTACAGAGTCAAACTGGCCACAGAATTATAAGCCCTGGTTTACATTAAGAGATGCAATGCAGAGAACTAAAGCGGAGGGAATTAAAACTGCTATTTTCCTTGGTGATGCTCACCGTCTGTTAGATGGACTGATCTCTGTGTCAGTGCAAAACAAAATAATTTGCTTTGTTTCTCCAGCCTAAAAACATGTGATAATGACACTGTTAATCAATCAGACCGGTAATCCCTTAAAGGATGTGCTGGAGGCAGTTCGTGAGTTAGGAGAGCTTGGAGACTGGATGAAACCTGAGAGACCCTCAAGGTCTGAAGGTCATACAGATAATTACAGAGTGTCTAGGAGAGATATGTGTATTGCATTGCTGAAGGATGGTGTCAACAAAGAACAGGTAGATGGGATAAATACCTAGAGTCTGTGGGAAATGTATCATCAAGGGAGGGCTGGACAGAAATGTGGGGAGCAGAAAGGTGAATAAGCAGGATAACAAATGAGTGAATTGGGGCAAGTCACAGATGCAGGAGGAAGGAAAAGAGAGGGAGAAAAATGTTTCTCCGAGAGGGAAGGAGGAAGAAGAGTTGAATACTGACTAGCTGACTAAGGAAAACAAAGAAGGAGAGGCATCTCCTTGCAGATATAAGAGCATATATCCGGACTTGACTTGGGCACAAGTCTACAGATTTAAATCAGATTAGGAAATAGGCCAAACTCTGGTACAGGGATGGGATGGCAAAGATAATAGACCCCATGTTGATTTAGAAATTTACTGGAAGAATAAAAATGTTCAAAAGGTTCGGTCCTTGGTGGACGCCAAGGAGGAGGCCTCTTTAATATATGGAAATCCAAAAAAGTTTACAGGTCAGCACTACACCATCACAGGGCTGGGTGGAAAGCAACCCCCTGCAGTGAAGACTAGTGTTCAAAGGAATAAAGGGAGAATGCCTAAAAGAGAATACACTATTTTGATTGTGCCCCTCTTAGAGTATATACTAGGAATTTACATTTTGAAGGGGATGACTTTATACTTGGATGATGGTTGTTATCAATTTGGATCAAAGTGATACATTTCAGCGGCAGCAGTGAGGGTGGGTTGTCTAAAGATACCCCCAGTGAAGATGCCTCCAGCCACGAAGGTGGTTCATTTGAAAAAGTACTGAATCCTGAGAGGGCATGAGGATATAAGTAAGACTATCTAGGATTTGATAGAGGCAGGTATGGTGGCCCCATTCACCATTGAGTGGAACAATCCTTTGTGGCCTGTACACAAAGCGGATTGGCGTTATAGAATGACCATCGATTATCGAGAATTGAACAAATATATACCCTATTTGCTGCAGTCCCTGACACTATCACTTTGATTGCAAGGTGTGAGAGAACATGGATGATTGCAGAGCCCCCCTAACTTTTTCCCCCCATTTTTCACTTTTTGCTGGTGTTTTCCTGCCTCTGATGGTGCCCTGGGTACTGCTAACCAGTCCCAGGGCCTGTGCTCTGTGTAAAATCAGTATGCAAATTAGGCTAATTATAATTGGCTAAGTCACCTACCTATAAGTCCCTGGTATATGGTAGGGCATGTAGGTTTAGGGACCCTTTCATAGGTAGTGCACCCATAGGGGCACTGCTGAGGTGCCCAGAGTCATTTTAAAGGCAGGCCTGCCTTGCTGGCTGCTTTTAAACTAAACTTACATGCAAATTCGACTTTGGAATTAAAAGTAGTTCCAAAGTCTTAAACTACCTTATTTTTACATATAAGTCACCCCTAAGGTGTGCCCTATGTACCCCTAGGGTTGGGTGCCATGTAACTATAAGCAGGGACCTTATAAAGATAGTTTTATAAGCCCTGGTGAGGTAAAACAGACATTCGTTTTTCCCTCATTGTAGTAAATGGCCTCCATAGGCTAAAATGGGGAGACTCTATTTTAATTTTAAAAATCCCCTTAAGTAATAGATACTACAAGTTTGGTATCAAATTAATTGTTATAATAAATCTCACAACTTCCAGTTGTTGGATTTAATATAACTTGTTCCGGTAAAGAGTTTAAAACTTTACCTGAAAAGTTGCCAACTTCAGCGCTGCAGTGTTTTTGCTGCTTTGCTCTGATTGGCCAGCCTGTGGCAGCCTGGCCAGGCTCCCTTGATGAGGTGTGAATTTGCCTGGCTCCACACGAAGAGATGTGCCTGGGGGAGGAGATCACCCCTCAGCAGATGGGAAAGCAGGAAGGGGTAGGGCTGCCAAACTGGTCTTCAAAGGCAGAGAAGGACATTTGGAGCAACGCAGCAGCACCCTCACATCCTGCAAACCCAGACAATTAGGTGCCCCCTTGATTAGATTAGGAGAAGGCAGGAGAGGGGTGTGTTTAGGATTTTTAGCCACACCAGTGGGTGGGCTCAGCCAGATGTAAACTTAAAAAATCACTTTCAGCCATGATGGATTTTTGAGGACTGTTGCTCCCTGGGATTGATTTTTGCCACACTTCCCAGAAAGTGGTCATCACAGGGGAAAAGCCCCTGCCCCTGATTGGAGAACCAGGACCCCCCTGTTTTCCACCCAGGAGCAAGGCTAAAACTGGAGATCTGCACCCACACCTCAGTTCCCTACCAGATCCCTACCAGGAAGAACTACAGAAGAAGAAGGACTACCCTGCTGGACGCCTGACCTGCACCTGGACACTGGACTCTAAAGGACTGCACCAGCTGCACACTTGGGCTTCACCACAAGAAGGACTTTGCCTGGCTTCAACTGGTTCAAGGAGGGACTTCCTGTTTGCTACAGGTGAAAAATTGCTAACCAGAGTCCCCTGCACCAACTCCTGAAGAAACCAAACAGCTGACTACTGTCCAGTGGCCAAAAAGGAGTTTGCGCCAAGTGCATTCTGGGAGTTATAGTCCACACCCTCAAGGAGCATCTCAGAGCTTCTGGGTGAGCTGTTGACCTCAAAAGACCCTTAAAAGAACATCTGGAAGAAGATCCAGAAGTTTGGAAAACTTTGGAGAACTTTTGAAAAAAAGCCTCATAGAGAGACTGACCCACTGCGGCAACTCTAGCCGGCTTGCCTCAACCGCAATCCGGCCTGATTTGCAGGTTCGTCCCGGTGAAGAAAATCTCCAAAAAAGAGACTAAGTACGAACATAGGAAGTTGACCGGGACCTCCCAGCCAGTGTATCCGAGGAGGGCTCCAAGGACGTCGGATCAAGCTTCAGATTTGCCCTGGTCGAAGGATTTTCACCTCGAAAAAACGACTAAGTCTGAAGGTAAAAATCTCCACCGAGTGCTCCCGCCACGTGTAACCGAGGAAGAGTTCCAGGAGGTCGGATTGGACTGGCAGGTTCGTCCCGCTCAAGAAAATCCCCAGAAAAATGACTACGTCCTAAGGTAAACTTTTGACCGAGGCCTCCCGCGGGCTGTAGCCGAGCTGGGCTCCATCGCGGTCGGCATTAAACTTTGACTTTGTCCCGGTCGAGGTGCGACCAGATGACCGGATTGGCACTTTTTGTTTCTATTCGCTAGAAAGCAATAATTCTTTAAAAATTCATATCTCCGGTTCCCCTTATCCGATATAATTCGTTTTGGTGTCGTTTTAAAGCTAAAAATATTTCCTATTTCTATAAATTGATTTTGGATTTTTAAACTGTTTCCTGTGTTGTTTGAAATGACCCACTTGCAAGGAAATGGAGTACTGACAGCACCTGCACTTGAGGGGGCATTCCTGTGAGATGGCGGATAGCTGACATCAGGTCTGGCTCCAACTGGGCACACAGTTCCTGGATTGTGGCACAGTCAAGCCTGTAGGTGATGATCACATGTCTTTCCTCCATTGTCGACAGGTCCACCAGCGGTCTGTACACCAGAGGATGCCGCCATCTCCTCACATGTCCCAGCGGACGGTGCCTATGAAGGACAACAGCGAGCACAGAGTCAAACAATTCAGAGGTGCGTAAACACAGCTTACACCGAACACGAATCATAATCCGATATTTGGCCTGTATGTGTGTTGAGGCTAGGCCTAGGTATGTGTGACGCAGTTAAAAATGAAGCCATGTGGGCCCCTGAAATGGCAGATGCCTGACCTGTGAAGTGGGTCAAGGGGATATGAGGTAACTGCGCTGGCGTTGTACACCGTCGCAGTAGGCGGTCGAAGACCGCGGCGCAATCCTGCATTGGTTAACATTGGACCCTATGGGTCCCAGGAGCCAATGACGATGTACGCCGGCGGTGACGGTACGCACCGCCGCGGACGTGACCGCCATTTTCTATCTGTACAATCACTCGATACCTGATCTTCGACAGGAGAGGACCTACACTGCAAGTGCTGCTGTGACCTCGGTCTGGAAGAGACAATGGCTCGTGCCACTGGGGAAAGGGCCCCTGCCTTCACATCGGAGGAGTTGGAGAAACTCGTGGATGGGGTCCTCCCCCAGTACACGCTACTCTACGGTCCTCCAGACAAACAGGTAAATACACTGGGAGCATGTTGTATGGGCGATGCCTGTGTGGAGTGGGGTGGATGAAAGATGGGGGGGGGAGATTGAGGCGTGCATGAAACGACGGTGAATGCATGTGCATCATGGCAAGGGTAGGGATGGGGCCAATGACTGTGACGTGCAGTTGGTAATAACTTAGGTCAGCGCACACCAGAAAAAAAGATATTTGCCGTGCCATCACCAAGGACGTCCGGACCCTGGGGTCTACCACAGACGGAGCACCCACTGCCGTAAAAGATGGGAGGATATTTGCCGCTGGAGCAAGAAGACGGCGGAGGCCCAGCTGGGGATGGCCTCCCAACGTGGGAGGGGTGAACGTCGCACCATGACCCCTCTGATGTTCAGCATCCTGGCGGTGGCGTACCCGGAGTTGGATGGGCGCTTGAGGGCATCACAGCAGCCACAAGGGGGTGAGTACACTCTCATTCAGCTGATTTTGCGCGCAGTGGAGGTGTCTGGGTGGGGGAGGTGGGCTGTAGGTTTCCCTAGGCCAGGGTGGGTTTAGTAGGCAAGGTCCCCTTGTTCTGGCAGACCCTGTGGCACCCCACCCCACCTGTGTACAGTGCCAAGTACACCTAGTCAGGCTCCTGTGAAATCGATGTGCGCAGATGTCGTCCATAGCCTTGTAGGCCATGTCCCAGGGATTGAACAGTAGAGGCCAAGTGCGCGGCGTAGTGCAGGGGGCTTCTGTGTCTGTCGTGTCCGCCAACGGTAGCGGTAATGCATGTACTCAACATGTCTTTCTTCTGTCGTCCCCCCCTTTTTGTGGTCTCCCTGTTCTTTTGTGCATTAGCATCATCAGGCGGAGGAGCAGTGGCAACGGAGCAGGAGGGAGCTGCATCCCACATGGCCCTGGAGGGCGAGACAACGGAGTCAGAGTACACCAGTGGGACGGAGGGCGAGGGGAGCTCCACGGCGGGGACAGGAGCTGACACCAGTGACACGGACTCGTCCTCTGATGGGAGCTCCCTTGTGGTGGCAGCAACATCTGTGCCCCCCGCATCTACAGGTACAGCCGCCACCCCCCTACCAGCACCGTCCTCCCAGCAGCCCCTCAGCCTTTGCCCCGTGCCCGCTCACCCAGGAGGGTGGGCATTACCTTCGCCCCAGGCACCTCAGGCCCGGCCTGTTACACCGCAGCGCTCGCTGCGGCCGCGGGCTCAGGTTGCCGCGGCGCGGCACGTTAATTTTGCCGCGGCCGACGCCCGGGCCGCGGTAGACGCCGAGGCAGACACCCAGGTCGCGGGGGTCGCCGCGGCTCCGGCGAGGGCCATAAAGGCTCCAGGGAGCCGGTCTGGGGGTCACGGCGCTCGCCGCTCCCCCTTTTTCAAGTTCTGCCTTAAAGGCAGATGCGGCAGAGCCTGAAACCCCGAGGGGGTTTCAGGCATGGCCGCACACAGCGCATTATGCGCTTAACATTTATTTCTCTTGCATGTATTCACCTGCCCACCACCGCTTACCGATGTTCCTAGGACAAACCGAACCCTTACACTGGGGGTTCTTTATACTTGCCTTTTTTCTCTTCCCAGCATGCTTACCACTTCCTCTCTACCCAGCATGCATTGTCTAACACACATACCTAATTCATTACTGTTTTCTTTTCCCCAATCCAAGATGGCGGTGTTCTACTTCCTGTTTCCTGTTTCCTGTCCAGGGGTATTTAAGGGGATTCCAACTGCCTGTTCATTGCGTTGCAACACTCCTTGGTGATAGTCACGCTCCTATTTGATATCCTTCTGCGAATCCTGTCTGTTCCTGATTTGCTTTGTTTTCCTGCCTTCCTGAACTGCGGTCCTAATACCCTGGTGTCCTCCTTTCGTTTCAGGGAGTTCCTGTGGAGGTTTTTTACCCTACTGGGGTTTTTCCTCTGGGACTCCTTCTGGAGGGCACGGACTGTAGTGGTTCGCTCATACCAAACAGCACCGTGGCTACCGGAAGGGGTCGCCCCTACCTCGGCCAGAGCAGAACCCGTCGGAACAAGGACCGTTCCCCTACGCCTCTCCGCTGCGAGGGTAAGACCGTTGAGAACCGCGACAGATTGCAACGCCCACAATTCCTGTTGCAGTCCGGAACTATGGATAACCCAGTGGTAAACACGGAACCTACTAACCAGGACCTGCTGGCGACGATACAACAACAGGCTCAAGAACTCCAGCAATTACGTACTGAGAATACTGTTTATCGACAAACCTTTGCCTCCAGGACCACAGATGTCCCTGCAGTAGCCGCCTCTACACCTCGATTTTCCGGGGATCCCACCACATTAAAAGAATTCCTGGATGCCTTAACGGTGTACTTTGCCTTTCGCCCATCGCAATTTGTACAAGATAAGACCAAGGTGGGGTATTTGATTAGTGCCTTATCAGGACCAGCCTTGGCCTGGGCCACACCTCTAGTAACCAGAAACGATCCCTGTCTATCTAATTATTCCACCTTTATCACTACTTTTAAACAGATGTTTGAACGCCCTGGACTCGAGGCGTCAGCAGAAGAGGCTCTTTGCGAAGTCCAACAAGGGAGTCAGGATGTATTACAATACATCACCCGTTTCAGACAATTAGCTGCAGAAACAACCTGGGTGGAACGTACCTTGGTGACACTCTTCCGTAGAGGTCTAAGAGAGGACATCAAAGATGAACTAGTACATTCTGCCAGGATAGAAAACCTCAAAGGGTTGATGGACCAAGCACTAACTATAGAGTATCGGTTAAATGAACGACGAATGGAGAAAAAGAAGAGTCGTTTGCCTTTTCACTCAGTACCATCTCGTCCCTTCGCCCATCGTTCCGAGGAAGCCCGCCCTGAATCCAAAGGGAATACCGAGGAAGAGCCCATGCAGATTGACACAGCTCGCGGACCTCTATCCGCCAGCGAAAGGGAACATAGACGAAGGAAGGGGCTTTGCCTATATTGTGGTGCAGCTGGTCACCTAATTCGCGCCTGCCCCATTCGTCCAACCAAGCCCTTGGGAAACGCCAACTCCCGTCCCCAGTAAGAAGGGTGAGGACGGGATATCGTGATATACCTTCTATTTGCTCTTCCAGGGAGGAAGGAACTGCTCTTTTTCTCTTACCAGTTATCCTCCATTTAACTGATGGCCGCAAAGCAAGAACTTTGGCTTTATTGGATTGCGGAGCCAGTGGCCTATATTTAGATGAAACCTGGGCCAAAGAACAACAAATAACACAAATACCCAAAGAAATACCAGAACAGGTACATACTGTTGATGGGTCACTCTTGGCCTCTGGACCGGTACAATACACCACCCCTACTTTCTGTTTACAGTTCGGTAAACATCAGGAAATTCTCTCGTTTGACTTAATCTCATCACCACACCATGTCATGATCCTGGGAATTCCATGGCTTACACGGCACAATCCTTACATCAACTGGGAAACAAAAACCATTTCGTTATCCTCCCATTTTTGTCAACACCATTGCTATCCGGCCGGGGATTATTGGTCCCCAAAAAGTCTCTCAACAGCACCTGCCCAGGTGGGAGGATCCATTAATGTTCTACAGGGAGTTCCCAGACAGTATCAGGACTATATCGATGTATTCCAGAAGCCAGAAAGACCTGAATTGCCACCCCACAGAGAATACGACTGTGCCATTTCTTTAGAGCCAGACACTGTAGTTCCTTTTGGGCGGATGTACTCCCTCACCGAACCAGAGAAACAAATTCTGAAGGAGTACCTAGATGAGAATCTACAAAGTGGGTTAATAACTCCCTCCTCTTCACCCGCCGGGGCTCCTCTTTTCTTTGTACCAAAGAAAACCAAAGACCTGCGTCCCTGTATCGACTTCAGAGGGTTAAACAGGATCACTATCAAAGACCGGTATCCGCTACCCCTCATCAAAGACATCTTAGAAGCAGTCAGAGGAGCCAAGAGGTTCACTAAGCTGGATCTCCGAGGAGCCTATCATCTGCTAAGAGTCAGAGAAGGTGATGAGTGGAAGACCGCCTTTAGAACACCTTTTGGTCACTACGAATATAGAGTAATGCCCTTCGGACTCACTAATGCCCCGTCCATCTTTCAAAGATTCATGGATTCTATCTTTTCTGATCTTTTGCAACAAACAGTGGTAGTGTATCTTGACGATATCCTAATTTATTCGGTTCATCCAGAGGAACATTCCAAACACGTCCGCCAAGTCTTAGAAAGACTCCGACAACATCATTTGTTCTGTAAGCCTGAAAAATGCGAATTTGATCAGATAGAAGTGAAATATTTGGGATACTGTATAGACCAAACCGGAATTGCCATGGACTCAGACAAAGTACAGGCTATATTGAACTGGCCATCTCCTTCTTCCATCAAGGAGACTCAATGTTTTCTGGGACTAGCCAACTTCTACCGGCAGTTCATAGCAGACTTTGCCCAGAGAACCAGCTTCATTACTCAAACCCTCAAAAAGGAACACCTAAAGAAAGGTTTTTGTTGGACACCAGGCGCTGAGTCAGCTTTTCAGGACTTAAAGAAAGC
Source organism: Pleurodeles waltl (assembly GCF_031143425.1). NCBI lineage: Eukaryota > Metazoa > Chordata > Amphibia > Caudata > Salamandridae > Pleurodeles > Pleurodeles waltl. The sequence continues at coordinate 491,469,375 of NC_090449.1, read as the reverse complement.
CTTTAGTCAAGCCCCTATTCTTCGACACCCAGACACTAGCAAACAATTCATTGTTGTCACAGACGCCTCAGAAAGAGCCATTGGGGCTGCCTTGTTACAAAGACAAGACGATGATGACCTAGAACACCCTGTATTCTATCTATCCCACATTCTATCTGATTCTGAGCGAAACTATTCCGTGCTAGAACGCGAATTACTCGCCTTAAAGGTCGCGTGCACTGAATGGAGACACTTTTTGATGGGATCAAAGGAGCCCTTCGAAGCCCGGACTGATCATAGAAATCTACAGTGTTTAAGAAATTTCCAGTGCCAAAATAGCCGGCAAGCTCGATGGGCCTTCTTCTTCAGCCAGTATGATTTCTATATCACCTACATCCCTGGTTCTCAGAACATCCTGGCGGATGCCCTGTCCCGACGTTATCCTGGGTGCGGTGATTCCGCGGTTCAAAACTTATTCGACAACAATAAAATCATAGGGGTAGCACAGACCTTTTTAGATCAAGTTAAGTCTGAATATGCCCGTCTACACGAAACAGAACTAAAGAGGTTACGTCCACAGCTGCACATAGATCATGACTACTATTATCATGATAAGGCCCTGTTTTTACCCACTAAAACAGTGCAAATCGAAGCCTTACACATGTGCCATGATTCTCCTATTGCGGGTCATCGAGGAGTGAAAGCGACTCAAGATCTTTTGCTTCGCTCTTTCTGGTGGCCAACTCTCAAGGCTGACACTGAGGCATATGTGTTATCCTGTCCTACATGTGCTCAAGCCAAGACACCCCGAACCAGACCTGTGGGCTTACTCCGCCCATTACCTGTTCCCCCAGGCCCATGGCTTACCATATCCACCGATTTTATGTGCGCCTTACCTTCCTCAATGGGAAACCACGTCATAATGGTAACTGTGGACTCCTTCACCAAGATGGCCCACTTCACGGCCTTGAGAAAGTTACCCACGGCAAAGGAGTTAAGTCAGGTCTTTACTCAAGAAATTTTCAGGCTACATGGGCTACCCCAAGTTATTATATCAGACAGAGGTCCCCAATATATCTCCCGTTTCTGGAACCAATTCTGCAAGATCTTGGGGATCCAGGTGGCCTTGTCATCCGGGTTCCACCCTCAAACCAATGGACAAACAGAACGACTCAATCAGGGTCTCGAGCAGTACTTACGTAGCTTCTGTAACGCTACACAAAGTAATTGGGCTCCCTACTTACCGCTTGCCGAATTCTCCTATAATAACTCTCTACACAGTGCCTCTAAAGTCTCTCCTTTCTATGGCTCCTATGGTTTCCATCCCAGGGCCTTCCCAACTCCCCTGAGAGACAACTCCAACCTTCCCGCCATCTCCTCTTTCGTTCGACAGCTACGGGGTATACAGCGAATTATCCATTCTAACCTTGTGTCCACCAAGTCCCGCATGAAGACAATAGCAGATAGGAGACGCTGTGCGGCTCCTCTATATCAAGTCCATGATAAGGTCTGGCTCTCCTCTAGATTCCTACCTCTCCGACTCACCCAAAACAAATTCAAGCCCCGCTTTTATGGTCCCTTTCTCATTCTCAAGAAGATCAACCCAGTGTCCATGCGTCTTCGCCTACCTCGGACATGGAAGATCCACCCAGTATTCCATGTCTCGCAACTGAAACCTTACCGTCCTGATCTCTTTCATAGGCAGTTGCCCTGTCCCCCTCCTTTGTTGGTTGACAATGTGCCTGAATACGAAGTGCAGGAGGTCTGTGACTCTCGATTTTTCCATGGGCGCCTCCAATACCTTATTCATTGGAAGGGGTACCCTTTGAGTGAGTGTTCCTGGGAGGATGCCTCTTCAGTCCATGCTCCTCTTTTAATCCGCCGCTTTTTTCGGCTCTTCCCTCACAAACCCGGGGCCTCGGGGAGGGGGCATACTGTTACACCGCAGCGCTCGCTGCGGTCGCGGGCTCAGGTTGCCGCGGCGCGGCACGTTAATTTTGCCGCGGCCGACGCCCGGGCCGCGGTAGACGCCGAGGCAGACACCCAGGTCGCGGGGGTCGCCGCGGCTCCGGCGAGGGCCATAAAGGCTCCAGGGAGCCGGTCTGGGGGTCACGGCGCTCGCCGCTCCCCCTTTTTCAAGTTCTGCCTTAAAGGCAGACGCGGCAGAGCCTGAAACCCCGAGGGGGTTTCAGGCATGGCCGCACACAGCGCATTATGCGCTTAACATTTATTTCTCTTGCATGTATTCACCTGCCCACCACCGCTTACCGATGTTCCTAGGACAAACCGAACCCTTACACTGGGGGTTCTTTATACTTGCCTTTTTTCTCTTCCCAGCATGCTTACCACTTCCTCTCTACCCAGCATGCATTGTCTAACACACATACCTAATTCATTACTGTTTTCTTTTCCCCAATCCAAGATGGCGGTGTTCTACTTCCTGTTTCCTGTTTCCTGTCCAGGGGTATTTAAGGGGATTCCAACTGCCTGTTCATTGCGTTGCAACACTCCTTGGTGATAGTCACGCTCCTATTTGATATCCTTCTGCGAATCCTGTCTGTTCCTGATTTGCTTTGTTTTCCTGCCTTCCTGAACTGCGGTCCTAATATCCTGGTGTCCTGTGGAGGTTTTTTACCCTACTGGGGTTTTTCCTCTGGGACTCCTTCTGGAGGGCACGGAATGTAGTGGTTCGCTCATACCAAACAGCACCGTGGCTGTAGGGGTCGCCCCTACCTCGGCCAGAGCAGAACCCGTCGGAACAAGGACCGTTCCCCTACGCCTCTCCGCTGCGAGGGTAAGACCGTTGAGAACCACGACACGGCCCCAGTCACCCCTGCTGCCCTCAGTGAGGAGGCCATTGACCTCCTCAGGTCCCTCACTGTTGGGCAGTCTACCATTTTGAATGCCATCCAGGGTGTAGAAAGGCAGTTGCAGCAAACCAATGCATTCCTGGAGAGCATTCATTCTGGTCAGGCGGCCCTTCAGCGAGCTTTTCAGACTCTGGCCTCAGCACTGATGGCAGCCATTGTCCCTGTCTCTAGCCTCCCCCCAGATCCAATCCCCTGTACCTCAGCCTATCCCAAGCACACCTTCAGACCAGCATGCACACATGTCAACACACAAGGGAAGCTCAGGCAAACATAAGCACCACACATCCCACAGGCGTTCACGCAAGCATCACACACATGCAGACACACCAACATCCACTGCCTCCACTATGTCCCCCTCCTCCTCATCTCCCTCCTCCCTATCTCCCTCCTCCCTCCCAGTCTTGTCTCCACTCACACCTGCATGCACTAAATCTACAGCCACTACTGCCATCACCAGCACACACGCCACCACACCCCGCTCACGTGCAGTCACCACCCCCACTGCCATTCACACTTCCCCTGTGTCCTCTCCCAGTGTGTCTATGACGCCACCTCCGAAGATACACAAATGAAGGCACACACCCACCCAACAGCCATCCACCTCACGACAGCCTCCAGCGCATGCACCTTCACCCAAAGACACCAAACCAACACCTCCTACAACCACAACCTCTTCCTCCACTCCCAAACCCCTTCCAGCTACCCGTCCCAGTGTTTCCAAAAATCCTTTCCTGTCTAACCTTGACCTCTTTCCCACAGCTCGCCCATCCCGTCCGCCTCCTAGGGCCCGACTCTCCAGGTCCCAACCTAGCACCTCAGCCACAACATCTCCGGGACCGGTGGTGCCTGTAGTCACCGGAATCTGGAGTGCACCGGCCACCAGGGCAGCCAGTGTGGCACGGAGCCACAGCACGGACAGTCCCCCACCTGTGAAGCATCTAAAGTTGGCCAGTGCCCGGCGGGAAGGGGGAAGACTCCAGCCACCAAAGCCGCTCCCATAGGTACAGGTGGGAGTGTGGAGTAAGCTGCGACACCTTCCAAGGTTGGGAAGGGCCACAAGAAAGTCAGCAGGTCTGGAAGGAGCAGCACGGCGGAGAAGACCGCCATCATCCCCACTGCACAGGAGCCTACCGCCATCAGACTCGAGAGACTGTGGCTTTGCACTCCCCAGGATAGAACAGTGGGCAAACCACCCAATGTAGAGACTTGAGAGACTGTGGCTTTGCACTCCCCAGGATGGAACAGTGGGGCAAACCACCCACTGTAGAGACTTGAGAGACTGTGGCTTTGCACTCCCCAGGATTGAGCAGTGGGCAAACCACCCACTGTAGAGACTTGAGAGACTGTGGCTTTGCACTCCCCAGGTTGGAACAGTGGGCAAACCACCCACTGTAGAGACTTGAGAGACTGTGGCTTTGCACTCCCCAGGATGGAACAGTGGGCAAACCACCCACTGTAGAGACTTGAGAGACTGTGGCTTTGCACTCCCCAGGAAGGAACAGTGGGCATGTGGCCCTCTCGTGGTTTTGGCGTTGTACACTCAACCGGCTGAGGTGCCCCCACTTTCCCTCCCCCTGAGGTGCCTGTTTCCTTGCTCTATGATGCCCCTGTAGTGTTCCCTCCGTCATGGTCGGGGATCTTGTGTGGGCCTCGCCCATACCGTGTGGGCCCAGTGTTCCACAGACTTCATTGGAGCACTACCTTGACTACTAAGCTTGGTGTATATTTTGTTTATAGTGTATATATATATTTTTGCGTACTTGATTTTAATATATTACAATGGTTACACACATTTTCTTTTGTCTTTGCATTCTTCCGGGGGGGTTTGGGGGGGTGTAACTATAATGTATCATGCTGTATTAGTGTGTGTGTTGTCGTGGGTGGGGGTGGGGGTGTTGCGTGTGTGTGTGTCCCTGTTTTTTCCCTCCCCCCTCCCCTGTGTCGTAGGTGCAGTACTCACTGTTGTCTTCGCCGCCGGCGTTCGTGCTCCTGGTAAAGGAGCAAGAAGATAAGGGCTGGCAGTATCTGCAGCTCTGGTTCCATGGCGTCCGGATACCTCGTGGGGTGTGTAGAGGTGAGCGTTTTCCCTTCGAAGTCCTGTTTCCGCCGTGTTTTTGTCCGCAGTGAATCCGCCCCGGAAAAGGTGGCGGATTGGTAGGTTGTGATACTGTGGGCGGTACTTTGTCCTCCGCCTGTCTGTTGGCGGTGACCGCTGCGCTGTTTGTTTGTACCGCCGTGCCGGTCGGAGTGTTGAAGTGGCTGTCTTTATTGGCGGTTTCCGCCACGGTCGTAATTCCAATTTTTTTACCGCTGGCCTGTTGGTGGTCTTACCGCCGCTTTAACACCGTCCGCCAGGGTTGTAATGACCACCTTTGTCTCTTAAATTAAGCCTTGTCGCTCGTTGCCAAGCTACCAAGGGTTGAGCTACGTTTAATTTACTGAGACCTGACTGGACCTAAGTGGAGGTTAGTGGCCTATTGCTAAGTGTAGGTACTTACCTGCCCTTACCAATAACCCATTTTCCAACACAAGGATGCAAAAACATAAAGGGACCCAGCACGCAACCATTGATATTGCTAATGCTTTCTTCTCCATAACATTGGCCCCTGAGAGCCAGAAACAATTCAGTTTCTTGTGGAACAGAAGACAATTTAAGATGTTATATTTGCCTATGGGGTATGTACACAGCCCCACCATCTGTCACCGGCTGGTTGTAGAACACCTAGATGAAGTACCTGTCATTCCAAGAGTGCAGTTGTTTCATTATATCAATGATGTGATGATTCAGGGATAAACACAAGAACAGGTGCAGACTCAGTTGGACAGGAACATTTGCGAAGTAGAGGGTGGATAAGATGCATGGACCCTCTCAAAATGTGAAGTTTCTAGGGATTCAGTAGAATCAGGGACACAGTGCGGTGTTGCTGCAGGCAAGATAAAAGATACTAGAATTTGCCACACCCCGTAAAAAAACAGGAGACTCAGCAATTAATTGGATTGTTTGGTTTTTGGAGACAGCATATCCCTCACTTGAGTCAGATTTTGGCCTCTTTGTACATAGTGACTTGAAAGAAGCATGAGTTTGAAGGGGGAGAGCAGCAGCAGTGTGCGTTTGAATTGGCAAAGGAGGCAATTCAATAGACGTCAGACTTATGTTTAATACAGGAAGGAAACATTGAGTTGCATGTAACCGTTCTAGGGCAATATGCAAGTTGGAGTATGTGACAAAAACAGGGAAGAAAGAGAGTTCCCCCGGGTTTCTGGACTAGAAAGATGTTGGAGAGTGTTATACTCCCTTTGAGAAACAGTTACTAGTATGCTACTAGGCTCTAGTGGATACTGAACAAATGACCATAGAGTATGAAGCGATTCTGAGGCCTGATATCCTGATAATTCAGTGGGTGATGAGTTCACCTAAAACTCACCGAATAGTTCATGCACAGGAAGCAAGTGTCATTATGTGGAAATGGTACATACAAGACAGGGCCCGAGTGGGACCAGCAGGAACAGCGGCCTTGCATGAACAGGTGGCTCAAGCCCCCATGCAGGATGATGAACTGGTGCAGGGGGTCCCTGAGATAAAAGAGTCACCTGTGAGGTGGGGGGAGCCATTTGATTCCTTGTCCCCTGAGGATAGGAAGCATGTTTGGTTCACTGATGGTTCAGCCAAGTATGTGGGGGCCAAAAGGCAATGCCATATAAACCAGTAACCAAGAAGCTGCTTTCCACTACAGAAGGGAAGAGTAGTAAATAATCATAATTGTGCACTGTATATCAAGCATTAAAACAGGAACTTCCTGGGACATGTCACATTTATACTGATTCTTAGTTCAATGCCAATGGGTTAGCTACCTGGCTTCCCATATGGCAAGCACATAGCTGGCAAATACATTCCAAGGAAGTGTGGGGCAAAGAATTGTCCCACCGATTCACTAGAATGATGGGTCAATTCCTTTGCAGACAACAAAGCCAAAATCTCAGAGGCAGAAGTAGCAACGCAGGATTCTGACTTGGCGGGGATGGCTAAATGAGCGTACCAAAAATGTGGACACCTGCGAGAGAAGGCCACTACCCTAGACTTTATAAAAACAGTGATCATGCACTGTCCTATTTGTCAACACACACAACAGAGATCTATCCCGCAAACTGTCAAGGGTCAGTTGGGACGAGGGATGTTGCCAGGGTAGATATGGCAAATCGATTACATTGGGTCACTACCGAATACGGCTGCATGGTGGTGTATACTTATTCTGGATATTTGATTGTGTTTCCATGCACGTCCTACTCAATTCAACACCATTAAAACTGTGGACTTGTTAATGTTGTATTAGGGAGTCCCACTGAAAGTCCAGAGTGACAACTGGTCACATTTCAAAGGCAAATTGGTGCAAGACTATTGTTCACAGCACAATATTGAGTGGATTTATCATATTTCATATTACCCACAAGCTGCAGGACTGACTAAGAGAAAGAACGGTTTACTAAAAGCCTAATTGTGGAAACTAGCGGGCGGTACTCTGAGAAATTGGAGAGATAATTTGACTGAGGTCTTGTTGATACTTAATAATAGACCCTTGACATTGATGCAAATGTTAACCCCAGTGTTACAGATACAACCCCATGTTGCCACAAATGTTATCATGTACTGGGGGACAAAAACAGGAGCCTTAGCTCCCTACCAAGCAGGTCTTGATTTGCATGCTTTGAACATGTACAGATTGAAACCAAGAAAAATGGTGATTATTGAGACAGGGTTGGCAGTCAAAGGTATTCAGGTCTAGGGGGGAGTGATCAATGCAGAATACCAAGGAGAAATTAAGGTGATTTTATTGAACAGTGGCGACGCTGACTTGATAATACAACCTGGAGACAGAATTGCTCAGACTGTCATCATTTCAGTGTATGGAGGAATAGTTAAAAGGGGGACTGCGCCACCCCTTCTTACAGTGCGTGGGGAGGAAGGTTTTGGTTCAACTGACAAAAGTCCTGGTGCTAAGCTGTGGGTAGAATCCTCATATCATCCTCCTGAACCAGCAGAATTCATAGCAAGAGGCAGGGACAATGTGTTGATAGTCATGAAACCAGAACATGAGAGATGGGAGAATGGACCAGTTGACAAATGTTATTTGCAAGAATGATCTCTTGTCTCTTTTACAGATCATACTACGAGGTGTCTGTGTGCTAGATGTTCTGTATGGTCCCCCTTCGGGCAAGTGCGAGTGGGTTTGGGGGGACCAAAAGCCAACAGCCCTGACATGATTGACCAACAGCACCGATCAACATCTCTACTGCACCAAACTCACAATGCTTGGACTTATCTGGCACAAACTGTGCTTAATCGATTGGAATTCTGCATGACAAATATGAAAATTACCATTGACGTTATTTCAAAGTGTCTTATTGCTATACTGACTCCTGCCAGATTTTTGTTGCAAATCTTTACTACCACCAACAGGGATTGAGCGGTGAAAGAAACTGACTTGTTGGCACACTTGACACTCTATGAACATTGCCGGTTTTGAAAAGAGACAACAGATGAAAAATGGGATAATCTAACACATGTGATTACTTAAAATTTTACTGCTAGTGATGTCTGCTACAACTCAACTTGCAACACTTACAAATCGGAAAATGTGCTCAAATGCGCCTTCAAACAACAATGGAGTCTTCTCAAGAGGTTCCGTGGAAACGAGTACTATGTCAGCAACGAAACAATAAAACATGTGGAAATGTCACCAACAGCATGTTTTGTGAACACCTTGTGACTGCCACTAGTCACACCAAGCATGTCAAACTACCAGCGGGGTGGTTGTTCTCTTGTTAAAATACCACCTATACATACATTCCTGCTTATATAACAGGAGGACTGTGTGCTTTGCCCATTGGGGCAGGGCCTGTTCCTTTGCGTGTGTTCGATGCAGACCGAATACAGCCAGTGCTTGAATTTCATACCTGAAGGGAGGGGGAGATTGCTAGAATCTTCCTCTTGAGTTTGTTTCAGGTATATAAGGTGGGGAAACTTGGCATTGAGGTCGAAGGAGCTCACCTGAACGTGGACACATGTCTCAGGGAAAAAAATCCTATGTTGGGAAGACCTACTGCCTCAGCTGTCCAGGGTTCCTCGGCTAGATGCTGGCAAAGATGAAGGTTTCAACCTCCATGGTGATGCATTTTAATTCTTAATTATTTAGCTTGACTATATATATATATATATACATATATATATACATATATGTGTGTGTGTGTATGTGTATATTCACTGCATATATTCATTGTTGATGTATTGCACCTTTTCAGTCTGTCATTGCATAACTGCTGTGAGTATTATGGCATCCACATGTGTTTTACTACATTCAAGTTAAATGCTCATGTTCATATTTTGTGTGCTTTTATTTGATATCTGGGAAGTGCCTTAATAAATTCATTACTCAGACTAAGAGTGCTGCATTCTTTGGCACCTAGTTCAAAGTAGAGCAACACATATATGCCATTCCCGGCCATACTTCATTATTTGCCAAACATACTGGGCCAACACTAATGCTCAGAAATCGTTTCTCATTTGTCTTGGATCCAGTGTGCTCCCTCAAACCAGCCGGTGGCCAAGGAAGAGTATTTGTTTGTGAAAAGATCTGGGAACTAGCAACTGTAAAGGTGCCCTTTAGTTATTTCTTCATTACAAAAGGCTATTTTTACTTTTTTTTTTAAATCAAGTCCTACCTCTGAACCTCCCTCTTTGATTTCAGCTTGGTTCCGGACATGTTGGAGATTACTATTGTTCTTTGGGTGTACTAAAATGTATATCTTCCTGCCATGCTTCTTGTGTAAGATAGTGGAGAAACTCTTGAGGATCTTTATTTTCCTTTTGTATTTGTTTCCTTTTATAGATTATTGTAACAGGAGTAGCCAATTCCTCTCCTGAAAATGGAGCCTCCTGGAACCAGGAAAAATTCTGGTTAGAAATATCGATTTTTAGCAGCAACTTAAATCGAGGATTGTTTGTTCTAATGACCATTTCTTCCAGATTTGTAACCACTTCTATCTAGGCCTAGGCTTGAAAAATGGCAATTTTTATGGTAACTCCAAGATTGTCCGCAGGATACTCTCTGGTATCCCCATGGACACATGTGTGACCTTCAAAGGAATTATTTAACTGGGTTGAACAAGGGTGTTCCTCACAAGAGATTGCCTGCAACCAGTGTCTAACTGGGCATCAACTGACTGCCCATTAGTCTCAGAAGCAAGCCTTGAGAAATCTACTCACCCACGCGGTAAGGTGAGTCAGATTTTATCAAGGTGAACTTTTTTTAGGGCCTACTGTCTCGTTCTGGTGAGAGCTTGTCCTGGCAAAGAACAGGTGTTCTGTGCATTCTGAACGTGAGTGAGCAATGAGGATGCTTTAAAATCTTCCTTTTATCTCGTCACATTTGCTGCTCAAGGACAAAGGTAAAATGTCGGCTTATGTCTTCTTACTGCTATTTTATTCTGGAGGTTGAGGTTTACTTTGCTTTCTCCTACTGCAAAGCTAGAGGGTTTTGTAAAGTGCACTGTCTCCCAATTGTGCTGAGGTACAGTGAGGGTCAAATGAAAGGCGGTAGAATTTAATTTTTTTATAACATACATTTAAATAGCTTCTAAATTATTAATTATATCAATATTTCAAAATACATCAGCGCTTCAGAACATGAACTGAGAAATTCTTTCACCTGCCATGATGGCAATTCTATTACTGAAGTACGATTCAAGACAGGGGTCATGTGTACTCTATATGTGAGTGAGGTTTTATTATACATAGAACAAAAGTTTAGTCTATGGAATCAAACAAAATGGATTTTTTTACAGCAGACATGCTGAACTCACATATTTGAAGGTGCCTTGTGCGATAATGAAGAAAAAAGAACTAGATGAACTAAAATATTTCCCTGGGATCACACAATTTAGTGTTTGGTTATGGGTCAAGTGCATTAGAGTTAGGTTGAGTACATTATTTAAGTGACTAGATTGCTGGTCTGGTAACATTTGTATGATTTTTGAGGTCTGAAAAGGTATTTAGGAAGACCCCAGACGCTGGGCCAAGGAGTTTGCCAATTTACTTGTGTTGTTGGTTTAGGCCAGGTTTATCTGTATGATCTGCTCAGCATGAGTCTGTAGTCTGTTGCACATTTTCATAGTGTTGAGCTGACCTCTTTACTAATCATTCCAATACCTCCTGCCCTCATCCACTTGTTGAACCTGCGCCTCCCCTTGTGGAGAGCAAAAGCACAAAATTTCACGTTTGACACAATTTTGCAGTCTGTGGGCTTGCTCTAGTTTATTCATAGGCCGACTAACAATGTTTATGGAAATGTTATTGTTTTATTGTGCTCCATCCTTCTTACAGTCTGGTACAGTTTGTCCTGCATAGTGTCTTTAAATATCTCACTTCATCATGTCTTCTGCTTTGTTCTTTGCCATTAAATCCAGCAGAGCTTCTGCTTCCATTCCTGGAGACCACCTTAAATGCTACCACTGGGGCCATCTAAACAAGGGTCAGTGATGCCCAACACCAGTGAAAAAATATTAGAACAAAAATAATAACATTTCAGGTTGTTCTTTTTACTTCCTTTGGCTCTTTTCATTTACTTCCTATTGCTTCTCCCCTGCAATAACGGATAAGCTCAGAGTTTCGCCCAATTGACGTTTCTCTTCTCCTCCACCCTTTTACCAAAGTAATATAACATGTTTCTTCAGGAAGCCATTATCTGAGCGAGTCTCAAAATGGAAACAAAATGTTAGCTTCATTAGGGAAAAAACAAAAAAAAGACAAAGTTTACCTTTCCAGTTCTTTTCCTTCTCCCTGCTTGATTGTCTCCCTGACTGCTTCTCCCCTTTTATGCTCCAGTTTAACACCTAGGTAGCCATGGTCCTCGAGTGAACTGTGGTGGAGCTCTAGCATCATGCAATGGGTTGCAGGCTGTGGTCTCCTCCGTCCATTCTTGGCTCTGATTCAGCCTCCTGGATCTGTAGGCTCCTCCCAAACACCAGCACCTGGGCCAGTGGGCTTCTCCTCCCAGTTGGCAGCTTCTGAAAACTCCTCGCCACAGGCAGGCTTCTCTCTGCTCCTCCTATGCCTTATGAGGTTTGGTGTTTTACTCTTTGGGTTGATCCTATGTCAACTGTTTTCTGTCTGTGAAGTCCTGGAGTGCCAAGTCTTTTCCATGAAATAACTTTTTATAATTCTTCAATGATTTCTATTGCCTGGTTCTTTTCAAACTCTTGTTCCTCCCTCCTTATAGTCTTTTATCCCTTTCCTTACTTATCATCAGTTTTTCTTCCCTTTATATCCTCTGGACTTTTTCATACAGGCTCCTGACAACTTTTGTGGAATGAGGACGTAATAAAATGTATCTTTCTCTCCAGGTAACTACTCCCATCCACATGCTCCCTAAACAGGAACAATGGCTTAGGCCTTTTGGCAGGAAGACCTGGGTTTGAGTTGTGTGGATCATCCACTCTTATGAAAGGTATTTGGGGAGCATTCTGAACTTCCTTAACTTGAAAGGGGTAGACCTTACCATTCAGAATTAACTATAAATTGAGACCTGAGGAACAGGGGTTCTTTGATCCAAAGGCCAACTATAGCCACTCTGATCCCATTTCAGTGGGAGGATGAGCTGGTCCTAGAACCAGTTTGGTGTAGTTGAGGGGAAGGGGGCTGTCAATTCCCCTTAGCAGACCCTTGGTTAGTTCATCAGCCCTTTCTAGGGGAAGAAGAGTTCTGCCATGTTGTATTTCACTAAAATAGTGCACTGTGGGATAATTTGCTGTAAGGTAAACAAGATCTGCTGACATTGTTGAAGGTTTGCCATTGGAAATTGTTTTACCCATTGGCCAGGCAGTGACCAAGAGTCAGGTCTACCCACTACTTTGTGATTTCTACAAAAATGGCTCCTTGCCCCCAGTTCATCAGAACACATCTGGACTTGCAAATGAACCAAGGAGGGCTGCTGTCTGTGACCTGGACATCAAAAGCAGCAAAAGCAGCAAAAGCCCTTTTCCTTCCTGGAGTGACCAGTAACAAAATGGACCTTAACTGTGATTGTGGCCTCTGTTGGAGTGGGTCCTCGACTTAGAGAGCTGTACCTGAGGTCCTGGGAGCCTTAGACATGACCAAGAGAAGCTACTGCATAAAGTTGAAAAAGTTAGGTTTCAAAAATATTTTTCAAAGTCCAGACCTCCGGAGGACTGGGACAAATCACCCTTGGCTATCCACCAAAGACACAACCTTATTGGGCAAAAAATGAGGTTGATAAAGCATAGAAGTTTTTGCTGCCCAAAAGAAAACTTAAGCAGAGCCTTGTTGCTAAGGTATCTAGTTTCGATGCAACTTGGTTTTCAGCTTCCAGTCTTGTGCAGGTGGAGGTTTTCAAACTCCAAAGACAAGACTAATTAGCCATGCTAAAATCTTGTTTGAGTAAAGGCATTACAAGTATCCAGCCGAGGAGCAGACTTCAGTGACTACAAAATTAAAATTTTCCCTCTCTGAGCTTTCCTGCCACAGCCAAATTATTCAGCGTAACCTTGTCCAACAAGTGTCCTACTTTAAAGCTTCAAATGGACTTTGCCAGATACAGCATTCAACCTTGCTCTGCTGGAGGATTTTGACTTCCATAAAAACGACTAAGTCAAAATATCCGACCTCTGTTGCATTACAGTTGGCCTGAAATTGCATCTAGGTCCCCTGCAATCGTAAACAGTGGCTTTTAATTGGCTCATTCCATTTTATTGGTGCTTTTTTTCATAAAACTTTTTTTAAATCGTAGCTCTGCAATTGCAGAAAAGTTTCAACACTACGTCCATCATCCTTTTGTGTTGATAAAATTGCCCTAAGTGGGAAGGGTGTGCCCGGACGTGGGTTCCTTGCTCACTGTGCCACTAGATTCAAGCTAGCTTGGCTGATGAAGGGTGATAGCCTGAAACCAGTCCCAGGATACTTGTTTCTGGTCCAGGAAAGACATGGCCTGGCAGTTTGGGCTGGACTGTTCCCAAGGGGAGCAGGGTCAAGACTGATTTACATATGGCTGGGTCCAATCTGGGGTCGCATGGGGAGCAAAAGAACGATGGGTTAAACCCAGATCTGTGACTGGATTGAGTGTTTGAAAAGTTTCAACACTCTGTCCATCATCCTTTTGTGTTGCTGGAATAAGAAAGTATTCATAGGGAGCAACATTTAGCCAGAGATAGATACAATCCCTGCAGGGCACCTCGATTGGGGTTATTCGAGTAAGTCAAGCCATATATAACTTTGTCCACAGTTATTTGTATCTGGTGAGAACCACCACTCATGCCAATATGACTGTTACTCCAATACTGTCATTAAGTGGTTAGCCGTCTGTGGAGTGATGGTCGGGAAGAGGGCCATGCTGCCGACTGATTTGGAGTCAGACCCACTATTGTGTGATGAGCTGGAGCTGTCGAAAACTACTTTAGTTCAGAGGCTGGATGCTGATCTGATTGCCTCAAGTTGGCCTGCAAAGGCTTGTTGTTCCACTTTGGGCCTTGGGGGTCACATCGCTGTGCTGTCGATGACTCTGCTTCATCTGTGGTTTTGGAGGGGTATACCTCTTAAGATCTGCGCCGGGTGAGCTAGTTGATTGTTCATTACTTTAAGTTTCACTGGAAACAAGAGCGCATATGAGAGGCGAGCTAATCATATGCTGCATTTACATCCTGGAAAGAGGAGCGGCGGTGCTGTACAGCCAAAGTGTAATCAGGGAAGAGAGTGAGCTTCACATTTCCGATGTGCATTGGTCCCTTCTCACAGTAAGCTTGCAGCAGCACGTCAAGGTCTTTAAAGTTTAATATTTTGCCCACTATGGATCTCAGCGATGCGCCCGGGATTGGTTGTTTAGTTGGAACCTGCTGGGCCCGCTCAACCACAAAGAGGTTTGATTGTCCAACAGGGGCCACTGCTGTTTGGAGCCAGTTTTCCTTGTATTGTGTTGCAGGCAGTATCTTTATCCCCTACAGCACTCCCACAATGCGGATGTTGTTTCTATGGGCTATGCCTTCAGTGTCCTCCACCCATTCCAATAGAAGCTCTGTCTGCTGCCTCAGTTTATAATTTGCACAGTGTGGTCCACGTTATCAGGCACCAGGGAGGCGATAGTCCTCTTGTTCATTCTGACTTTCTCTGCCAGTTTACAATGGTCATCTTTGAGCAAATTAATATTGTTGGTGATGACTCCCAATTGGTGCTCTATGGCAAGACGAGAGTCTCGGATTTCCTGTAGGATTGCAATCTACTTTATCTTGGGGAAGGGTGTTCCGTGGGGGGGGGAATAGAAATCTCTGGGGTGCAGGAGGAAGAGCACCTCAAAGGCGAAAAACAGGAACCAGCATGGGAGCCCAATCCTCCATTTTCAGTTTTCGTTCTCCCCACTATGGCTGCTGCTTGTGCTGTTGTCCCAACATTGAGGCGGGATTGAGCATCCACTAAGGAGCATCGAACAATGTGTTTGTGTGGCAGTGCTTTGTATTATTTGTAGACCCAACAAGCTATTGAGCTGTGTCTGCCTAGCTTTGCCCACACTGCTGCAGTGCAATTCTCTAGTGGGTCCACGGCATATGGGGCTCAAGCATGCAGTGACATTAGTACTAGACGCACTGTACAGAAGCCCTGCAGTGCTAGGCTCACCCAGTTGGTAGGGCCATCCATTGGATCAAAGTATAATGTGCTGACAAAAGGACCTGTCTGGGGGGATGTCTACACAGAGTTCAAGGTGAGAAGAGTAGTGGCACTGTCACGCACGAGACCTGCCTTGCGCGACATTATGCAACTTGTGCTGTCACTCCAACTGTAGGTTGGCGGGTTATGTGACTGTCCAGACTCCCAAAGGGAACATTGGCATAGCTGGTAGTTGTATTCACAGTTTGCACTCACTGGCATATAGCTGAATGAGAAGTTACTTCAGGGTGAAGTGGAAAGTCAGGTCCCCTATGTCTGCAACCCTAGCATGCAGTCATCAGAGGCCCACCCAGCAAGGCCTCATTGGTATTCCAGCTTTACATGAGAAGGAGGGCACCTGTAGGTGTCATTGGGGGGGGTAAGGAGCAGGACGCTGGGCCCCTCGATCCCAAAGGGCTTTCCCGCTCCCATTTGCCAATAGCCTCACGAGCACGAACTGCACCCGGGCTCAAGCTCACCCATTCCCCCGCTCCACTAGGAGATAGAGAGCTGCTGCAGTTATTGCTGGGGAGGCGAGGAGCAAGCCGCCCGGCTCCCCGGGTCAAGCAGGGCCTGTACGCTCCCACTCACCTCCCTTCTCCCAGGTGCCGCCTGCACTCAGGCCCGAGCTGCCCATGTCCTCCCCATAGCCGGAGTCAGGAAGAAGAGCAGCCATTGGATGTACCCCAGGGGAGGTGAGGAGTGGGCCACCAGGCAGCTAAAGGACTCACCTGCTCCCACTCACCTCATGGGTCCTAGCCACACAAGGGCCCAAGCCGGCCCAATTCTTCACCTACATAGGAAGGCGAAGCCAGGCCTCAGCACCGCCAGGCTGAATGCGGCCCATCAGGGCCCAACCCACCACCCCAGCAGCTCACAGCCATGCCAGCAGCAGTATTGTTCTATTGCAGCCTGCAGCCCAAAAGTAACGCAGCCCCAGGTAGCACCGTCATCCGGAGCTATTCTAAGGGGCAGCAGTCAGCATTGCAGTCTCCATCGGAGGTCCCAGCTATAGTGGGTGGGTTTTACAGTCTATGCCATCCGCTGGGTGTGAGATTAGAGGAGATCACGGGGGACCGGGCCCAAGAGCTGCACCGCTACTCGTCCATCATCTTGAACGACTAGCCACATCCCAAGACTGTAGAATTGTTACTTAGAAAGGACTCACATCCTCCCCAATAACCAATTTTCTTACAGTGATATTTTGCATTTAATTAATTTTTATTGACTAGGTCCTGTCTCAAAACAAGTGAGTTGAGGTGATAAAAGTGTCAGACACGTGTTTCATCAGGCTGAGTTTGCCTTTGAGTTTTCTCAAGGGGTTTTTGGTTTTCATTGGTTAAGTTGTTTTTTCCTGTTAATTTTATTATGTCCATCACTGTGTAAACTTGCTCTTTCACTCAGGGAAAGTAGATAAAATGGTCTTGTTTTTTGTGTCATCACTGACATCATGCTTGTGGTTCATCAACCCTGACACAGGTTCCGGCGATCACATTATGCAGCATATCTATGGAAAGGGCTGGGCAAGGACAGAAAAAGAACAGCTGTACTCTCGCATAGGTTCTCATTATGCTAATAAGGCTACTGGATTTGGGCGGCAGAATCACATGGATTGTGGGTACTAATTACTATTCCACACAATCTGTTGGCCTAATCTGAGTGTTCCGGCTTACTAGCAGCGCCTCATCTCTGTCCAAGATGATTGTGGCAACTGGGTGCATGACAAGAAACACTCCTCAGGGGAATCGTGGTCAATCAGATCTCATCCTTTTCTCTCAGTTACCAAAGTCTCACATAGGCAAAGAGAACAGAGGCAGAACATAGTTCAATAAGGATTTATTGAAGTAACTGCATTTCAGATAAAATAGCATGTGTTGCAATAACTAAGATGGTAAAACACAATAAAAGCAAGCAGGTGATGAAGAGAACGAAAGACAAAAACAGTTCCACCATACTGTCACTAGGAGTGATATATAGTTCTCATGCCTACACTATATTTGAGACCAGCATAATAAACCTAATCTGCCCTTCAGGTTTCTCCCTGGGAGAACATCATTCCTCATACCTGGATAAGGAAGCCTGTAGTCTAGAGAGACACCGCCCTCATGTAGATCCGGGGTTCTGCCATCTAAGCCAGCAGCTGTAGCAAAACAAACAGCATGTAGTCGTGGTGATATGGCTGGAATATCCCTCTAACGTGTTTGGGACAAAGGTTTTTTTTATAATAAAACAGTTGACATTCTAAGCAATGCCCCCCGCGTATGAGGGTGTGTTTTCTGTGAATGTTCGAGACACAGCATACCACATTTGTCAGCAACCCTATCTGACTTTAGCCTTGAAAAGGCACAGAGTGACTTACTAGGAACGTGATGCTTTCCTAGGCGAAAGGACAATAAGATAGAAAAAATAAAACAGCACCGCAAAATGTGGCTATGGCTAGAAAAAAAAAGCAATGCTGAATAAAATGTAACCGGGTTAAAGTGCACAGCGGCAGGCCTAGTTAGCTAAAATACCATGTCTAAAATATGTCTAAAATAGCTAAACAACAGTACAACCGAGCAGATACTCCTTGCTGATCTTTGCGGAATGACTGTTAACTCAGTGACATCACAGTTTGCAGCTGAGTATTATAAATAATTGCATAAAGAAGTTTGACATGCAGTTCGAATTTGTGTGTTAGTGTAAGTGGTAAGTATATTAAAAATGAGGTGGCTTTCCCCGTGCATGGAAGGCAGGCCTGTGGTTCAGACTGTGCTAGATTTGCCATTCCTCTTGTCTCCTTGCTGGGTTTCTGGGGATAATGTCCTCAGAAGAAGCCTACCAGAAGTTAGAGCCAAGGTAGGAGTGTCCCTGTCATCCAGCAGTGCCATGTCCACTGCAGTGACCTTTAACTTGCTTGCTCTTGTTCTGCCTGGAGGACTTCAACATTTTAATAAAATAGAGAGGTTTAGGGATGACAGCACTTTTGTTTGTAGGTGACAAGGCCATTCCTACAACAAGTTGCAAGTGTTGGCCCAACCCTCCCCGCTCACAAGCAGTAAAAACCAAAATAGTAAAAGGTGCTCTGTGGCAGCCTTTACGCATGGACCCAAGAGTGCAACATCTCAGGGAAGTCGTGGTTAAACAGAGATGACCCTTTTCTAACATGAGCAACAAGTCTCAGTCACACACAGGCAATAAAGGAGGTGCAGTAAAGTTTTCAATAGGTTTTATTAACAAGACTGCAATCTACTTTAAAATGCATGGGCTGCAATGATTAGGATAATGAACAATGCAAGAAACAGAACTATAAAAATGAGAGTCATGAATATAAAGACCTCCATCAACTTGCAAGAACATGAGATGTAAAATAGGCCCTAATTCCCTAGCACGATGAACCTAATCTCTAACCTAAAGAGAGCTCGGAGTGTTAAACCTAATCTGCCAGTACCAGGTCCATGAGAAGAGCCCCCCAACCCTTGTTACCTTGGAATGAGGTCTCTAGATCAGACACTGTGGTGACACGAAGGCTGGGTCTGCATCAAGGCGACAAGTAGCATAGATAGCGTTGATGGCATCTGGTAGGAATCCCTCTGATAACCTTGTCTGCATGAGATGTATTTATACAGATCATGTAGGACCCCTGGCACAGGTATGTTCCCAAACAATAGATAAGAAGGCAAGCTTGGGGCAGTAATTACTTTAACAATTCCCTCGAAAAGTATATAATGTTCCTGTCACACGTGAGTGGGAAAGAACATGATGTGAATAGCTACGTATAACACTTGTCTTTGACGCTGATAATGACACCTTCACAGAGTGGCACTGATAATGTGGAATCAAAACATATTCCTAATTATAAACATAGCAGCCATCTTGGAAGAAATAAATAAATGTGCTAAAACAGAGCACAGGCCTGCAAGCCAGAAGGCTATGCTATCTCCTGATTCCCAGTAAAACCAAATAGGATCCACGACAGTGACACATATAATAAGCTAAAGAAGTGCCTTCCAATGTATTATCAAAAAAATGTTGATTCTGAACATGATCTATCCCATTCTACACACCAGAAGCCTGGTAAAACAATTGACTGTTAATCATATGCCTAAAGCACATAATCAACACTATGAACTGGCCAGAACTGAAATGACGTGTTATGATTGCCGGTCATTACTGAGTGTGACTCTTCGGCAAGATGACAAGTATTGCAGAAAACTCACAAGCTGGCGGACATGCTCACCAAGGGCTGACCCACATGCACACCAGAATTCCAAGCAAAGGTAATTGCTCGTGACAGACAACATTGACACAAAGACTCCAGGATATAGTGTGGAAGATGTGCAGATGGTGTGCCATAATTGAGGATACAATCTCCTGCATGACTGTACATGTCCAGCTACTGAAGGCAGGGGCTATGATTAGAGAAAAACAGGACACCTCCAGTGTATGAGGTAATGCCATGACAGTGAAACCAACACAGACAATCAGGCAAGTTCAAATATACATGGAAGTTAAAGCACAAGATCAGTGAACTCACTGTGGGAAGCAGTTCCTCATCCAGGGCTGCATAGCCTAACCATTTGTCTACAGTGCCATATCCTGAGTCATCCTAGATAAAAGTCTCACCATTATATTCGCAAATAAGCACCACGGTCAGCATGCACACTTTTGATTGTATTTTCACTGAGGAATTTGCCACTACATTCTAGAGCAATATCGGAAAACTCTTGTTCAATCGCCCCTGCTATCCGGACTCAACTACTGTAACTCTCTCTTGACTGGTCTCCACAACTCTCATTTTACTCCTCCTAAATCAATTTCACCTCTGTGGCACGTTTCGTCTATGGGGCCTGAAGGAATACCATAGAATACTGATGCTGGTTAGACTTCGCTATCTGCCCATCGAAGCCAAGGCCATATACAAGATAGTTTGTATCACTCATACATCCCCACACACATCCACTTTACATTACCTGACTCACAATCTTAAGCTATCTGTGGGCACTAGACTACTGTGAAATGCCAAAGCGCTGTTGCTAGAGCTCCCCAAGCTCTAAAGAGTAATGACTAATGGTTCAATCCTTCTCCGGAAGTACAACCAGAATATGTAACTCCTTACCTCTGAACCTTTGCACCACCACTTCAAAGGCTATATTTAAATGGAAGCTGAAAGCCCTTTTTTTCAAAGACATCTTAGCTAACCTCTCCTCCCCAGTTTTGACCTCTCTGGTTTAGTCTCTGCACCAATCTGTACCTTGAGATTTACTGCATTACCTCAATTTCTTAGACTCAGTCTTGCACTTGGCACCAGTTGACATCCTATTATGCAATGTTTATCACTGCTGAAACATATATTATACTGCAGCATTTGTGGTCTTTATATGTACATAACTTTTGGAACAATGTAATTGTGTGACTTAGGTAATAATCTATTCTTATAAGCAAATGTTCTTGGCTTACTTAAATGTATGAAAATGTTAAGATTGTGTAGTGTTGTACCTTATGTAATGATTCATTTTTATTGTAAAACACTCTAGTATCTTTGGGTAATATCTGTGCTATATAAAACTACATACATAAATAAAATGGCCCATAAAGAAACATTGTACAACATGTAAAGTAGTGGACCCTAGGCCCACATTCTAATAAAATAATGACACGGATGCATAACTGGCCTAGGATGTGTGCCCCATCCTCTTTTATTAGCAGGGTCACCTGATTGGTGACGCTTGTGATGGATGGGTACGGGGTGGGTGTAGACACTTCCCCTAGGGAGTGGATGCTGCATGACGTGTCCAGCAGGACACTACATCCCTCCCAAAATCCAAATGAAAGGACAATGAGTCCACCCTCTAGAAACAAACCAAACAAACTTGATAACACATAGGCCAGCTGTCTCTACAGTCAATCAGCTGAACAGCATTGGAGATATGGGCTGATGACACAGGTTGCAATAGAACATTTTGCCTTGTTTTCATAATTTAACCTGTGCAAGACAGGACACAAATGCTGGATCAAAGAAATCGAATGCATTCTGGCAACACACCCATTGAAGTCATGTTCACAGTATGGAATTAATCTGCTCTGTTGATACTCCCAGTGATTTGTGGTTGGTGTCAACAGTTCAAAATAGAGTGTGTCAGGAACGTTTTCGGAATCCACTGCAAAGCATCCATCATGAAGCATATATTGATGTTGACGTATAGCTTGCTGAAGATAGTCTTGTTGTGCTGCAACCTGTTAAAGCTTCTGCTGCAAGGATTTCCTACTTCCTGGAATCCGTTGGTGGTGTAGTATCAAGTTTGTCTCTTGCACTTGTGAAGGCCCCTTAGATGGGTTGCTATGGGTCTGAATGTAATATGCGCTGGGGCTGCATGTGTGCCACATCTGGGTCGCTGCAAGACTTTTAAAGAGCCACTGCCTAGTCACTTGTGCAACGGCAGGGGCATATGGGCCCTGGTCAAGATGTGGTCTCACTACTGGGATCAGGGTGCAGCACAGTGCGCAGGTAGTTGCCAGTTGACTGGTTCTTCAGAGCATAACCGGTGCTTCTGGTCTGTTAGATAACAATGATGTCAGGCTCCAATGTGGTTGTTTGATGCTTCTGTAGGTGGCAGCGATCACACATTAGGCGGGGCTGACATAATGGGGTTTGCCAGTCATGTGGTGAACTTGTACGATAGGTGGTGACAACTTGCCTCGATGTTTGCATGCATTCCAACTAGGGTTGACGACAACTTGGAGTGATGGTGGCCAAGTGCTTGCATCCACTCTTCGTAGAAGCATCTGCATTCCTCCACCTGGATTCTCTGAATTACTCAGCCACTGGTTACTGTGTCTGGACAGTTACGCTGGGAAGGATGGGGCTGAGACTCGGTATGCATGTCCTTGTGGCTTACTCTTGGTTCTCCCGCTGTGCTGTTGTCAGATTTTCCTCACTTCACCTTAGTGGCTTGTTGCTTGTGTGTCTAGATGCTCTCAGTCAGCACCTCAAGTCTTCTTGAGCGTGTCTTTCAGGCCTGGTCTCATCTGATCTTCTCTCCTCGGCTCGGTTGGTCATCAGGTTTCCCAGTGTGGAGCAGCAGGTCACACAATTCCTCCTCATCCTCCTTGGTGCTTCGGCATGCACCTTCATTCCAACGATGCAGTTGAGACTTCTCGTTGCTAGAGTCTCTTCTTCTAGGTGCAGCATCATGCACCTTCTTTGATAACGGCCTCTCAGAGGTCGACTGTCTCAGTAGTCCACCCACCAGCCTCAGGTGTTGGGCTCCAGCTTGGTAATTATCAGGGTGGTAGTTGATCCAATTCTCTTTGTCTTCTCCAGGGCTGTGTGGCATCCTGTTTGTCGTTGTGTGTCCCATCTTCCAGAACCTTCCTGGAGTTCAGACTCTGTGGTAGGTGTGTGTGGCTGGTCCTCTGCCTCGAGGAGTTTTTCACTGCTTGACCCTCAACTTTTCTGGGTCGATGTTTCATCGTGCCACATGTCTCTATTCCCTGCTAAGGGACTTTTTTGGAGTTCCCACTTTGTGGTGTTCCTCTGCCAGGACCTCCTTCCATAGGCAGTAGGGAGCTGTGTTTCTGTCCCTCTTTCTCTGGGGGGTGCAAGACCTGCTTCTTGAAGTGTTGCTGCCAGCAGGCATGGTTGGTGGGGTGTGACATGGTGTCCCTTGAGGTTGCGGATGATATGGTCCTGGTGTCTAGACCACAGCTGTGTTGTCATGTGCTTCTGTCCACCTTCTAGTCCAGCCTCGCTTTCCTTGAACTTCTCCTGCTTGGGGCTGTGTCTATCTGGTCAGAATGGACAAACAGTGTGATGTCTCTGGGATTCTCTGTTTCTTTAGTCAGTGGCTCTCGGTGGTTTACACTTTGTGAACTGGGTTCCTTCCTGGGAGGCTTCCACTACTCTGTTGTACGAAGCATAGTTGGAGTGCTCTTCTTCTGTTCACTTCTTGGGTCCTCAAATCTCCTCCTCAGCTCTGTCCTTCACCAGGTGGCATTGCAGGCTTTTGCCACAGTGATTTGCCTGGGTGCCTTAGCTGACAGTCACAATGCTGTTACTGCCCTTCCTTGGCAATGTCTCTCATTTGTACTTTGGCCTGCTTGCCTCATCCTGATCTCCTATATTCCTCTTCTTGGCAAGCAGTTTCTCTGGGGGATAGATCCTGAAGCATAGACCTTGTACCTTCTTTTCTTTGTGATGGTAGCCCAGGTTCTGTTCACTTACCCCTCCTCATATGTCAGTACTTGAGGGCTATTACAGCGGGAGGCTTTTTGTGTCCCTGCGGAGCCAGCAGGTGACCACAAGAGGCTTGCACTGTGCAGGAAGCCTGGTACAGTCTCTCCTCTGCAATCACACTATGACGCCACCAGGGGGCTCACACTGTGCTCTTCGCACCCGTCCTGGCTTTGCTTTACCGCCTCAGTCTCTGTTGCTTAGGAAACTGGGAGTTAGCCCTGCTGCTGCAGCATGAACTGGGTGAGTTTTGCAGGTGGTGTGGAGCCAACTCCCTCACCCTCTCACCACCGCAGAGCCATTCTGAGCCAGTTTCCTCAAGTGGGCCTCCACTGATCACTCTCTTCCTCTTCTGTGTGATTGCCCAGGCACTTCGTCCTTCTCGTTCTGTGTGAAGATTGGTGGGGGGCAGGGCACCGTTGGTGCTGCAGGTTTGCTACTGGAGGTCAAAATGGTCTTCCCCTCTCCTGTGGTTGTGGTAGATTGCCACTAGGGGTGCTGGCCATACTCAGCGACTAGTGCCTTACTGATTCAGTACGCCATCCGGCCACCTCTTTCCGTATTGGCTGGCAGTGTCCAGGTGCTCTGTGTCGTGTAGGTGTACTGCACCAGCTTTGATTCTAGCACTAGCCTCTAGGTACTACCATGCACCTCTCAAGTGCTGTTCACAGCTTGCGGTTTCTTGGCTGGTGCTGCAGGGTTGTTGTGAGAGAAAGTGGCTTTGCCCACACCTGACAGTGAGAACAGGCAGGCAGCCACCAGAGGACAAGCAGTGTTCTCTCCCTGTCACTGCCTCTCTTCTTCCTACGAGACATTGCTACTGCCAACATGACTTGGGTCGAGTGCTTTCTCTTGTGTGTCTCTCTCATGGCCCCGATGCTCAAGCGCTGCTGAACCACCCTCTACTTGCCGGGCGGGTCTGGTGCCCTTCCTTGCCACGGTCTGAGTTGTAAGCCCATTCCTCCTCCCTGAGGGCCTATCTTGGGATGTCTCTTGTGCTGTCCTCTCAGGCATGTCGGGAGCCCTCAGTGCAACCCTGGGCAGGATGTGCTCCACCAAGTTGACAACTCAGTGTCAGGGCACCGTGGGCTAAGCAGCCCTCGTCGCCATGTAAATTAGTGGCCCATATGCCCACATTCTCAGTGAAATAGTGACACAGACACTAGTGTGGTGGAAGCATAACTGACCCAGGGTATGTGCACCCAGCCCCTTTTATTAGCAGGGTCATCTGACTGGTGACGGCTGTGATGGATAGGTGTGGGGTGGGTGTAAACTCTGCCCCTAGGGAGGAGCTGCTGCATGACTTGTCCAGCAGGACACCACACAACACTCTTCTCGTTTGAGCATGCCTCACAACTCGGAACACAATCTCACACTTGATTGGTCTCAGGCGCCCCATTGACTTTGACGTTGCTCTGCCCCGAGCAGATAGTTACTTTTTTGTTAGAACATTAAATTTGTTGTCCAAAACCTTGAAATTGACATCCGACACTAATCCTATAGCACCTGTCCACTGGATACAATTGTCAAAAAGGAAAAATATCCATGAAACAAGGTTGCATATGCTCTGGACCTCAAAGGAGGACTACGAAAAGGGAGTGCGGACAAGACATCTGCAATATACATAAATATATTTACTGTTCTCTTCCCGACACCAACCTCCAAAATGTAGTTGATCAGCCTCTAGTTTCCGTTTCATTTTTTGTTTTAGTATCTACATATTTAGGTGGCTGAGGACTTTATCTTGGTACACAACAGTTGTTTTATTTTGCTTAGTTCGCTTTCTTTTTAAAAATAAGTTTGACTTGATATTTGCAACATAGTTTAGTCCCTATGTGTGCTGCACGGTCTACTCTTTATGGCTTTCAGCAATAAAAAAAAGTTAAATGTTAATGCATTATCTTCTTATAGGACTTTGACAATATGTGTACAGTAATGTATTCTAAAAAGTCCCTAAGACTTGCACCGCGGAGTGCTGAAAAGGGCATAGTATGCCCGACTGCTACCCCGGCTATGGTGACGAGGAAGGCTGGTCAGAAAGGGGAGGGGAAGGCAGCGATGGGTGTGATCGAATGGGGAGACGAAGACAGAGAAGGATGCAGGGATAGGAGGGGTTCATTGAGAATGGGAGGGGAAGAGGAGGAAGTGAGCAGGGACTCCGCCTCCTTCTAAGCTTGTGGTAGCAGGCAGCAGCCATTAGCAGGGGAAGCTGCATGGTGCCCCGGAAAGTCAACCTCTCACCCAAGATCCCTGTACCCAAAAAGAAAGCCAACCCCTGGGTCTTCCGATTGCGCTGCCGGGCAGAAGGGAGTTCATTCCCAAAACGAGGACACGTCCGGTTCCAGGTGAGAAGGAGTCAACGGAGGCAGGACATGAAGTAAGCAACAGTGTACACACCAAGGGTCAGCTGCCCCTTCCTCATTAACGCAAACAATTTTGCCCCAGTGGTTCTGCGCACGCTTCTGTAGTCGTAAATATTTAGATTTGAGATGTCTTAGATACATTTGATGGCGAGTGCAATAAATGTGAAAATGTCTCCTGGCACTGGAGGTACTAGCAACCCTCTCTTGCCTCCCCCCCCCCCGTACTTTCTAGGCACAGTTCAAGCAAATTGGCTGGATTGCAGGGTGGGTGTTTATTTACAGAGACCCTCCTTTTAGTAGTTTGTGCCTTAACTTCTGCGGGGTCACCGCGTAGTCCAAAGCTTTCTAGGGACGGGGGCGTGTGGCAGTAGTGCGTGACTTGTGTTGGGGTACCATGTGGAGGGTGAGTTGACTCATCCTGGGACAGTAGAGCCTCGCGGAAAAAGAGTTCACAGTTAATAGCCGTCGGGGGGGCATTGGTGCGTCGTGAGTGTTGTGGGCTCAGTGTGTGGACATTCGTTTCGAGTAGCGAGGGATGTTTTGTGGGGTGCTCTCGAGTTATGTGGGAGCTCGAGTGAACGGAGTGCTGATACCCTCGGTAACTGGTGGGCGGTACGGATCAAGGACGTAATCAAGCGCGTAAAGTCTCGCGGGGGTGGGGGGCACTCTCACTTCTCTTGTTCAGACCCGGTCTGACTTCATTGCGGGAAGAGCCCCCCCTCCTGTACTGCCAGGTTTTGGGGAGGAGAGGCGATGATATGCCGGTTGCTTCCGTATCATCCACTCTCAGGCATAGGCCTAGTCCCCGGCGCCCGCGTTGTCTTCGGCCCGCCCCCGAGCGCAGGCCGGCGGATGAGGAGGCGCGGGGGGCGGGGTATGGCGCCCGCCAAGCCAAGGCGCGCGGGCCCAGCCCAGGCCGCGGCCCTTGGTGCAGAGTAGGGTTTGTGTGCACGCGTAGTGCCGTCTACCCGAGACTCTCCAACTGTGACTATCTTATTTGCACAGTACCAGGTTTAAGATTGAGCTGCACCTGTAAATTTGGTGCTGTCTCATAGTAATGTTGGCTCGAGCACGTCCGACACTGAATACCCAAAGCGTGTCATCCTCAGCCGGTATAGGAAGGTCTATCAGCGACCCCGAGCGAGAAAGATTACGCTTGTCCTTTTTTGTTTTCTTTTAAGGATTAACAATCTGAGCAACGGGTCAGAAGTAACTAGGGGAGATTGCGCTACTGTGGATGGGGCGACCAAGTGGGTTGTAAGGAGGACGTAGTTGAGAGACCTGGGAGAATGGAACAAGAACTAATGTGGAAAGCGACTATAAGAAAGGAGTGGAAAATGAAAGAACCCAATAACGAGTGACGACGGGAACACCAGGAAGAAAGGTTATGTAGAAGAAAACACATGGTAGCATGGCTCGTGTGGAAGTGGCAGTAAGGGGGGGGGTGCCAATAACTAACAAACCCACAAATTTGCATTTGTGTGCTGAAACGTACCAGTCTTCGTTAACACCAGTGGGAGGTGTCAGCAACAGTCCAAGCTTCAATCGTGGTATAGGCAGCCCCACATTTCGCTCACGCTTGCTCTCCCACCCTGTTATGTCTCAAGTTACAAGCTTCCGGTGCCCTCAAACATATTTGAATTCCCATTTTATAATCTTTAAATGGGTAAATAACATGTCATAGTTGTGGGAAGAGAAAAGAGGAGTATTGGAGTGCAGGTGGACATTTGTACCCAGGGCTTTTATCAAAACGTAACAAAGTAGCTTTCCATGTGCAAATATGAATGTACTGTACTTGTACCGTCGTGCTACACATTTTACAGATTTTAACAAAATATAGTTAGTTTAATGCCTATCAACCACAGCCACATGCTTACAAAAGAAGACTGGGTAAGATACCTTACTAAAATGTATGCTAATAAAAATTATTCCCAGCCAAGTGAGTGGTGTGCTCCATATGGGGAATTATTAGGAATAATTACCGAAAGCCATAGAAAAGGTAATAACTTGAGTTAAACTAACAATGACAGCTGGCCCAACAACGTCATCACATATTCATTGTAAAGAAAAATATTGATTGGTGAGACAAATTATTTGGTCATCTATTTAAAGCAGTTGTGACCTGCCGCTTTCTTGGAACTTGGAAGACTGGCTAGATCAAAATGAACTGGTGCTAGTGGAGGGTCACTTGACAGTAGACCACTGCTTTAACTTGTGGGCCATGGATCAGAAGGCAAAAGAAACCAGATGTGGTTTATTTTGCTGCTTCTTAGGTTTCCAATCTGCATTTGATCTAGCAAATCTCTTAACTCTTTGGGGACAAATTTAAGAGGCTTGGGAATACTGAGTTGCAAAGCGGCGGA
The DNA here is from genome assembly GCF_031143425.1 of Pleurodeles waltl. Classification (NCBI taxonomy): domain Eukaryota; kingdom Metazoa; phylum Chordata; class Amphibia; order Caudata; family Salamandridae; genus Pleurodeles; species Pleurodeles waltl. Next base: position 491,440,885 of record NC_090449.1, on the reverse strand, counting down.
ATGCATGAGCTGTGCTGAACTCTTATACCAGCTTGAAACCTCAAACATACATTGCCCACACTTAAATCAAGTCACAAAACAGCGAATAATGCTCTTCTGATTTGGCCTGTTTGACTCCAAGTACCTTCTTCCATCATGAAAGGGCGAGAAGACAGTCAAATTGCTGCTTAATCGGCTATAAACCTGAAACACTCAGTCATCTAATTTGCACATGCCCAAGAGTCTTGGATCACAGGAAGTTACTACTTAAACCAACCTTCTTGTAGTTGAACATACAGACTTGCAGGCAAGCTGTTATTACCTGGTTGGCTGCCACGTCAATCCCGCTGGTGTGCCGAGGACTAAAATTTGTCACCACGGTAAATAACCTCCTCTAAAATGCCCCCCTAGCAGTAAGGGAAGGGGATCCTGATTCCATTCGAAATCCAAAGACTTCGACTAGTTTCTCGCCAGCACATCCTTGGCTGCACATCCCATAGGCACATGCACAGTTACCACAAACAAAGATGAAGACCAGAAACTGAGAGTCCGGAGCGGATGGTCCACAAAAATAGCCAACAGCTACGGTCTTAACATATTGAGTTAATTTTAATTTATTAACTGCACAACCATTTTGCAATTTTAACAAATAGGCACCCTACGTTTTAAATGGTGATCTTAAGCTTGTTTTTGCTTTTTACTATACACACTTTACGACAGGACATTAAAAAGGGATTTTTATTTATGTTTGATTAACACCCTTTAAGGTTGAATGCAATTAATCTTTCGTCAGAATCATGACTTTTAAGGTGTTTGTGTTTAAATTGATGCACTTTATGGTGGGAAAAATGGGTATTTTGTTTATGTTGAATTTATGCACTTTAAGGTTAAAAACAACCAAATAAAGTTACATTGAATTGAGTTACCTTTATCAGTTTTGAAGGAACTACAATATGTGAAATGGGCAAAGTTAATACTAGATACAATTGTAATTTGTCTCATAAAATTCCAATAAAAAACAATATAAGACAGGAATGTTTACTAGTTCCCAGTTTGTCTACTCTGTAATGTCTGGGGGAGATGTGCAAGATACAGAGAAAACACACCCTTCAATATTCTGTGTTTATTATGCTCAAATGACGGTTATTATGGATCTAAAACAAATTGGGCTACAGAGGAAACTTCAATCCTTTCTTGGGTAGTGTGAGAGGAGCAGCCTAGCAATAAATCTAGGAAAAACTAAAACCTTGGTATTTGATAAAATGAGAGACCACTTTACCTGGGTAATCAGGAATGATGGTTGAAAAGGTAACTTAAATACTTAGGAATGACCATTGATAAGAAGTTAAATTGGAAGTTGCATTTAGAGTTCATAGAAACTCTAGCCTTGACTACAGTAGTGGGCTTAGGAAGTTTAGAAGAAACTATGGTGGTCCCTCATACAAACCCATAATAGCCGCATAGAGTGCCACCCTCCCCACGTATTGTATGGGGCCAAAATTTTAAAGTTTATGACTGAGATTTGTCAAAGCAAACTGAGCTTGGCCAGTAAGGTCGGTGGAGAATTTGGGAGGGGCGGGCGCAGAGGGGTTGAGTTGTTGACTGTAGAAACACACAATTTTTAAAAAAAATAATGAATTTTTAATTGGGGGCTCCTGTCAGTTTTTAACTGAAACAGAACGAAATTAAGGAGCACATTAGAATCAAGGCGTCAAGACATATTTAAGGGGCATCCATTTTGTCCAGAAAGGCTATTGTCTGCATCAGGAACGAACACCAAAAATACTTCAATTTAACTGTGAGTAAAACATGTTCAGTCTAGTGCAATATAATGATAATTGACCCCATTGCAGCCCAAGAGATGCCCGTAGGCCAGATGTGTGGGTCAATTTGAGAGGAAAATGATCATAGAAGAGCGCTGGGTTAATGCAGCAGAGAAGGGCCGTAGCTTTAGTCCATCAGCAAACTGAACTTCAACAATGGTAAAACATGTTAGTGACATCCTGTAAAATATGGTTCCTCTTCTGTTCATAAGTCAGCCTTTGGCATTTCGGTGACTTAGTGAAAAGTAAAAAGTGTGATTTGATCTGCCTCGGCCTTGAATCTTGGGCAGTTGTGAGGAAAAACGACAGGGGTTGTTTGAATAGTTTTTTAATTTTGTCTTGTTATTTTATCCAGGTGGGAGGAGCTGAATCGTTGTGATGCAGTGCTGAGTAGTTCCCATCGATACTTGCCGAAGTCCACGCCGTCTGTTTAAACGTGTGATGTTTTTGAGAAACCCAAACCATGTCAGCTGAAAGTCTACCCAACTGTAGGAGGATTAATACTCGATCAGCTTCTCGTCATGTGGCAGAAACCCCACCTGCCATGGATTCGGACAGTTCTTACTCTGTTTCCTCACCTAGCTCGCCAAGTGATAGCTCCTCCTCCATAAGTCCTACAAAAAAAGAGAGCAACAAGCCTGATGTGTTGTCACAAAAGGGTAATGGGTCTGGAGATGGTTCTTGTCCTGTGCCGAATGGGAAGCCTGCCACTGAGAATGGATCATCTGCTGGGCAGAATGGAAAGTCTGATGTGAATAATGTTGAGACTGCTAGGAAGAATGACAAGTCTGCTGCACAGGGTAATGACACTACTGTGCAAGACGGTGGATCTTCTTTGAAGGACAAGGAATCTGCCACTAAGGACGGCAGGTCTGTCACACCTGCTTCTCACGAAAATGAATCTGTAACACAGGATAATGGGTCTGCTGCACAGGATAAAAAAAACCCAAAGCAAGATCAGTCTGCCACGCAGAGTAGCCGCTTAGCTGTACAACTCGTCTTGTCAAAACCACTTCCTTCCGTCTCCCCTGCCACCTCTCAAGGACAAGATTCAAGCAGCTTTTGCGGAGGTCCTTACAGGAGAAGGAAAGCCAATTTCTCAAATGAAGAAACGGAGACTCTGGTAAAAAATGTAGTGAAGCATTTCAGCGCTCTCTATGGCGTTGAAGCTTGGAGAACTGAATCAACACGTAGGAACCAACGCAGGAGTCAGCTGTGGAATCAGATCCAGCGTCATGTTAATGACCTCGGATACACACCCCGTTCGATTGATGATCTCAAGCACAAATGGAGGGACATCCGACTGGATGTGAAGAGAAAGGTTACCACTAAAAGGTCCTCATCATCCATCTTTAACACCCGCCTCACGCCCATGGAAAAACTAGTTGCCTCGACAATTGGACAGTCCCACCTTGATGGGGAAAATGATGGCATCTACCATGAACCAGGTTAGTGAACAAAGCAGCCATTTATGTTTTGATTGACACTTGGAGGCTTTTTTGCATTTCTGTAGGGTGAAACCTCTGGAGTCCTAAAATAAAATGTATCTAGATTTCAGTACTGACTACGGGTCACTCTATGCAAACTAAGGCATCAGATTATATGTTTAAAAAAAAAAAAAATTATTCACTGGTAGAAAGAGTTTTGCCAAATACCATTAGAATGGGTAGCCTTTCAGAAAGGCCCATGCAATCACCTGTACTATATGGCAGGGGGCATTTTGTTCCCCGAGTCAAAGGTTAGTATCAGGCCTGATACTCATGGGTCCATCATTCAAAATGTAAAACATACACAATACCGAATAAAATAGGAAATTGGCATGAAATCTTTGGAAACGGTTGCACAGTTTATTCTATGGTGTGAACTTGTTTATCCTTTAGCATCCCTTAGCATGTTCAGATGAGACAATGGATGGCGATGCAAGTCGTAATCATAAGTATGAAAGTACTGTGTCTTTTGGGGATCAGTCAGAAGCTCTATATCTAACATGCCAGTTGAAGTAGGAGAGATTAGGAAACATTGACGTTTTCAGAGACTCCTTTATTGTCATCGAGAGCGACTGAGAGCCTTAGTTTGAAAGTGTTTGGTTAGACTTGCAGAGTTGTTAAAATATTGGCGCTGTGGGGGAGAGTGGAAGTGTGGGGTTCTGTTTAAAAATAAAAAATAAAAACTATACTCCGATTTTTTTTTTTTTAAACTTTCTTTACTCCTGTGATTAGTTATGTGCAGATTTCCCGCCACACTATTATACATGCATTTATTAGGTTGCTCTAAAATGTGCCCTCTACTGAGGCATACAAAATTGCTTACCTGAATCAGTCATAATTCATCCTTTTCTCAGGCAAGCCAGAATTTTTTTTTCTAAGTGACTTTAGTAGTTTGTACTCCTGAATTAATAATATTCCCCAACTACCTATTATTTGGTCTGTTGTCTTCTTGTCCCTGGGCTTTGTGCTCTTCAGTTTTAGGATGTTTTGAAGGCCGACAAATGTGGTCATGTGAAAAGCGGCTGTCACCTTCTCAGTTTCTAGACTGTTGCTCACTACTCTACCCTCCTGCCGTGTTCTGGGATTAAACAAACTGGCTGAGATAGTTGGGAGCTGGCCTACCAGTGGTTTTGTGATAAGGTTTGCTTGGATAGGCACTCTTCACTAGCAGACTGGACTATAGCAATGCTCGCTGTGCAGGAATCTCCTAAGAAATCCTACACAGACTCCAAACCATTCAGAACACTACAGGGAGTGCAGAATTATTAGGCAAATGAGTATTTTGACCACATCATCCTCTTTATGCATGTTGTCTTACTCCAAGCTGTATAGGCTCGAAAGCCTACTACCAATTAAGCATATTAGGTGATGTGCATCTCTGTAATGAGAAGGGGTGTGGTCTAATGACATCAACACCCTATATCAGGTGTGCATAATTATTAGGCAACTTCCTTTCCTTTGGCAAAATGGGTCAAAAGAAGGACTTGACAGGCTCAGAAAAGTCAAAAATAGTGAGATATCTTGCAGAGGGATGCAGCACTCTTAAAATTGCAAAGCTTCTGAAGTGTGATCATCGAACAATCAGGCGTTTCATTCAAAATAGTCAACAGGGTCGCAAGAAGCGTGTGGAAAAACCAAGGCGCAAAATAACTGCCCATGAACTGAGAAAAGTCAAGCGTGCAGCTGCCACAATGCCACTTGCCACCAGTTTGGCCATATTTCAGAGCTGCAACATCACTGGAGTGCCCAAAAGCACAAGGTGTGCAATACTCAGAGACATGGCCAAGGTAAGAAAGGCTAAAAGACGACCACCACTGAACAAGACACACAAGCCGAAACGTCAAGACTGGGCCAAGAAATATCTCAAGACTGATTTTTCTAAGGTTTTATGGACTGATGAAATGAGAGTGAGTCTTGATGGGCCAGATGGATGGGCCCATGGCTGGATTGGTAAAGGGCAGAGAGCTCCAGTCCGACTCAGACGCCAGCAAGGTGGAGGTGGAGTACTGGTTTGGGCTGGTATCATCAAAGATGAGCTTGTGGGGCCTTTTCGGGTTGAGGATGGAGTCAAGCTCAACTCCCAGTCCTACTGCCAGTTCCTGGAAGACACCTTCTTCAAGCAGTGGTACAGGAAGAAGTCTGCATCCTTCAAGAAAAACATGATTTTCATGCAGGACAATGCTCCATCACACGTGTCCAAGTACTCCACAGCGTGGCTGGCAAGAAAGGGTATAAAAGAAGGAAATCTAATGACATGGCCTCCTTGTTCACCTGATCTGAACCCCATTGAGAACCTGTGGTCCATCATCAAATGTGAGATTTACAAGGAGGGGAAACAGTACACCTCTCTGAACAGTGTCTGGGAGGCTGTGGTTGCTGCTGCACGCAATGTTGATGGTGAATAGATCAAAACACTGACAGAATCCATGGATGGCAGGCTTTTGAGTGTCCTTGCAAAGAAAGGTGGCTATATTGGTCACTGATTTTTTTTTGTTTTGTTTTTGAATGTCAGAAATGTATATTTGTGAATGTTGAGATGTTATATTGGTTTCACTGGTAATAATAAATAATTGAAATGGGTATATATTTTTTTTTGTTGAGTTGCCTAATAATTATGCACAGTAATAGTCACCTGCACACACAGATATCCCCCTAACATAGCTAAAACTAAAAACAAACTAAAAACTACTTCCAAAAATATTCAGCTTTGATATTAATGAGTTTTTTGGGTTCATTGAGAACATGGTTGTTGTTCAATAATAAAATTAATCCTCAAAAATACAACTTGCCAAATAATTCTGCACTCCCTGTACAGCAAGACTCATACTCGACCTCCCATGCTGCATCCACATCGCACCACACCTCAAGGAGCTTCACTGGCTCCCTGATCACAAGCACAGTCAATTTAAATTCCTCACACACTCATACAAAGCCTTAAGCAACACTGGACCAGCGTACCTCAACAGCAGAATATCCTATCACCAGCATGCCATGCCAGACACCTATGCTCTGTCTCTCTCACTCATCCCCCCCCACATTCACAACACAGCAGCCCGAAGTTGCCTATACTCCTATGACTTCTCTCAACACACCAGAGCCTCCTCCTCACTTCTTCAGTTCCGCAAGAGGCTGAAGACCTGGCTCCTTGAATAACATTGTAGGTACTGCTCGCCAACACATGCTCAAGACCCAGGATACTCTCACAGGTGATTAGTGCATAATAAAATTGGTGGCAAAATATTTTTAAACTTCATTTAACATATATTATTTTTATTTTATTGGAGAAATGGAATGTAATGCAAAATCGTCATCCCATACCTATGGTATCCTTTCCTTTTCTGCATAATGATTACTAGTTTTGTGATACATACAAAAGTACACATTAAAGAGCACACCAACCCATTTCTAAGGCTTCAGTGAGTCTGATCTCTAAGTTTATTCTGACCGTTAAACCAGAGATGATTTAATGACACTGTACAGTCACTGTTAATATTCTGATATTCCCGATATATGTTTTGCAGGTCATGGAAGTAACCCTCAATTATTGATCAGTGTGGTAGGGGTAAACACAGACGTGTCATTCATATATTTCGATTTATGCATTCCCTACATTTACAACCGCTTTTTTGGGAATACTAATGATGCATCCCCCTGTCTATTCGGTGTTCATCCTAGAGGGTACACTAAATGTGTTCAAGGGGACAAGTGGTTTGATATGCAGGTCATTTTAAACAGAATAATGTCCCAGATAAAGAGGGATGTGGTCCCCCTGCCCTTTTTTGCGCATTGCTCATCTGTTCCATTTTCTGCTGTCCCCAACATTATTATGCCCCTCCCCAAGTGGAAATAATCAGGGGCTCTAGAGGAATGCCAGTGCATTGCAATCAGTCGTTTGGAAAACAGCAGCACTAAATCCATGAACTAGCTACTAGCAGATTGTTTGATGTTAGTTGTGCCAGTAATCCAAACAAGCAGTCCTGTGGTATGCATAAGTTATGGTTGTGCCACTGAGGTAAATTGGTCAAAAATAAATCCAGATCTATGCAGTTTGACACCATATGTAAAATGCCAGCTTCATCGCTATTATGTCTAAGCATTTGAGTTTGAGGCAGCGCAGTACATCTAGGAAAGTTGATATGTTATTCAGATCAACCAGAATGATTCATTTGATTGCCCTATACATGTAGGCAAGTTATTTTCTTGCTGCCACCTAATGCCGCAGTACTCGGGTAGGTGGCTCAGCCAGTTCGCATCCCAAAGAGAAATGCTTTGCTGTGATCAATGAGGTATTCATCATAAATTGACCCATGGGCTAATTCAGGTCCTGTCTAAATTCTGCAAATATAAGTAGTTGGTTGTTTTCCCACTGGTCAGCTCCACATCATATGCCTACTGACAGCACCACAGTGACATCTCAGGTGCACATGACTTCTTGGTTGTGATTCTCATGAAGAACATCCCAAAGGTACCTAGACGTCCATAATTACCTAGAGTGACTTGGTTTTAATTTCCCGCTCACCAATAATATCTTTGATTAAGATTCCTGGCCTAATGAGCTTTTTATTTTTTATTTTTATTTTTATTTTTTATTTATATATTTGGCCTCCATGTATCCACCTTCATATATCCATGTAGCTCCTATTTCAACTATACAGCCAAACAATGTGATTTCAAATACGATAACCCAAATCCTGTTAGTTATTGGGAACTGCAGTTTGTTAGGCATAACTCTTCACCTGCCACCACTTTGCATTAGGTGAATAAACATGTTATTGAGATAGAAGACGTGTGGGGGAATAGTAATGGGTATGTTGACGAATATATTACATTTATTCGAACGGTTTATGTAATATGTTGGTCAAAGTGAACCTGCTCCTTACTGGAAGCGGAAAACACTTCCAAAACAGGGTGAAACCAGCTGATTAATAACTTCCACTGCAGGGAAGAGGGCAACATTCCCTTGAAATCCGGGCCACCCCCAGATAAAGAAAGTAAGAGGATGTAACTCATGGGCCGCAGGATGGAGTGGAGTGTGGCAAACCAATGGCACATTGCAAATTCCAGTGCTTTGCTTAATGGATACACACAACAGCATTGGGAGGAGTTAGGAGAATGAATGAAACCTCACAGGACAGTATAAAAAGAGGGCAGCACATCTGGTAGAAAACGGGAAAAATATAGTAAACACTTGCTTAAAATCTGCACTGGATGCGGTGGACATGTCTAGTCGCCAGTTGATGATAGGGTTGCCCTAAGATGACACACGTGGGAGAGAATTTCTGCTTTCAAGCCCAAAGTACTAGCAAACATAATAAACACCCCTTTCAACAGACAGCAATTGTTCAACAACTCGGTTGATGAAAGCCTCAACCAGGTAAAAAAGGACAATGAAACAGCTAAGTCCATGGGCGCTTTGCAGTTTTGTGGAGGAATTCTAAGGGGGTCTTTCTCTGCAAAAAGACCATCCTCTAGAGCAGTGGTTCCCAACCTTTTGACTTCTGTGGACCCCCACTTTATCATTACTGGAACACGGGGAACTCCACTGAATCATTATTGGAAACTGAGGACCCCCTACTGAGTCATTACTGAAAACTGGGGAGCTAATCTATTAACATTATTTAATTTTCTAAGCAGTCGCGGACCCCCAGGGGTCCCCGGACTACAGGTTGGGAACCACTGCTGTACATGCTAGTCAGGGACTTCTCAGCCAGGCTTCCACAGTGGTACTCGGACCTCTGCATCACAATATAGCTGGCAGTATCAACAGCAAGGAAGAAATTCCTTTTAAGGAAGAGCCAGGGGAAGAGGACAATGAGCTAGAGGAGGTACAACTCTTGCTAATAAATGACTGCTTGCATCAACAGCTACATCACAAATACCATCAGTGGTAGGAAACAGCAAAAATTCAGAATACCATCACAGCACACCATTAGGTGGAAGATTACAAAGCTTTCTCCTGGAGTGGAGGGAGATAACTTCAAACATATGGGTCCTAAACACAATACATTTTGGGTATTGTATAGAACTAAACAAATCCTCTCCAACAAGAGGTCCAAAGAAAAAGATATATTCAAGGGAGGAAACAGATCACCTTCTCAAGGAGGTCAGAGAATTGTTAAACAAGCAAGCAAAAGAACACGTCCCAAATAAAGAAATCAACAAGGGAAATTACTCAACATATTTCCTAATACCAAAGGTAGACGGATCCCTGCGTCCAATCCTAGATCTCAGGTTCACGAACAAAGTTATAAAGGCACAAAAGTAAAAAATTACAACTTTACAGGAAGTTATTCCACAATTGCAAAAAAGGAGATTATATGGCAACTACAGACTTAAAGGATGCTTATTTCCACATACCAATGAATGCAAAGTACAAAAAGTACCTAAGGTTTGTGGTAAATAGAAAACATTATCCATCAAGGGACTAGCCTTTGGAATAAAGTCAGCATCAAGAGTATTTGCAAAGTGCCTGGCTGCAGTGGCAGCACATCTCAGAAGAATGGATATACATGTATATCTTTACCTTGACGATTGGTTACTACGAGCACACACTTACGAAATATTCAAGCAGGATGTTCCAGTTGTGATGACGACACTGTACACTCTAGGTTTCTCATTAAACATAGAGAAGTCATCTCCAGAACCAGAACAAGAGAAGATTTTCTTGGGAGCAAGATTGAATTCGATTCAAGGGAAGGTATTACCCAATGAGAAGAAGACTCAATCTCTTCTGGAGGAGATTCTCTTTTACTGAAAGGGGCAAGCTCTGACAGCGAGGACTGTAGGGAAATTATTAGGAAAGATGGTATCATTAATTCCCTTGATCCCATATGTGAGATTTCATGAGAGCAATCCAGGAGTGGCTTCAAAATCAGTGGTCTCAAGCTACAGGTAGTTGGGAAGATCTAGTTGTTTTCAAGGAGAAGGTTCAGGAGGAAATTGCGTGGTTCAACAGACAAAACATTACACGAGGAAGGCAATTTCTGCAACAAACCCCTTCAGTAACAATACCTGCAGATGCCTCACAAATAGGATGGGGAGCACACATGGGCTTTCTGAAAACACAGGGGATCTGGAATAATCCTGATGCTGTACAATACATCAACATCCTGGAGGTAAATACTTTTTCTAGCATTGAAAGCTTGCCAGAAACACCTTCGAGGAAAGACAATATATATATTCAAACAGAAAACACAACAACTATGTTTTTACATCGACAAGCGGGGGCGGGCTCAACCGCCACCCCTCTTGAGGCTAGCTCAGAAACACTGGAAATGGGCAATTCAGAGGAACATGGAGATTCAGGCGATACATCTGCCAGGGAAAGAGAAATGCGAGGCAGATGGATTTTAGCAGGCAGGCTCATGCTCCCATGAATGGGAACTCAATCAGAAAGTGGTGCAAACGATTTTCCAAAAGTGGGACACACCAACAATAAATGTGTGCAACACCTTGGAATGCAAAATGCCAAAACTTTGCCTCCAGACAGCCACACCCTCAGTCTTTGGGGAATGCTCTTTCAATAAACTGGTCAGAGACATTTGGATACGCTTTTCCTCCCAATTCCACTGTTACAAAGGGTCATCAACAAATGCAAAATGATTTGCATGACCTTGATTTTCAATTGCTTTGCAATGGGCAAGACAAACGTGGTATTTATATATAGTACAGTTAGTCTAAGGAACTTTTCAAAATTTCAGGATATGCTGTCAATGGAAAACGGAAAGGTACTGCACCCAGAATCAGAATTTGTCAAACTAACGGTGTGGCTCCTGAAGACTTAGAATTCGGGCCCATGAAGTTACCAGAAAATACAATTGCAGTATTAATGAAAGCTAGAAAACCAGTAACTAGGAAATGTTATATGGCAGAATGGAAAGATTTTCACTTTGGTGTGAAGATCACATGTGAAAATACAGTGTTAAAATAATTAACCCATCTTTTACTAGAGGGTCCTATATATGCATCCTTAAAGGCTTATCTGTCTTCAATAGCGGCCTATACAAGTGATCAAATTGGAAGAAGTTGTTTCACAGCCGCAGCGGTAAAAGACCGTTAGAGGGTGCAAAAAGCATAGCACACCAAGAAAGGTACCAGCACCCACAAGGGACCTAAATTTAGGTCTTAGGCAACTCATGAAGGAGCCCTTTGAGCCATCACACAAAGCTATCTTACAGATGCTAACTCTAAAGACAACTTTCTTAGTAGCTATGACTTCCCTGTGCAGGGTTAGTGAGTTACAAGCACTCACAATTCAAGAACCCCTTTTCCAAATTCATAAAGACAGAATTGTCATGAGAACAGATCCACAATTCATACATACCAAAGGTGGTCACATTAATCAATCTGTTCAAGTTCCAAGTTTCTCTCAAAATCCAAAGACACGCTGAAAGAACACTGCAGATATTGGATGCAAGACGCTCCATTATGTATTATATTGAAAAGACAAACCTTTCAGGAAAACTTGCCAATTGTTTGTATCTTTCTCAAAGAGCTACTTGGGGAAACAAGTTACAAAGTTCTGGATTGCATAAATTATTCAGTTATGTCACACCAGTGCAGGTGAAGCATTAACAATACCACCTGGAGCACACTCAACACAGAAAACGGGTGCAAAAGTTGCTTTTTTATATAATACTCCATTACAACAAATCTGCATTGCAGCAACTTGGTCATCAGTGCACACATTTACAAAACATTGCATTGATATTCAGATGAACAAGGACTCTCAGATTGGACAAAGGGTGCTACAGCATTTATTTACAGGTCAATGCCTATCTTCAACACAGCCACCACAGTAGTTAAAACTGCTTTAAATTCAATGCACAGCATGTGAATCCTGAAAGGATTCACACCGCAAAAAGTAAAGATTCTTACCTGTAGGTGTAGTTTTGCAGCTTGAAGATTTGTCTGGATTCACAAGCAACCCAGCTCTACCAAGAAGGAGGGGGGGAAAGGAATCTCAAGATGGTGACCTAAGGTGGGAACATCGGGAGGAAGTACGGCAACGTCACAGGGAGACACCAAATACAGGTTCAGTCGACACCCACCAACAAACTGGTGGAAAAAGAAGACTAAAAAAAATTGGTGAAATAGTAGAAATTTCGGACCCAACAACTAGATGGCCGAATAATGCACAGCATGTGAATTCGGAAAATTCTTCAAGCTTAGGATGACTAGAATTTTAAGGCCAAAAACTGGAACATTTCACAAAAACTAGAAGAACTAAAAATTTTCTTCAAACGAGCGCACAGAATGACATCGCTCATCAGCACAGAATTACAGAAGAGGCACTAAGAAAGAAAATATAATGCAATTTTTAAAGCTAGTATAATGCATGTTAATTAAATTGCTTTCTGATAACAGCTTCCAACTATCCCTGCATTGGAAAACAAAAAAAAATCATCTCCCACAGTTTTCAGGCGACCCGCTATAAAAACTGGGACATGAGCTAAAATTCCCGAAAGCTGCCGGGACTGCTGGCGAAAAAAAACTTGACTGTCGCAGCAAATCCAGTATACCTGGTCACCCTATTCAAGATGCAAAACTACACCTACGGGTAAGAAACTTTACATCATCTCAAGTAACTGTAACTCTTGGCCTAGAGTAACTTTAACTCGCACCCTCGCCATGCACTGCTAATTACACTACATATTACATCACTCGTGACATATTTGATGATGTTATTGATAATGTATCTGCAACGTTTGTAGTGGAATTTTATATGAGAAATCTGTAGTGAAAAACGGAGATGTGGCTCAAATGCACATAACTAATGAAATTCATCAGCTATGGTTACAAGCGCACACACCACAACAAAAGTAGCTCGCCAGTCATGTTGTTCTCTTCATAGTTTTGTTCCATTGGCATATTGTGTGTGGTTGTTTTTTTTTTTTTACTTGGCTGGGGGTGTATTGTGTGCATTGGTAACCATGTGATTGGTGCTGCCCTCTTGGGTCAGAATCATAACTCAGTTTTTAACTGTTATGAGTGCGTTTGATTGTTTTTTTGTGATGTCCTTAATTTACAACCCCGCTGCGCAGTGTTCATCCATGAACAGTGGGTATAGGCTGCATGAACTATACTGTGCCTAAATAGGCAAGGGCAGCCACCTTCTGCTGTGCACTCCTCTGGCTGTGTGCAGTGGGGATTTTGTCGCAGAGCCTGGCCTGATTTCCTGGCCGGGCCCCAGCCCCCAACATCACCTACTCACTGTATGGACCTGTTATTTTCACACCTCTTGGTCCCTAGTACCTGTCAACTGGGGTCAGATGCTTGGCTTGTCTTTGTCACACCCCACCTGTGAACTTTTTCGCACTGCCTAAAAGTCGCAAAATGTTGTTCACAGATGGCAGTCAAAACTGGCACGCCTCTGGATACCCCTCAGCACTGCCCTGGGGACAGACGCCTTTAGTGTGGACACTTTTTTAATTAGTTTTTTTAATGAAAATGTTCATAGATGCCCACCTGTTGTGTGCATGCTCTGGCGCTCATTTAAAAAAAATATTTTTGTAATAAGGATCTGCAAAAACATTTTTAAAAAAAACACTGGCAAAGCCAGAACATTGCCAGTGTTTAAGACTCTTCACTTCCATTTTTTTAATTCCAAAGTTAGGATTCTTCTCTTTTCTTCTTTCTCTGGCTCTTGTAATGTATTTATTTAAGGTATTTGTATAGCACTAACTTAGCCCCAAGGGTAGTGGAGTGCTTCACTTAAGGCTCTGATAGTACAACATGAAAAGGTTTGAAGGGATGAGAGGTGGAGGAGGTAAACATGATGTACGTTTTGAACAGATGTGCCATAAGACCTTAGGAGGACACATTTGGGTTGAGCCGCTGTGGATATTAAACATTTAGGTATGTTTTGAACATGTATCTGTAGTTCATTGTAGAAGGATAGCAATGATTTCAGATTCTTTGCTTGATACATGAACTGCTTCATAGTTTATGATTACTACTTATCTGGAATTTCTTTTGTTAAGTTAGAATTACTTCTGGTGTCTCTTTCGCCTTGAGTCAGATGTAGTCTCTCCATTGGGTAACTCTAGAAAACAAGATGCCAGGCTTTGTGTAAGATACGTACTATTATAAAGTGAATTAGTGTGTCCAGGGAAGATCCTGGGAAGGCTGTAAGAATCTTTGTGATACGATCTGGTTTCTTAGGGCCTTTGACAACCTAAGCGGTAGTATCAAGTATAACCATGAGAGTTGTTTTGGTTTATTTTTTAAAGCAAAAATATTGTTTCACCACCAGCGAGATGGAAAAAGAGCCATTGTTTAAATCACTGTTCTGCATTCACTGAGAGGTATGAATGGTTTCCGTTTCGTAACAAGGTGGTGTTGGAAAGAAGCTGTTTTGTTTAGTTTGGAGACACTGTGAGTCATATTTTATTATAGTACTAATTAGCAATAGTACTCCATAAGGGCAAAAGAGGGACGAGCCTCTCACTAAGGTTTAAATAAAAGGTAGGCTGATAATTAGTGGACTAAAAGAAATATAGGTTTCGTCCCCAATTGTTTTTGTTGAAGGTTCTATATTATAAAAGGAGGCCTCGCTGGCCACTAATAAGAACATGTGTAGTACCATTACTATGCCTATTCTTTTTGAGTTATAAACACCAACATATATATTAATAATATACAGCAACCACCCTGTTTTCAAAAGTACTTTCCCTTTAGTAATAATTTTATATTATTTTTCACACTCGGCGACTGTAATAGAGTAGACAACAAGATAGGATGATAAAAAACACATATAAAGTACTTCTTTAGTCTGCCCCTAAAGGTCCTTCAAGACAGACGTTTGTGTAAATATTTTATTCTGTTTCACTTCTCGAAAGAGCTGCTGTAGTAAAAATTCAATGTCCAAGCCATTAGATTGTGTTTGTTTACAACAGACTGTACTACTTATACAGAAGTCTGGGCATGTTGTTTAGGCACTATGCTCATTTAGACTTATGCGAGTTGGCCTTAGTTATTCTACTGTAGAATGTTAGTTGCAGTTGCTATGCATTAGTTGGGATGTACTTGTAAACAAAAAAACAACGTTTGTGATCGGAAAGGGGAGACATATTCTGTCTGAGCTCTTGGAGGTATTTATACATTCTTATGCTTTAGATAAACTACATACAAGCCACAGAGTGTTTTCTTCGCTTATTTCATGTGGCGACGAGCTGTCACCGCTGAGTAAAGCGGACCCGCATCTGTGGACTGGTGTTGAGGGTGGTTGACTATCCGACAAGTGGTGTCGTCGAGGAACCCTTGCCACCGAGGACTGTTGCGATCGTCGAGTAGCACCGAAATCCAGGTGCCATGCCATCGAGGAGCCCTTGATACCGAGGACTGTTTCCGATCGTTGAGGTGCGCTGAAATCCAGGTGAGAAGCTCATCCAGTCTACTAACAGAGGCTCTGACATCAGACAAATTCCTCAAAGTGTGTTGGGAAGCGTGCCTGCAACGTCTTCACATAGTGAGTATAAGCGTCGATTGAGGAAAGACTATCTACTCACTGTAGAAACAAATTCAAACGTAGGCCATTTTAGAGGTGGCGCTTCCGAGAGGCAGTGCTACAGCTGTAGAAAAATGTCCACGCACAGGATTTTTTTTTTTAACTATCATGTTGGTTAGTCCAGTGCCTTAATGTGAAGGTGCTGGACACAATACCATTACACAGAAATGAACAAAAACAAACAGTTTGTGACAGGAAAATCTTATCCTGATATTTGTAGACTTAGACAAAAGCAAGGAACATTAGTTTGTTTACAAAAGTGTTTTAAAGATATACAGGTTCTTTTGACATTAACAAAGAGCAAGAAGGTATATCAAAGACAAAGTGAAATATGCAATCTGTCAACCCACCTCCACCATTTTTAGAAAGCCCTGGAGAACCACATATAGCTTGGAGACATTTGTATGATGCTTTTGAAACCTACTTAGGAGCAATAGGAGCTGCACGGTTTAGACCTGAACGCAAGAATGTCTCCTTATTGATTCCATTGAGTTTGAAGGAATAGCTATTTTCAAGCATTTACCGGATATTCAGATGTTGAAGAAGAAGAAATGGACAAATACAAAATAGCTGTAAAGAAAATGATGAGCAACAAGTTTACTGTACCTGCCAGTTTAGTGGTTTCCAGACACAATTTTTTTTAAAAAAGAGATCAGCGTACTGGTGAAGATATGGATGCTTACTTTTATGCTTTGAGATTCTTGGCTGCCGAATGTCAGTTTGGACCTTTGGGCGATCAACTGATCAGAGACCAATTGATTTGTCAAGGGATGGACAGATCTGTCGAACAGAAGTTACTTTCCTTAGATGACCCAACTTTGGCAGAGACGATTAACATCGCGAAAAGTATTGAATCTTCAATAAAATCAACAAAAGAAAGAAAAGTCAGCATAAGGTAGAATTAGCGTGGTTAGAAACAAAGATGACATAAGTTTTTACACTAAGAAATATGTTTTAGGTATGGGAATACCCTACATCAAAAAAGTGTGAAGTCTTGCCCAGCTTTAAATGTTCAACGTAGAAGTGGTGGCAAAGTCGGCCACTTTGCTAAGGTGTGTCAAAGTGAGAAGCTTGTGAACAGTATGGTAACGTCAGTGATGGAAGAGAGTGATGGGTTGGTTAGGAATTTGATTAGAGAGATTCAAGATATGGTACTGGTGGTTGATGGAGACCTGGTAAAGTGTGGGGATCCCGAAAATTGTGTTGACCCTTATGTAATTATAAAAGTGGGAGGACAACAGTTACGCCTATTAGTCGACTCGGGGGCTAGAATCACCATGATCATGCAAGAATTGTTTTGTCAAAATTAGAAGGGGCGTACAGTTGACCCACCTGACAGATCTCCTGTATCCTGCGAGGGAAGGAGAATTGAACTTCAAAGTTTTTTTGAGGAGAATCTGGAACTCCGGGGGAGGCACATATCTGGGTAAGTCAATATAGCAGTAAAAGGCCTGAACGTTTTAGGTTGGTTTCACTAGTGTCTTCTCTGAATGATTTTATGACCTAGTACTTGTGATCAAGTTACGGTGTTTAGGGATTCGGATGAAATTGAAGATCTACTTAATGAGTTCCCTTTTTTCCCGTTTAGAACTAGGAAGATTAAAGGGGTTCAAACATAAAATCAAATTGAAAGCAAATGCCACGCCAGTTAAACATAAGATAAGGAGTGTACCATTTAGTATTAGAGATGAATTGGAGAAGGAATTAGAAAGTTTACGTAATAAAGGGATCATTGAGCCTATTGATTCTTCGTTATGGCTTTCACCTTTGGTGGTGGCAAATAAAAAGAATGGTTTACTGAGAATGTGTTGACCTGAGAGCACTCAACAAAGAGCTCTGGGTGGACTCGCACAGCTTCCCTAAGATAAGTGAAATGTTGTCTGCTACTAAAGATGCCAAGGTCTTCAATAAGTTACACTTGGCAAGTGCATACCATCAGGTTGAGTTGGATCAAGAGTCTAGGAATTTGACAGCATTTGTATCACCTTTAGGGATTTTCCAATATTGCCACATGCGTTTTGGCATGGCATCTGAGGCTTCGGTTTTCCAAAGAATAATGAGCACATTACTCAAGGATAATTCTCATGTGTTAGTATTTCAAGATGATGTACTGATTCATGTGCCTAATCAACAAGTTCACAACAAACATTTTAAGACAGGTGCTACAAAAATGTATGATTAATGGCATAGTTCTCAAGAGAAATGTGTATTTAAGAAGTCATCTGTAGAATATTTAGGTCATGTGATTTGTGCTGATGGTATCTACTGGGTTTGATTGACGTAATCAAGGCAGCACCCTCACCCAAGGATAAAGATGGGGTTAAATCTTTTTAGGAATATGTAACTTTTATTCTCAGTTTATACCAGATTATGCAACAAAGGTCAGACCAATATCTAATATGTTGAAAGATAAGACATGTTTTGAGTGGGGCTCCGAGTGTGCAAGTGCATTGAGGAAATGAAAATCCAACTATCCCAGGCAAATAAATGTTTTAAAACCTTATGATCAGCACCTCCAATGCTGTCTCACAGTGGATGCAAGTAACATAGGAGTGGGTGCAGTTTTGACTCAAACAAAAGATAGCGTTGAAAACCCAATTGGTTCTGCATCCAGAGTGTTAAAGGAACCTGAAATGCATTACTCGTTATTGAAAAAGAGTTACTGGCCTGTGTGTGGGTGAAAATTAGAAGCTATGTATGGGGCAGACATTTTGTATTGCAAACAGATCATAAACCACTGGTTTCAGTTCTTAGTGGAACCAACAACTAAACGGGAACTCCCAGCATTGCCAAAATGTTGATGCAATATGATTTTGAAGTCATACGTATTCCAGGAGGCAAAAACATTAGAGCTGATTATTTGTCAAGATTCCCAATTCAAACCAGTAGTTCTTGTGATGAAGGTGTTGACGATGAAAGTTCCTTGATAGCTGCAGTTGAGGTGGAACAAGTGTGTTTACTCAGAGAGGGAGAGAAGGGTAAATTTGGAGACGGAAAGATTTATACTAAATCATGAGGTATGTCAAAGGGGACTGGCCTTATGAGAAAGACATGGCGGTAAGTGTTCAACCTTTCTGGAAAGTTTCAGATGAGTTGACCATTGAGAATGGTGTACTCATGAGATATGATAAACTCATTCCACTAGAGGAACTGAAGCATACCATTATGGAAAAAGCTCATGAGGGCCATTTGGGTGCCACATTGGCTAAAAGAAGAATATGTGATAGTTTTTGGTGACCGCGTATAGACAATGAAATTAAACAGTTGTAAGAAACTGCACTATTTGTTCCAATTTTGACAAAACCCTTAAAACAGTGACGCCACCCCTTATTCCGATCGAGTGCCCTTTGGGTCCATGGAGGAAACTAGGAGTTGATTTAGTGGGACCGTTTCATTCTCTCAACTACAATCTACATTATGCTTATGCCATAATTGATTATTATTCAAAATGGCCTTATATGAAATTTGTACAAGAACCTAATCCCAAATCACTGGTAATATTTTTAAGGCACATATTTATGAACAAAGGATTCCCAGAAGAGATAGTATCGGACAATGGAGTACAATTTGTGTCTTAAGATGTTAAATCATTTCTGAAGGAAGGTTCTGTTAAACACTTAGGGCCTCATTCCAACCGAGGCGGGCGGCGGTCGCCGCCCGCCTGGCTGGAACCGCCATATGGCCGCTCCGCGGTCGGAAGACCGCTGGGGCCATTCTGACTTTCCCGCCGGGCCGGCGGGCGCTAGCCAAAATAGTGCCCGCCGGCCCAGCGGGAAAGTGGCCTGCAACACTGAAGCCGGCTCCGAATGGAGCCGGCGGTGTTGCAGGTGTGCGACTGGTGCAGTTGCACCCGTCGTGCTTTTCACTGTCTGTCTGTCTGCTTCCCCATTTGAAGCACTTAAAGGGAGAAAACCTAATACACAAGTTAGACCAGGGTGGATGTCCAAATTGTTCAAACAGATGCTGGTTGGGGACTGCTCTGACATTATCAAACTCAATGTAAAAAGAAAACAATATGCTCAACAACTTATTTTGATAAAAAAAGGGGTAAAGGTGTCCTCCATATCAGAAGTTGACTGGGTATCTATCAAGTTGCCAACCTTTGTTAAGAAAGGTAGTCCCAAATTCTCAGATTCTGTGAGGGTGGAACTGGTATGTGGAAACGTCATTAGGGTGCACGGAAACAAGTGGTTGAATAAGTCCAAAGTGTTGAAACTGCGATTGGATTCCAGTGTGCAAGTTAACTGTGAGCGGCCAGGGGGTGTCATTCAGACATGAAGGCGGTAACGGATCAACGTGGCAGAGATCGTCATGAAACACCAGTACGTGGAAGCAATAGAATATGTAATGTAACCTGGAGATTTCGTCAATAAAGTGAAAAACGTTATGATTATCAATATAGGTATTACCTCTTACTTCCTATCCTTGAGGCACAGCAATGATTTTGGCTGTTGTTTTGACGTTTTTTTTTTTTTAAATAATATACATAGTTTGAGTAGTTATGTATTTGTTACATGTATGTAGCAGATTTTGGGTGGTTCATTTGTTCATGTCGTAAAAAAATGTCAATGTAGAACTTACACACAAGTCTGAGCATGTCGTTTAGGCACTTTGCTCATTTAGACTTATGTGGCTGAGTTGGGGTTAGTTATTCTACTGTAGAATGTTAGTTGCAGTTGCTAGGCATTAGTTGAAATGTACTTGTAAATATGAAAAAACAATGTTTGTGATCTGAGAGGGGAGACATGTTCTGTCGGAGCTCTCAGAGATGATTTATACATTCATATGCATTTAATAAACAACATACAAGCTACGAAGCATTTTCTTCACTTACTTCACAGATTTAACTCAGTAAACAGACTTTTGCAAAACGACATGCAAACTTGTGTGAATCAGAGAAGTAAATCGGCATCAGCATCATTGGGGACCTCTTCATTTTAAATCCCACAACAAGCTGCATGATTTCCTACAAGACCCCTGTCAAACTTATGCAGCTTTGCTATATATCAGAGTATTCTGAGTATCATTGCTCCTTCCTCCAACAATAATCGGAACTATTTAAAGTATTGTTTTCTTTATGCAAGAGAAATGTCAACCTCTGATGTGTCCAGCACCAGATTTTGATTTGGTTGTACAGTGTGTTTAGACAGCTAGATTTGTTTAAGGGTTCCTAAAGCCTATGTTTTCCGCATTGGAGACGGAGGGTTACATTTAATGTGATTCCTAAAGAGGCCCATGACCATGGGCTCTGTCTTTCACACTTTTTTGAAGATAGTGTCCTGGTTTTCCAGGTTGGCTAGAAAAAGACTGTCTCCAGTTGCATCTTGTGTTCTTTCTGGAAACAAAGTTTTGAGGTGGAGTACAGAGAAAGATATGAGCTATAGTGCTTGAATCTATGGGAGCAGAGAGAATAAGAGGGTAAGTTTCTTAAGTGGTTTTAATTGTGATATGGAGATTTAAGAAAGGGGTTAAGTTTCTGATGTCATGATAGAGCGGGACTGTCATGAGTTCTCTCTCTCCATAGGTATCTCTGATGTTGCTGTACTCCTCTTTTTTTAAGAATGTGGAGTTGTTTTACCAAGGTCTCTTTTCATCCTAACCCTTCCTCCCAGGTCTGCCAAGACAATCTATCTTCTATCCGCTGAGGGCCTCGTCGGTATTGGGAGAGAGCAGCCGAGCAGACCGGACCAACAGCCTAAGTAAGCATAAAACAGTAGCA
Organism: Pleurodeles waltl; assembly: GCF_031143425.1. NCBI lineage: Eukaryota > Metazoa > Chordata > Amphibia > Caudata > Salamandridae > Pleurodeles > Pleurodeles waltl. Next base: position 491,419,369 of record NC_090449.1, on the reverse strand, counting down.
CTGGACATTCTGATGTCCATTTAGTGCAGCACAATATAATTTATTTGAGCTAGAAGTGTTGAAGCTACCCTTTTGCCCATTTACGCAAAAAACGTTATTTAACGTTGTTTTAATCCTGTGGCCGGTAGCAACATTATTACGTAGAGTTTTAAAAACTGTGAAATACCATTTGTTTCCTCTGTCTTCCTTGTGTTAACCCAGGCCACGTCAAGGTTTTGAACAAAATATTCTTCCATCTGATTCTCCATGCATAGTACTGCACATCTACCGTGATTTTTCTAATGTTTGGATAGTCTTTCTACTGTAGAGGGATAGTGCAAGTACTTGGGCACACAAAAGCCAATTGGTAGTGGAGTGTTGGTTATTGGAGACAATTGTAATTTTGGGTGGAAAATGTGAAAGTTCATATCAGGATCAATCAGCACACAATCTGTCTCTCCCTATTGATTGACTTTCTTCGATATATCAGATAAGTTATTTTTGGTCCACATATCATCTCTGAGCAACGGAACAGTTGACTAGTGCATTCACTATTAAAGTCCATGTATTATAAATAAACTGCGGTATCAAAGTTTTTTTTTTCCAGTTACATCGCCCCTACTCAAGGGTTCATATTTCCCATTTCAGTCCCTGGTCTTTCTTCCATCAGTCAAATTTTACCAAGGTGCTACTTTTACTTTTAGAGGTTCTGAAAATGTGTGAAAATGATGGACTGTGCTTTGTCTGAGAGAATGAGTGGTAGACCCAGTGACAACGGTGATAGAGTTGTCTCCAACCCATATTTATCCTCGCATTTGCAGTGAGCCAACCCTTTGTGGTCAGAATTCAGGTAAAAGCTCAAGCACACTTAAGCTTTTCTCACTTCTGGAGCATTGAAAAGTGATCCTTCACATTCTTAAGGATAGCAAGAGATCAGGGTAAAGCCATAGGCTGATTAGTCTCCAGGTGGAACAATAAATAGACAAATGAACCCAGTTGCGGGGCAAGATGGGCTGTTTCAGACAGGAAAGGGAGTCTCAATTGAATCATAAGCATTACATAGTCCCACCCATGCTCGGTATTCTGAAGAATTTATTTAAGAGATATAAAATAACATCTTTTAAAGAGGAATTAGTTTTAAAAATGAAGGATATTTTTTATAAGACCATCTGAAGGCAGTAGGGGTTGAAGTTTATTTCTTTTACAAGAAGAAGCCAGTTGCCTGTCGAAGTGATTGATCAGTCTGCATGGACAGAATGACTATGTATAGTGAGTGATTGAAATCCACTTTGTAATGGCTTGTTTTTGATCCACCCACCTTTTTTGCCAACTTTCTGAAGTTGGTTATGTTTGTGGAAAAACAAACTTAATGTTGTTGAAGGCCACTTCACTTAAGAGCAGGACATATAGCCTTCTATGCACTTTTTTCATTCTTAAGAAGTTCCGGTGACGTGTTGCACACGAGGATGCTAGTTCGTTGATGACCCCAACATATCTTGAAGAATGACTGTAGGGAAATGGTATGGGACACAAGCCCATTCAGTTCTTCCTAGCCTGCGACACCAAGTACTCCTGGTCCTACAAGCACAACGCATGTAATCTTTGCCCGTTGCTCCTGCATGAGGAGACCTCCTATGAAGCTCCAGACATTGCCAGAGACCCTCAACATCTTAGGGATCAAAGCCCTCAAGCTCAAAGCTCTTCTCGAACTGGGGGTGGAGCAGGCAGGCCCATTGTGCATTACAACAGTCCAGGTGGGTAAGGGGCCCAAGTTCACGGCTTGAGAGGCCTCTAACCTCAAAGAACAAGTTGTTGCGCATCTATCTGTGAAGCTGTAGGGACCAAAAACCCAAACGACACCGAGTCATACTGGTGTCACTGGCGCAAAAGGATCAGACACTACCTTACCCTAGGAAGTATCTTTCGACTGAAGCAGCACACTGTTCAACTGGAAGCTGGGCATCGAGCCACAACTGGGCCTCAAGAGGCACTGACCTTTAGGGTCCCTCTTCGATAGAGGGTTTGTCTCAGCCTAAACAGTTATCCTGAATGGCGAGCACGCTACTGCCCAATGTCTTTGAACTCTGTCAACTAATTCTTGACATGAGGGGCCAGTGTTGCAACTGAAGAAGACACCAGAAAGCAGAACCTTGGACAGCGTTGAAGCAGATGTCAGAGGCTCACTCAGCATTCAGATCAGACACCACAGAGGCGTCCCTCATCCTATAACTGCCAGAGGTCCTCAACTCCAGGCAGGAAAAACCTAACTAAGCCTACTAAGCTGCCAGAGCCTACACACCCTAGATCGCATCTCTAAAAGCGCAGGCTCGATTTTGAGGAGGAAGTGCCCTTCGAGACCCTTAATTCCCCTTCCCCCAAAAGTGTTCGAGGCAGGGCAACAAAAACAAATCCACAGCTGGTCCTTGAGCACTCTCCATTCCCTCCTCTGAACACCTCCACAGGAATCTGTGCATTCCCTGGCAGAACTTGGCAGTCCATATCAGAGGCACCATATAACAAGATCTTCAAGCCTGAGAATGGGGTGGCCCCTGGAAGAACTACAGTGTTGATCCTACTGATGACCCCAGCATAGAGCCTTATCTGTCCCGCTGCAGCGTGATGGCCGACCATGGATGCAGTTGGGCTACTGTGCTGACTTAAGAAAAGTATTTCGACCTTTTGACAATTTGGAGTCTATGGTTTTCATTCAACAACGATCATTAGTGGTTTACAATGGCGTCACAAAATAGATTATAATATGTGGTTTGTGGCGATCTTGGGCTCACTATGATCACACTATAGAATTGTGAAATCCTATAAAATCGTTTTTTGTCCACCGCTTCCTTGCTTTGTCTGTTTGAAGAAAAACCCATTAATTGTGATTCATTCTTAGAATAATGGGGTGCTTTCTCTACAGTTATCTGGTCCTGATGATGACCCTCTTTCGGTTATTCGTGTATCTGGGTTGAAACATCGGCAAAATTGGATGTGGATTGTTTTTTTTTTTTTTTACTTGATACTGGATCTCTGACATTCATATTTTGGGTGTGGAACAAAAGATCACATGATCCTTCTCAGTCACATTTGCATATATTACCTTGTATATATATCACTGGTGCACTTTTATGGCCACATTATTCACTTACACTGCGCCGTCAAAAATTAAAAGCACCGAAATAATAATTCTGGGAAAGTACTCCAAAATAATGCAATTTTTTGTTCGATGAAAATAAAAAATATGAACTGAATAACGAGCCTTATCTAGGGGCAGATTTTGTTGCTTAACTACTGTTGAGAAAGTCAATGGCTACACTTCCCCCGTAGGACCCACTTTTTTGATATATGTTTACGTACCCGGGTTACTGGGTTTAACCCCTTTTTCTGAACATCCATAATAGAGCAGGTTGTGTGGATTGTGTTTGAAAAAGCTATTTTCTCTTTCTCCAAAATTCTGTGATCCAGATTTGTTCTTTGAATAAGACACAACCTCTTGGGATTTCTTAGCTGACACCTGTACTCTGTGTTTTTTTTTTTTTAAATCTCTCTTTAAGAAGGAGGCAAATCACTCATTTTCGATACAAACAGTGAGATATCAATTTCGCCTAGACCTTCTTTAATGTCAAATTGTTAAATTTGCTAACAATTCGCTATTTGGATTTGTTGTGTTCAATTATGTTAAAACAATGAAAATGTGAAATGTAAAAACCATAATTTAAGAATCTGCAAGAGTGCTTTGCTTCTTGGTAGATAGGAACTGCCTGCTACCCAAAAAACATCAGTGATGCCCCTCCATTGAAAATCTGGGAGACTCGAGGTTTTTTACCTTATTGATCAGTAAAACAATTGGAGCTCAAATATTACACATACGCATTGGTGTTGATCTGATATCGGGAATCACCGTTCATCGGAACAGAATTCACCAAAACCAAGGTCTTCTTGTGTTCTTGACATGAAATACAATATTCAGTTACTTCTTGATTGATTGTTTATTTTTTATAGAATTAAGAAAACTGATCCTTCAACCTATTGTCAAAAGGCACAGAGAATATTCGGGGACGGAAGTAGTGAGCACTTTATTTGAGATGAAGACATTTTGATATTGCACTCCAGCTTATCAGCGCTATTCAGAACATTTGCAATTGTTACACAAAAGTATATACTGTGGAATTTATTATTATATGTTACTAACTCACTAACCTCTGTTTCATATGGACACAGACCTTTAGTGGATACATTGTGTTGGCAACTTTAGAATTCTGGCCCAGAGTGTAGGGAGAGTGACTTTTATTTTAAGGTCTTTTATTGTAATTTTAAATTGATTTTATATGCTTGGATTTTATACACATGCATGAATTATTTAACAAAAGACAGTCTGTTACTGTAGCACAGCGCACTTTCTTCGTTGTGCTGATAGGATGTTTAATAATGTTCTGACTTGAGCGTGATCTAGTGTCTAATCCTATGATGTGTGCATATAGCAATAGTCAGCAGTTCAGGAATTCTTGCTTGTTATTTTATAAATATTTATCTAATATTTCTATAAGAGGAATTCTTGGAAATAAATCTGACTTTACTCTTAGCTTGTCTTTAGCTGGGCTCTCCTTAAATTTTGACTCACATGTTCACCTCTATTATAAACGTGTTCTAGTTCATCTACTGGGTTTACATTTTTGCTCCAGTAATGTTGATTGCCCTTTGTTACTTGCACATGTGAAACAGGGCGATTCACACAGCAACACTTAACAATAAAGAAAGTGCTGTAAGTCTCACAATGGGTATTGAAAGCACTATTTAAATACCAGTACTGCACAAAACCTGCAGATTCGATGTTTGAAGTAGTTAGATTGATCTAATTTGGGGGGTGCTAGAGAGCCCACGGCAAGATGGCTGCACCTTAGTGCAGCTTCTCTGGACGTGAGCCTTAATCCTTCACTTATCCTGCCATCTATTCTACCCCCAATCAAAGACCAAGGCATACACTGGGCCAGCCTGAACCGTGAGCTGCAAACGGGTTACCAGATCCTACAGATAACAAACTTTTTGCTTGCACTGAGCGGACTGGGCAGAATGCCACTGGGCCGAAAATGGTGACCGCTTGGTGGGCCACGGCGATTGTATGTCTGCTATGAAGCTGCCACCCTGCAGGTGATGAGGCAGTTTAAAGCTGCTGCAAGAAGCACTGGGTAGTGTGAGCTAAGCCACCAGAGATCGCTTCAGGAGCGCCTGACTAGAAGCTTGGAGGAAGTTGCAGGCGCTGCACTGTGGGATGACAGCTGCTAGTGTGTAGCTTGGCTGATGGCTAGAGTGCGGATGGTCACAACATATGAGAAGATCCTGCATTGCATGGCTGCCCTGGGTAAAATGGCTCCCAAGACTGCAGACACCGTTGGATTGCAACGAGGACTCAGTGCGCAGAGCGTCAGAAACCGACCTCTGATGCGAAGGCCCGACCTGCGGGCTCCTGATGGATCGGAGTGGCCCTTATGAGAGGTACTGCCTGTGGCCGCGTAGAACAGCACTGATCCCAGCGTGAGGGGTGGCCTGCTTTCCCAGTACCAGCTAGTGCAGGCAGATGCCTGTGGCACCATGGACACCACTGGAAGTAGTGTCTGGTGGCCGCGTGAGACCACTGATGGTGTGCGCTGGTGCAGTGTGGGCCAATAGCTTGTCGGCTGGGTGAGAGTGCCTGACCAGCACCCCAGGCCAACCATTGATTCTGGCAGTGTGTTCCAGGGGGCCTCATACACAAACAAAGATGACAAAGTACAGAAAACGCAACTTACTTAATAGGTGAGAGCCTCTGACTGCTGCCCATACCCAGCTCTGACAGAATCAAGGGCCAAAAGGCCTCGTAGGAGTGTGGTCGGTTTGGCAGACCTAAATGAGCGCATGAATGATTGGCACGGTATAACCATTGCCATCCAGGGGCCATGAAACTCAGGAAGCGAAGTGAAATAGCATGCCAACGTCCTGGGAATTGGCAGAGAACCCAATCGCCCATGGCGACCAGTATGCCCTTGAGGTTGAGACAGGTGAACTAGGGCAAAACTTTGAAGATACCTGTAGGACACTAGCCCCGATTAAAACTTCCTGCCGGCCTTTCATACATGTGATCACCCATAAGTGATTGTAGTACCTTCTGCCGCATGAGCTGACCTTGTATTTGCGGCTGAGGGTGACTAAAGCTTGAAGGGTATGCTACCCTGCTAAGACTAATCACTCCCGCACATACCCTGATCACTGCCTGCGAGTGGTCGGGTCGCACAGTCAGCGTTTTTCTTTATTAAAAAAAAAAGCGACTGATCTCTACACTGTATTGTGGGCAGGCTGAGAGGAAACAGCAGAGCCTGACGCTTGGCGGTGCTGCAACACCATCTGCACTCGGGATCGACAGGGCAGGCGGGGGAGCCCTGTGAATGGCAATAGGACTGCTGCGCAACTTTCGTCACCCCCCAATGGGGAAAACAGACAAGACCGAGTCACAACTCACCTTCGAGGCACAGCGGAATGGCGGAATGGCGCAATTGCGCAATTTATGGCCAAGGATCAAGATATGGACCCAGATAGCCAAGCTACTCCAGCACTTAAAACCACCCTAATTCCCATGCAGCAGAGTCTACAGTCCAATGATGGCAAAATAGATGCCTTGAACCTGCGCATGGATAACCTAACTGCAAAACTAAACATTCAAACTGGCTGCATAACCTCATCGGAACACTGTATATCTACAGCCGAAGATGGCTTGAAAAAGATGACCTCGAAATGTTTAAATATGGAAACATTATTGGCGGTAATAAAACCCAGGAATGAAGGCCTTGAACCCTGCTCCAGATGCAGTAATCTTCGTATCATGAGCATCCCGGAGTCAAGAAACCCTTGCAAAATGGAAACACTGCTAACGGATATCTTTTGCTCCGACAACCTCTTGTGCATGTTTGGCAGTGGATAGAGCACACAAGTCTCTGGCACCACGACTGCACCGTGCCCCTATCTGCCTCCCCCAAGTCCCACAAGAGCCAAGCTGCTCAATTACAGGGACCCAGATACACTACTCAGATTGGCATGTGAAAAGCAAGACATCATCTACCATGGAAACTGTGTGGCATTCTTCCTGGGTTTCGCAGCATCAATGCAGGCAGCCCGCAAATAATTCCTCACTGTCGAAAAGAAGTTTCCAAAAGCAGAATCTCCCTAGGCGATGCTGTTCCCAGCCCACCTAAGCATAGAGTGTTGTGGAACCATAAAGATTTTTTACAACACCTAAAGCAGCAATTGAGTCCCTCAAAAGGTTCACCCAATGGCATCGGGAGCGGGAGCGTCCTGACACTGAAAGTGTCTCTGACAATGATTGACCTTCTACGTCTTGGGAGAACGCGATTGTGGATTATTGCGTCGCCTGCTGTGTGGGCCGATGAACACTCCAAACAATACCACTATAATTGGAGGTGCCACAAAACAAGGTCCAGTTCCGAAGGTGTGGGAGGGAGTTAAAGGGACAATGACTGTGACCCAACCTACCCTACTGAGGCACTCTACGCTACACCTCTCATGGCAGGATAGTAACTGCAGCCCCAGGCCGCGGATCGCCGCTACCCTCACAGATGCCCTGACCCCCAAGATCCAAAAGACAGACCGGCAATGGCTGATATCTCAACTGTCTCCCGGCCAATGGGAGAGTGCTTGGCATCTGGCCACCCATACGAGGCTACAACCCACATGTGTTCACGATATATGCACCAGCGCACGCTGGAGACTGTTGTTTTTTTTTGTTGCAGCTAAATGATTTTATTTCTTTTTTCAGGTTTTGAAACAACCTCTGGCATGATTGGGAAGCTGAAGTGGGAAGATAGTGGGGTTGATGTTCTACATTACTGCTGCCTCCGACACACCGACACCGCCTATTGGCACTTGCACGGTCACCCATTACACAACTTGCAGTACGCCTCGATGCACTTACACATCGTACCGCAGTGGTCCAAACATCCGGATGTATCCCCCTCTAAACTTGGAACGTATGTTGGCTCAGTAACCCCTGTAAAACATGTGTGGAACTAGCCTACTTGAACAGGCATTGCATCTAAAACACCCTCCTCAAAAGAGCCACATTTGACACAACACACAAAAAACATGGTGGGCACCTGTTGTGCGACGATCCTACTATCCGCATCCTCTCTAGGGGTGTGATATTTATTCAAAGAGAGGTGCCTTTTACTGTTAAACATTCTGAAACTGATGACCATAGTAGATATGCAATCCTGCGGGTAAACCTCTGTGGTACACTAGTGACCCTGGGAAACACCTATGGGCCCAACGTGGATGATCCCGTCTTTTATTTAGAGTTATAGAACAAATTACATTCCCTGTTCTTCTATGCCATAATATGGGGTTGTGACCTAAACATGTATCTGGACCCATCACAGGACAAATCTGCAGGTGCTGATTGGCAAGAGAAACAAACTGCCATGGTTGTGGGCGAGGGCATGGGCGAATATGGATTAGTAGACCTATGGAGACTATGCAACTCGACAGGTGAGAGGGCACGTTCACCGCTTCAGTGCATGGCTCGTGGTCCCGCCTGAATTACTGGCTGGTGACCTGACAGATGAACTCCTGGACAGAAGATGTTAAGCATCTAGCCAAAACTATCGGATCATGCACCGGTCCTACTGGAAGTGGCGGTACTCACAAATATCCCCACACAGTTTACTTGGAAATTTCAGGCATCATAACTGCCAGACCAAGTATATAGAAAAGGCCTACGATTAGCCGTTATGGAATTTTTTGGAGAAAAAAAAACATAGGAAGTTGAGGGAGCAGACACGCTTTGGGAACCCTTTAAGGTCACTATCTAAGGGCTATCTATAAGCACGAGAGACGGTGTTTTGTGAGATATCCATACGCAATTAAACAAAATAGAAAGCACATTTCAGACACTAAAGTGCAACTATGAAGCTGCTCCCAGCCTGGTACCCTAGCAGCCTTTAGAGAAAAATTTACAAACTACAATGAAATGGCTGGGAATGAACTGCAACGTGTTTCTCAGCGACACATAGCAAGAACGTATGTGGTGGGTGGCTGATTAGGCCGCAACCTGGCAAATTGACTGAATTCCACCTGTACACTTTATCGACATCATAGACTCGGCTGGGGAGCCCTGATATAGTACACCAACCTTCCTATCTGCCTTCACAGACGTCTACACGGGCCTATACAGCACCAGAGTCTTGGCCACAACTGCACACTACTTGAAAGATGAGGTTCTGTCGTGGCTATCCCTAGGTAAACAAGACTATCTTGTGCAACCTATCGCGGAACAGGAGATTCGGGGAGCTGTACACTTACTGTCCAATGGCAAAGCGCCAGGCCAAGATGGACTGACGGTCCCAATAAACAACCTGAGTATTGCGAATCCAACAGACCTCTTTAGCTGATTAACACGGATGCCAAAATATAAGCGAAAATACTGGCCACTAGACTCGAACCACTAATGACAAATCTAGTACTGGCGGATCAATCTGGCTTCATACCCACCTGATCCACGATACACAGTCTGTTAACATTATTCGTGCTGCTACACCAGCTTGACTCATCCCCAGAGGCACCGGTACTGGATGCTTCAAAAGCCTTTCATGTCATCGAATGGACAAATGTGTTCGCAATATTGAGTCACAGGGGGATGCTTATTATATACCGACCCGGTGGCACGAGTGCGTGCCAATGGGCACACGCCGAAACTGCTGCCAATACATATGGTGTCCTTTGTTCCCATTTCTGTTTACATTTCCTCTTGAACCCCTGGCGAGCGCCCATACTCCAGGAATACACATGCTTCAAATGGCACTCTGGACTCCCTATAAACTTGGCAAAAACAGTTTTTTTTTTTTTTCCATTAACACACAACTGCATTTACTGGATATTCCCCTGGAACGGAACACTGACTCTGTTAAATACCTGGGGGCCTGGATCCACAGAGACCCCGACCTGGTGATCTGTGAGAACTACAGGAAAGCTGTGACGAACCTTGAAGAACAGGTGGCTAGATGGTCTACGATGCCATTCTCTCTAGCAGACAGATTGGCGCTCTTGAAAATTGTAGCGCTTTCTATAACTTTTTACTAACATTCCTGTAATGCTAGAACAACACTTCTTTAGGACCATCTGCTTGCACATGATCACATTGGCCTGGGCAGGTAAACAGCCCAGGAACAGCACAGAGACATGCAACCAACCCAAAATCTGTCACAAAATAGATGGAATGCTGCTCGAAACACACATCTGTCCCTGGAAGACTGTCGGTTCGGTTTCACACTCACAGGAATATTCACACCGAACTGTAACCTACGTATTTTTCACTTCAGATACCTGCAGCAGATGCACTACACTTCAGTTAGACTGCATTGATACGGACTGCTGGGCGACACAAACTGTCCGAGATGTAGGGCACTAGAAGTAGATTTTTTACACTTGGCTATGCACCCTGGTTCAGCAGTTCTTGGATAAGTGTGACAACGGCACTGTCTGCTGTGATACTGGAAAAAGTCGATTGCACCCCTCACATGTGTCTACTAGGCCCGGTTAAGCGGTTGAGTCCAAAAAATCGTAAATTTGTAGCGGTGGGACTACTACTAGCAAAATGTAGGGTAGCTATACATTGGGAAAGAAAGCTGCACCTCGTACTAAATGGTGGCTTCTAGATCTTCTTACCGTAAAGAACTATTAGAATCCTTTGCTGAGGAGCATCAGCTACCTCGCGCCTCAGATATTTGGGGTCCACTCACCACCCGTCTTTTGTCTACAACGGACGTGCTCTGAACTATACTGTGAATTAGAGGGCGATACTATGAGACAAATGTATGGATATGATTATGCTGGCATTCTGATTATTCCACCGTTAGACTCATTTCTAATGCATGTGATATCTGCTGGCACGCTGTTTTTGTATCTGTTTATATGCTAAAAACCTCAATACAAATATTTTAAAAAACATTTGACCATAATCATCATGAGTCTTATGTCTGTGTATGCTCCCATATTCTCCAGCTGTTCAGCTGTAGTCACTACTCCATGCTTGTTGTTGCTTTCTTCTGGCATGCAGGTTTGCAGAGAGCAGCTTTATTTTTGCTGGCTCAGATTTCTGACCTCCGTGCCATGTAAAATAACTGAACTTTTTATTCATTTTTGTTTCTCATCATTCAGTTTTTTTAAATTAGCAGATTCCAAACAATTAGCATTCTACTTGACTTTACCATCTGAAAGGTATTGCTAGCTTTTCTGGAGGACGGGTTCAAATTGTACCATGCAGTTGGACTATGCTGTAAGAGCACATTTATGTATTCCTTTAACTTCCCTTTCCCCGCTGCATTTATATGTTTATTTCTCAGGAGTTTGAGAAATAATGAGTGTATAAGTGTATACAAGAGCATCCCTGACCGAAGCAATGAGTGAAATAAAAAAATGTTACTAAGTTAAGTAGAGCAATTGAGTAAGGGGGTAATCGTAGGCGTAAATAAGTAAGAATATTAATGATACATCAGAAAGCGAGCAAGATTGACTAAGACATAGTGAAAGAGGGATTTTGGTGGGGTTGACAGATGAGACAGTGAACATATCTGAGAAGAGTGTGAGAGAACACTTGGCTCTCAACAGAAGTATCGAAAACTTAAAAAATGTGCAATACCACTGTCATTCAAGTATCAAAGGCAGTGTTCCCGCCCTGGAGGTGGCTCCCCAAAGGGACTTATGATAAGGGAATATTCAAACGAGTGCACAAAAGCATGACTTTATATTTGGAGGTGACTGCACCTGAAGGAAAAGGGGAAGGTGTAATACATGGACACAGAAACTTGTTCACCTAGCCAGCTTCCTCCTAGTGTTTTCCTTTGGGCAGCCAGCTTGATCCATTGGATGACAGTCACAATTACCTTTACCTGCACGAGAGGCACTTGTGTGTGACTGAGTGAAGAATAATATGATAGAGAGAGGATGGATGAGAGTCAGCAAATGACGATGTACAGCACACCTTACAGGATCACTGTCTCGAAGTGCAGGAGTCCTGTGGAGCTTGCGAAACGCCATCGCAGTATCGTGATTCCATTTTCTGTGGCCTTGATCATCATGTTTATTTTATTAGATATGTGTGTGTTTATTAGATATTGTCACTGAACTGTTTCCATTGGAAAGTAACACTAACACTCTGTCATTGTGATCCATGTTATATTTCCATTGCTCACACCACTTAGAAAAGTGTGCACACAAACTTTACCACATACCAAGAAAAATTATTAGTGGGAACATTGCTCATCAACAGTTGAAGGAAATCTGAAGGAGGTGAGAGTCAAGAGTGCAAGAAATAATAAGAAGTGAAACATGAGTTGTTGATGCAATAGGGTCTCTGGGAGGGCAAAGACTGGTACCGCTAATGGGGATCAGAACCTTGTTGATAAAACTAGCCCACCAAGGTTATCTAGGAATCACTAAGACTAAGAAAAGGCCTGTGATTATTTCTGGTGACCTTGTCTTGATATTCAGGTGGAAAGATAAGTCTGAGACTGCATGGAGTATTTACTAAGTGATGAAACTTGTAAAACGAGTTCAACCAATGTTCATAAGGTGACTATCAAACAGGATGTTGCTTTAGATATTGTGGGTCCAGTAGTCATTATAGTGGGTCTACAGTATATCATAGTTCTTATTGACTTACATTAGCTGTACCCTGAAATGGGCATTAATGGGATTGAGCTGCTTATTGTGGTCACTTTCTTGAGAGAGATTTTCAGTAGAGATGGTCTACCAGTTGCAATTCTTACTGACAATAGAACCAATTCGTTTCTTCTGAGAAGGAAAGATTTTTTTTTTTTTTTGTTTTGTTTTTTTGTTTATTGTTTATCTGAGAGCGGGATTACACAAACGTGATCTCTACCACCCAGAAGCCAATGGGATTATAAAGAGTTAACAGGGTACTTAAGCGGTTCAGATTGTAAGAAAGTGGTAAGGATTTGGGAGAATGGGTCATTTTTAATGTAAAATATACTGGTTGACTCCACCACGCAGTCATGGGAAGAGTCCATTATTTGAACTGTTTAGAGGGAGGAGACCCATCTCTTTACTTAGTCCTGCTTGGATAAATAATGAAAGATTTGGGTCTAGTTTGTTAGATAAATGGTGAGACAAGGAATGTGAAAAAAGTTGAGAGGACGAAGAGATTTGATAAAAGACATGCCGTGCAGTGCACTTAAGTATTTGTTTGTGATTCGTTTACAGTTAAAAACCTGCACTGAAATTACAGCCAAACATATATATTGTGTAAGTCCCTCCTTTTCATTTTATCCTTGCTGACAAAGTCCCTATTTTATATTTGGGTAAATATCTGGAATGGCCACTCACTGTAGGAAGACCTCATCTGATGGCAGGTGTGGCAATCTGATCCCTATTTTATGCTAGGGGTGCCTACTCCACCAGCTTGTATACACATTTTTACAAGGATGGCTAGGCTAGATGTAAAGGATTTCCACCTAATGCCATGGGTAGGCCCGGATGAGGTGTGCCCATCACATGATGTGGGGTGACCTACAGATACCAAGGATGCCCATTTTAAAGTAGAGGGTCACAGATATCGGGGGTGGCTGCCATACATTAGAGATGCACCCCCCACAGTCAGATTAGATACATTGTCTCTGCTCCTCCACTTGGCCATGGTGGGTTGCTCACACTGTGCAGTAGGCACTAATATGGTAAGGTCTGAAGCCTTGGGTTGGGGTGTATTCATAGGAGTATTCTTCTGGGATAGTCCTCAAAAGAAGGACTAGACTATTAAAAACTGCACATTTGATCATCTTGTTAGAGGTTGTTGTAGGGACAGTGAGCCTCAACTGACATCTACCAAACCAGTGATACAATGTGAGAGATTTGAGATCAGAAGTGTATTACTGGGGGAAGGAGAGGGGCTGATGGCCTCTTCAGTTTCATGATGAAGAACACGGAAGTAGGGACACAATGCAGACCACTTTATTTCTCTCCTGCTTGGTCAGTTGGGAGTAGGAGTGACACACGTGTGTACCCTACCAAATTCCCTTACTTGTGCCGGCCTTGGAAGAGAACTGTAATACCAAAGAAGGTCTGCCTTATTTCTCCTAAAAGGATTGCGTGTTCATTTTGGAAGCGTTATCCATACCTAGTGTTTTTACTTAGTCCTAGGCACATTGAGACATGTTTTCCTCATATGTTTAGAAAACTGATGGATATGCTAGGCCTCGGGGGGGAGATGAGCGCGTTAACAGCTTTTTTGTTTTTCTTTATACCTGCAGTTGCACCAAAGCCAGAGCCATCGAAGGAGATAGCTGTGATGACCCCAGCAATCCTAACCACGACCTCCCAGACGCCAGCAATTCTAACCACTGCGACTCACCTCACCTTCATTGCTGTGCCTGGGGCAACGGTCACAAAAGAGCGTGCAGTGGATGTGAGTAAGCAGGAAGTCATCGATCAGAAACCCACTCCGGCGACACTGACAGCAGTGGAAGCAGACACAGGCCCCTCTCCATCAGTAGGTGCTCATGATGGGGATTCCGGTCGCTGCGATTCTCATGGTTCCATGGTGTCCTCGCCAGCGGGCTCTGTGGGTCAGGTGACTACACAGGTGACCACACAGCGAGACTGGGGTAATGAAGGCAGTTCTGACAAACTCATTTCTACCATAGGATCTGACCAAATAGAGGCTTTCAAATTCAAAATGGAAGAGGAAGATGAAGAGGAGTTGCCAGTGAAAGGTGGCAGACAGGAGATGGATATTGGATCTTTGCCCTCTGAGCCAATGCCCCCTGCCTGGCAAGACAGTCAAGAGGAGTGGGAACAGCAGTCGGGGTCACCCCAGCGCAGTGATAACGCCAGAGAGGATTCACTCCATTCATCAGCTTCACAAGAGGGCACCCGGACTCCAGCAACAGAGCTGCCCACTAGGGAAGGGTGCTCTTGCCTCCTGGAGGACAGGAGAACCATGTGGAGGACTAACATGCAGCGTCTCCTAGAACTGGAGGAGCAATGGGACCAGCTCTACCACCAGGAACTGGCGATGTGGGAGGAAGAAAGACTACAACAGCGAGAGCAGCGGGTACAAGACCGTTTGCTCCAGCAGCAGCTGTTGGGTGTTCTGACAGACATCCGTGATGAACTGAAGCAGATTAGAGAGCAGCGCGCTGCTTCACAGGAGAACCACGTTGCTGACAGCCCTTCCCAAGGTGGAGACCTTAACCAGGCTTGCTCGGTAGAAGCAAGTTCCCCAGAGTCTGTACCAGCAGCACAAACCAATGGAGATTCTGTCCCTTGTTCACCAAAATCTACTGTACCACGGGGCCGCACTGCCAGCACATCCTCTGCCTCTTGGTCACCTAAATCAGGAACATCGCGACGCCGTCCTGTTAGCACAGCCACTGCTGCCTGGTCCTTAAAATCATTTACTCCACGGAGCAGTGGACGCCCACGTGGACGTCCACGCAAGTATCCTATTGAGGAATATGATGGTGGCGGACACAGTTAAAAAATGTTTTAATCAAACATTTGACGGAAGAGAACAGTTTATGCACAGAGATCGGGACATGTTTTTAAAGGAATGCCTTCCACTTTCTAGAGAAGGCTAAATAAATAGAGGAGTTTTGAGGCCGGTACCATGGCAAGTGCTGGCCCGTCACTGTCCTATGGCATTGTCCTCTTGACCACACTATGTTGTGCTGAAATGTGCCTGATGGGTTAATGCTGCTCATTGTCGAGGCTAGATCGGGGGGCAGGTGGGACACAGTGTCAGACCTTCAAAAGGCGTGTGGCATAGTGTTGCCTGGCACAGCTGGGCAGCTTCGAGACCCATGATGCCCTTTTTTTTAAGCTTTCTGCTCAGTAGAAGTCTTGGCAGATAGTGTTCCAAGTTGGAAGGGAGGCAGGGTATAGATATGCCACATGTCTGCCAGACATAAGAATAGGGGATTTGTGTGGAGCTGGGAACCGATTGGTGAAAGCTTTTCCTGATCTGTTTAAGGGAAGACTGCATTCTCCCCATGAAAATTTAAATTATTTCTTAATTAAGTTAAATGGGCCTCAATGAATACAAAACGGCTTATTTGAAATGTAGCCTGACAGCTTTAGTTTTACTGTTCCTGTACTGGTTCGTCACCCATAGATCCTCCCCTACAATGAATTTTACTTCTAAAGCAGAGCCAGTATAGAAAGCTGATGCCCAGAATTATCCAGGTGCCCATCATCTGACAGGAGAGGAGCTTGGCACCTGAACAATTTAAAGGGCTTATGTGCTGTGGGCATTGTGCCTCAGCCCCCCTACATTTTTAATGCAATAAAGAAGGTTTTAGAATATTTATTAAGGTCGGGTTACTTGTCTGTCTTGTACTTTTGCAGAGATCCGTCATCCCATTGTCATGTCTTTAACTATTGGTCTGATCTCTTGATGTTACACTTTTGGATTCCTTTATGGTTACCTATGTATCTTATTTTGGTGTCTGGATCCCTGTGTGCACCCTCCGACAGTCACTGGTTTCTTATGTGTTATATTTTGATTTCAGAAAACACACAGCACAAAAATGTTTTACTGACTCGCGGATGTGTTCTGTAAAGAAGCTGGTAATGTATCTGTTTTTAGGATTTCTTATTTTCGCACTAGACATTGCCCGTATACTCTGCAAAGTTCATACACACCCGTGCAACCTGTGAAGAAAAGGAAAGCCCTTAATTTTGCTCAGGGCACGCTTTGAGAAAAGGCACATTAAAACAGCTGAAATGAGGCCTTGTGAACGTTGTTCCCGGAAAATGAAAAAAAGTGTCAGTTCTTTTGCTATTGCAGTGTTTCTGAAAGGTCAAATGATGCCCGAAGAGTCCTACAAATTAATAATGTCTGCAAGGCTACCTCTGCTTTTTAGGTCTTGCTCTGCCAAGACCCTTTAATTTTAGTAATTCTATACATATAGTATACCTTAGGGGGGCTTTCAGCTTCCCTCTTTATCTACTGGGCTGTTGTCACCCACATTTTCTTCTTCTTGTCAAAACAGCATACAGCATTGTCAATAAGTCAGTTACTGGCTAACTTCAATAGCTGACTTCACAGTGAGTAACAGCATTCACTTCTTTCACAGGGAGCAGTCAGACCTAACGTAGTTCTCCTCAGTGCTAGGGACCTCTATGACAATTTGTGCTTTTTCAACCAAAAATGTATTTTTTCTTCTTTTACTCTTTTTTTATTTTTTTTTATTCCGCAGGCCCTGCAGCTCACACAACAATAATGTTTCATAAAACCTATCTCAAAACAATCATTGTCAATGCCCAAAAGTTGGCCACCAGCACCCGACCAATATACTTTGCCAGTGCATGTCCTTGTTTCTCAGCAAAGGAGGGACGGATGTGGTTTGAGTCCCAGAGGCTGAGAATCAACGAGCGGACAGTTTCCGAACCCCAGGAATGTTTTGCAGACCCCAAAATTCCTCACCCAAAAAGGGCCAGAGATTCCCAAACCATTTGGAAAGGGGCAAACTGTTGGCAAAAATGGACTGGTCCCAACATTGAGCTTGGGGTTTAGTAGCTGGTGGACGGTGGTTGCAGGGTTCAGTTCTGGGGGTGGTGACTAGTTCCCTTGAGTTTAAGTTGATGTCCAAACAAAGAGACACCTTGCATTGGACACTTGGCACTCTGAGCAAATTCACCAGGGTTACCAAATTTTGGGGCACTTACATCATGAACAGATGGTCACGATTTACATTTTGAGTCTAAGTGGAACTACAGCCTATGGGGGCACTCATTGGTTTCCACATGTAAATACGATTTATGGTTATGGTTCAGAAGCACATGATGTCAGAACAAATTACTCACATAAATGAAATGAGTTCGAAATTGTGGTGCTCAGTCTCAGTCCAGGGTGTAGTATGCTAAGGTTTGGCAAAAGAGGAAAAACCCCTTTTTGTACTTCTTGAGCTTTTAAAGTAGTAATATTGTTGGGATACACACCTAAAAGATCATGTGAACCCCTGAGGGTCTGTGACGAAACACACTTCCACCCCTCAGAGTTGTACTACTTCCCCAGACTGAGCACAGTCAAAAGAAAATATCTACCTTGGAGTCGAGGTAAAGAACAAAATGGGGATGGGATCAGATAATATTCGGGAGTTACCTGGAGCAACCAAGACATAGAACTATCTTGGAGATTCTTAAACCCATTCTTACCAAGCTAAGTAGTTCTCCCAACCCAAGTGTTTTTTCCTCAAGCCCTGAGCAGTGATCTTGTGCATGGTCAACTGCCCCATTAACCTCTAGCTAGTTCACTGCTTCATCTCCTCTTGAGCATTTCTGCTGATTTACTAAGTCGCAGAACAACTGAATATTAACAGACGCCTACTAAATGCCATCTCAGACCTTACCTTAAACTACCTGAACCTCTGCATGGTGGCAGACTTGTGCATTTTCTTCAACCAAGCTAACCTCCAGTGAACCTTCAGTCTTCCTGGATCCGTGATCTGTGCTGAGATGTTGCTCCCATTCTGGAACGGATACTCAAATATTTTATCATTTGAATTGTTCTGCAGCGTTCAAAGTCAGCACCACTTAAAATGATTGCGTTCTTTGAAAGACCGTGAATGGAAGCAAAATGCTATGTTAGGAGACTGCACTAATTGTTACAATGAAATGGGATTACTTTACCAATATCTTTCCAAAAAATGATGATTGAAAAACGAAATGTAAGATGCAATAACTATGTTTACCACAGTGCTATGAGACGTTATGGATTTCAGTCTCAATGAAGGCACACATTTCTGAAAAGTTATGTTCGGTTTTGTTTGAGCGATACCGAAAATGTATGTATGCCTTCCAAGGGAAGGCTAGACATGCCGGTAAAAAATCAAACTGGTGGATTGGCACTGCTTTCTGCACAATGTTGACACTTTCATCTCTGTGCCGAAATATGGCTTCAGGTTCAAAGACAAAGTACCTAGACACACAGAAAACCACCACAAAACCAGAACACAGTGTATACCCTGAGAGAAAATGGGCCTGCACTATGAGACGCCTACTCCTTTCCAGGTACAAGAGTATGAAATTCTGGCAATCATCTAACTGTATGTCCAACACCCTAAGCGGACAACTTGCGCCCAGTCATTCGCTGGTACAAGTAGTCCGGAAATAATGCAAACACACCCTCAACTTCCTTAACTAAATAGTCTGGTAGAGAATTTTAGGCCCAGATTTCTTACCAGACCAGATTCAGCATGATTTTTAGGCCCAGATTTCTTACCAGACCAGATTGAGCATGAGGTACCTAGAGGCTCTTAACTTGCGACTGGATCTACATATAAAGCTAACTATATCCTGGAGACACTGTTCTCACAGTCCGGATTTACAATAGTAACAGGAAATAATCCCATCATCTGGAGAAACTGCATCTTGCTGTTTTTATTGCAGGCCTCCTACCAGTATAACTGACACAGTAACAGTGACTAACGAGGTGAGGTACGGACACTTTGGGCGGGGGGGGGGGGGGGGGGGGGGGGACTCTCCTTCTCCATACTCGATTCTCATATCACATTTTTCGACTATGCAAGAGGGTAAGTCAGGAGTTCAGCTAGCTTTCCAAAATGCTTTCACAGTCTCTTCCTCCCTTAGGACATCTACACAACCAAACCATTGACGTAAGGCCCCTTATAGAAGAGATGAGGGGAAAATGGACGCCTCTGCACTAAGGCAGCAACAGAAGAACATTAAGGACAGCAGCAAACTTGAAAATACTTCACTACTTGAACAGCAGCTCCATTGCCAAATACCCTTCAAAGAAATATTTTTGAATTTTACAGCTCATGGTGCACTATAGCAAAGATCATACCTTTCATTAATTTTCAGTCTTTGTGTAGTGCCATGGCAAAGTACCTTGTTTCTTCAGTAAGCATGCTGAATCAACATATCTGGAGGAAAATGTCTGCCTGGACTGCGATTAAAATGCACTGACTGACAGTCATCAGTTGCTGGGCTCCTTTAATCAGCTCTCCCTCTCGGAAATATCTAGTCAAAGCTAGCTGCCAGACTCTGGCCCTACAGAATCATTAAAACGTTTCCTTTTATCAGAGACTCCAAGCTCCACTGTTTTGTCTGTCACCAAGTCCCAGACTTCACCCAAATCTCACCAAGCTTCAGTGCTTTCCTCAGCCTTCTACCAGACCTCATCACGTCCTTGATCCTGAGATATTACGTTAACACTGATGACAGTTGGGTAAACCTAAAGCTAGGGTGCCTGAGGGACCTACACATCTCGGGACTAGATCGCTGATTGAGCAGTTGATCAGTCACTTTAAACCCCGCTCGTCCAAAGCTGATCTTAACCTGTGGTAAATGGAAGAATTACCAGCCTATGACCTTCTGGCCCCAGGAATTTTACACACCAGCAGCGCCATCAACAGAAGTGAAGACACCTGGAAGTGGTCAGGGGCTCATGTTTACCCCTGGTACCCAAAGTGAACGAAGTCACTGTAAGAGCCTTCTAAGTGGTGCACCTTCCATCACCTATGATCCCCTTAGGAGTCCCATGCTGCTATCTCCCTTGTCATTCTATGTCTTCCTTTGGCTAAGCACAGGTATGTTACCTGAGCACACACTCCCTCTTCAATGAAGAATGCAAGAACCCAGATTGTGGCAGCAATATAGCTACTAAATGTTACCTATTGTACCACATCTCACCTGCCCACTAAGCACTTCACTTCCTATCAATAGCCCTACGTTTAGCCTGTGAGGCTCTTGACATCATTTCCCAGAGGGCTATCTACAGCAGGTGCTTCTTATTACTGTCAACGTCAATCTGGAAAGAAATTCACAGAAGAAAACCTACTGTAGGCTGGCATCCCTTTGCTGGCCCCTGTCATGCAAAAAGTTAATCTGTGAAATGTCTTTTTTCTTACAGACAAGAAAACTTCTCCCTTCAAAGATCAAGAAATTACAAGACCAGTAGAGCCAATCTCCAAAGTTTCCCCCATGGGACTGGGGTTTAAGGCACAACCTTTGACTTTAGTGCCACCACCAGAAGTGGTGCAATTTTCAGTCCTATAGCACTGAGAAGTCACTGGACCTTCACATCTTTAGATTGCAACATTTTAAAATGCATAGAATGACAACAGGCATAAAAAGCAACCAAACACAAAAAGCAAAAGCTAAAGACTTATTTTTATGTAAAGAGTGATAAGGATTGGTGAAATCACAGATCTTGCAAATCTGTCCACTTGCAAACCACTATACATTGCTTTACAACCCCTGAGATTTAGTTATGTATTTGTCGAATGTAGATTAGATAACTAAATATTTTTCAGATTTGAGTAGAACAGCTTTACCAGTAACACATATGTTAATGCTTTGGGGAAAATAAGAACACCCGCTGCTGCCAAGTAGCTCCAGGTCGTGTGCCAGTCCTGGCTTTTTATGTTACAGCAAATTGCCTTCAGGGGAAGTTGATTTTATCCTTGTACATATCATTTAAAACAAGGGTCTCCAACTTTTTTTTTTTTTTTAATGAGCGCTACTTATGTTCAATGAAAATTATCCCACACTACTAATATTATTAGTGTTCTATAGTGACCACATCTGCCAAGAACACATTAGTAATCACCGTATGCAACAGTATTAACAGTGATCACCTCAGTGAATCAGGCAGTGTTGTCAGTAGTACTCAAGAAAGGCCTTATTTATTCGGAATGCCCGTAGATGGGTAATACATAACAGCTGTAGCTGTTGGACACACCCTGCACCATGGTTATAGAAAGAGTGATAAGCCTCCTGAGTGCCACATCATTTATCACTCAAATATCGGGTATAAATACATTTTGGAAATTCAAACATTTTTCTCCAAACGTAATGTTAAGAGTTCTGAAAATACACCTTTTTTCATCTTGAATAGATGATTTGTAATGTTGGTATATGTATGTTAATTTAACCAAGCAAAAGCTTCTAAATTAGTAGGCTGGACTGCACATAGGAGAGCTACATAGAGGTACTTGGAGGGTTACCAGTAGCTCATGAGCTACTCCTTATAGAGGGTGGTCTAAAACATCTAAGCATGCCAATTACTGTGTAAAAAATAATAATCATTTTTTTTTTTTTTTTAAGGCCTTGACTGGCACAAGGGGTTACCCGTGACATCTAGCTGCAAGGATTACTTGAGAAAACAAATCCGTATATATTGCCATGGCATGACTATTCCCTCCACCCCGCCCCTAACTCTCGCACCTCCTCCATACACTAAAGTTCTGAGACTGAGTTTAAAACATACCTCCTTGTAATAGGATTTCATGTCTCCCAAGAAGACCAATGGAGGAAGGTAATTGCCTTCAGTGCTGTTGGAGGAACTGGACTCTTCTTCCTACTTTTTGTTTGCAGATCAAAGCAGGGTATTCTTCCGGGGTCTATGACCTCATCAAAATATGCCTGGGGGCTTGGATAGCGTATTTCTGTGAGCTCCCATGAACTCTGTGGCCCTGACCAGACCACCTGGAGTTCATGAAAACATTGAAGAAGTGCTTCTTCCTACAGCAAGGAAGAAAAGTCACGGAAACAGGAGTAGGAAACTTTTTTGTTTCACTAGTATGAATTGGATGACAACTATATCAGGACCATACCTAACAAAAACTAGAACAGACTGTTCAAGAATGGTGGGCACAACCATGCATGGAACGATCCCTCACCTTTTTTCTCCTCTAAATGATTATAGTGAGAAAATATGAGGAGCATCCGCTATGCTATTCCACCTATGCTACACTGAATTAATCTCTTCCAGCTATACTATGGATCCTCTACAAGCCTAAATGTCCTGTCATTTGTACTATTATTCACCCTTTAGTACAGACCACGGTTCAGTTGCATAAATCACAATAAGAGCCGCTAACTGGTCATCATGCACATCAAAAAAGTCCAACATAAGTCCTACTTGAGAGCTCCACTCTTTCATACAAGTATACCCACAGTCTAGTGTGTTACCTGTCCTTGGATCCTCATGGGGGAGAATTTAATACCTATAAAACAACTGAACACAATACAACACAAGATCATCCCATAAGTTGCAGCAGATGGGTGTCTGCGATTGACGCCTAGTTGTACTCCCCCTGTAGTTTCTCTTGCTTGCCTATCATGTCTTAATTTAGGCCCATCAGTTGTGGGTGTGAACCTCTCAAAGTTGGCTTATTAAATGTACCATGTGCAGCCAGGCGCACCCTGGAGATCCATGACTTGAAAGAGGTGAAATGCCTAATTCTGGGGGTCATTTAGTCTAACTATAACCCCTCATGAAGGACAACTAGCGGTGGAGAGGTTTAGGGCCATATGTATGAACACATTTTCCCATAGGCACAGAATGGGTAAACCCCTTTGATACATCTGCCATTAGAGCTAGTATCCCTAATATGCTTAGAGATACCTTATTCAGGTTATGCTTCCTTCAAACACCAAATACGGAAGCTCTTCTGATGCTATCAGATTCCACAGATGTGGAACTGAATCTGTATTAAAAAGATCAATGACAGGATCAGACTGGATTTCATATTATGTCGACATTAAGTCCTGTCTTGCTAGAAGAAAGGCCGAAACTCTATTTCTGTTTAATCAGTCATGTTTTTTTTGGCACTAACCTACAGGGTTCTTCTTCTCCCTTTCACCTATCCTTCTCATTACAAGTTTCCCATCCTTGTATAGATACAGAAGCACTACTTAGGATGGATACTGACATGGGAAGGGTCATACGGGATTATTGCAAATACTCCTGCCCCCTTTTCAGCATATCAAGAAGACCGTAACCTGACGACCTACATTAGAGAAACAATGATCAGATGGTTTGTAATAGCCCATAGTACTTTCTCTTTTAATCTTGTTAGGGAGGCACGAATAAAGAATATTCAGCTTGCCACAACACAATTGTAACCACAGTGTTAGCAGGTACAAATTAACAATATTCAGTTTCCCACTAAAAAAGTTTAACGCCAGGTGACCCCTGGTTCAGGTAAGAAACACTTATCTAGAATATATGATCCACAGTTAAACCAAAAATAACTTGCAAAAGAGCTTGTTGAGATCCCGCCCTGCAACATTCCAGTGCAGGTGAGGAGCAAACTCATAATAAAGTAGCATGCACCTTTTTTTTTTTATTAAAAACCCTTAGACGCAGGTGAAGGATTTGCTTAAATTAAGTGCCAAAAAGACTCTGTTTCTGATAATATTCCCTACACAGGGAAGATAACCATAATGTTCGATGGCATCTGTCGCTGTAGATACGCATGTTTTGCATAGCTCGCCATCTGGTGTTGGGCCGGAGTGTTACACGTTGTTTTTCTTCGAAGAAGTCTTTCGAGTCACGGGACCGAGTGACTCCTCCTTTTGTCTCCATTGCGCATGGGCGTCGACTCCATCTTCGATTGTTTTTTTTCCGCCATCGGGTTCGGACGTGTTCCTGTCGCTCCGAGTTTCGGAACGGAAAGATAGCTAATTTCGGAAGATTTTCGTCGGTATTGTTGCGTTCGGGATCGGCGTAGTTAGATTCAACACCGCGTCTAAGATCGAAGAGCTCCGGTGCCCTTCGGGGTAATTTTTTCGATCCCCCGTCGGGGCCTGGTCAGCCCGACCACGTGCAGAAGAACGCCGATGGAACGGACCCCGTTCCGTTTCTGTCCCAAATGCCACAATAAATACCCCTATACAGACCAACACTTGGTCTGCAACCTGTGCCTGTCACCTGAGCACAGTGAAGACACCTGCAAGGCCTGTCGTGCGTTCCGGTCCCGAAAAACACTCAGAGACCGTCGAGCCAGAAGACTTCAGATGGCGTCCGCGCCGACAGCCCACCGGGAGTTCGAGGAACAAGAAGAGGAGGGAACCTTTTCGATCCAAGAATCGGACTCCGAAGGATTCGACGATACACAAACCGTGAGTAAGACGTCGAAAACCACTCAGAAGAAGATTTACAAGGCCCAGGGGACGCCACTGCCACCAGGCCATGGCTCGACCCATAAATTCGGTGACCGACCGTCGGCACCGAAAAAGGCACAAACAGTGCTGAGATCGTCCGACTCCGGTCGAGACACCGGCACGCAGCCTTCTCGGGACCGAGAAAGTGCTGGAGACAAGCATCGACACCGAGATACCGGTGTAGACACGGCTCGACGCCGAGACAGCGGCACCGAAGAAGATCGACGCCGAGAGGTTTCGGCCCCGAAAAAGATAAGTCACCTCTGAGCCGAAAAAAGATGCAGACAGGGTTTCGGTGCCAAAACAAACTGCAACCGACCCAGTTTCAGGCTCTTATACAGAAGAGCACTCGCTAACCTCCCAAATGCAAAAGCATAGGTTTGAGGAAGAGCTACACTCAACTGATGTAGACCATACGCAAAAGCGTATTTTCATACAGCAGGGGACAGGAAAAATAAGCACCCTTCCCCCTATTAGAAGAAAGAGAAGATTGGAGTTCCAAACTGAACAAACACCACAAACAAAAGTGGTGAAAAAAGTTACCCCACAACCCTCTCCTCCACCTGTGATTAACGTCTCACCAGCACAAACTCCATCACATTCCCCAGCTCACACCACCATGAGCCAGGGTGACCAAGATCAAGACGCATGGGACTTATACGACGCCCCAGTGTCAGATAACAGTCCGGAGGCATACCCTACGAAGCCATCTCCACCAGAGGACAGCACTGCGTATTCTCAAGTGGTGGCTAGAGCAGCACAATTTCACAATGTAAGCCTCCACTCAGAACAGGTCGAGGATGACTTTTTATTCAACACACTCTCCTCCACCCACAGCTCCTACCAAAGCCTGCCTATGCTCCCTGGTATGCTCCGGCACGCAAAATAAATCTTTAAGGAGCCGGTCAAAAGTAGGGCAATCACACCAAGAGTGGAAAAAAAGTATAAGGCGCCTCCTACAGACCCGGCTTTCATCACTGCACAGCTGCCACCAGACTCTGTCGTTGTAGGAGCAGCTAGGAAAAGGGCCAACTCCCACACATCTGGAGATGCACCACCCCCAGATAAAGAAAGCCGCAAGTTCGATGCAGCTGGTAAGAGAGTCGCAGCACAAGCTGCAAGCCAGTGGCGCATCGCTAACTCCCAGGCACTACTTGCGCGCTATGACAGAGCCCATTGGGATGAGATGCAACATCTCATTGACCATCTGCCCAAGGACCTACAAAATAGGGCAAAACAAGTGGTTGAGGAGGGACAGACCATTTCCAACAACCAAATCCGCTCCTCCATGGACGCTGCAGATACAGCTGCACGGACAATTAATACATCTGTAACTATCAGAAGGCATGCATGGCTCCGAACGTCTGGATTTAAACCAGAGATTCAGCAAGCAGTTCTCAATATGCCTTTTAACGAAAAAGAACTGTTCGGTCCAGAAGTGGACACAGCGATTGAGAAACTCAAAAAAGACACGGACACTGCTAAAGCCATGGGCGCACTCTACTCCCCGCAGAGCAGAGGGAATTACAGCACATTCCGTAAAACACCCTTTAGAGGGGGGTTTCGGGGTCAGAGCACACAAGCCAGCACCTCACAGGCAACACCGCCCAGTTACCAGGGACAGTACAGAGGAGGTTTTCGGGGACAATATAGAGGAGGGCAATTCCCTAGGAATAGAGGAAAATTTCAAAGCCCCAAAACCCCTACTACTAAGCAGTGACTCACATGTCACTCACCCCCTCCACACAACACCAGTGGGGGGAAGAATAAGTCATTATTACAAAGCATGGGAGAAAATCACTACAGACACTTGGGTTCTAGCAATTATCCAACATGGTTATTGCATAGAATTTCTACAATTCCCTCCAAACATACCACCAAAAGCACAAAATTTGACAAAACATCATTCCAATCTCCTGGAGATAGAAGTGCAGGCACTATTGCAAAAGAATGCAATCGAATTAGTGCCAAACACACAAATAAACACAGGAGTTTACTCACTGTACTTTCTGATACCAAAGAAGGACAAAACGCTGAGACCAATCCTAGACCTCAGAATAGTGAACACATTCATCAAATCAGACCACTTTCACATGGTCACACTACTAGAAGTATTACCATTGCTAAAACTACACGACTACATGACAACTTTAGACCTCAAGGACGCGTATTTCCATATACCAATACACCCATCGCACAGGAAATACCTAAGGTTTGTATTCAAAGGAATACATTACCAATTCAAGGTACTGCCTTTCGGATTAACAACCGCACCAAGAGTCTTTACCAAATGTCTAGCAGTAGTCGCTGCACACATCAGAAGGCAGCAAATACATGTGTTCCCATATCTAGACGACTGGCTAATCAAGGCCCATTCGTTAAAAGAGTGCTCAAATCACACAAATCAGATCATACAAACCCCTCTTCAAACTAGGGTTCACCGTCAACTTCACGAAATCCAACATTCTGCCGTGCAAGGTACAACAATACCTAGGAGCCATAATAGACACAACAAAAGGAGTAGCCACTCCAAGTCCCCAAAGAATTCAAAATTTCAACACCATCATACAACGCATGTATCCAACACAAAAGATACAAGCAAAGATGATATTACAACTCCTAGGCATGATGTCTTCATGCATAGCCATTGTCCCAAACGCAAGACTGCACATGAGGCCCTTACAACAGTGCCTAGCATCACAGTGGTCTCAAGCACAGGGTCATCTTCTAGATCTGGTGTTAATAGACCGCCAAACTTACCTCTCGCTTCTGTGGTGGAACAACATAAATTTAAACAAGGGGCGGCCTTTCCAAGACCCAGTGCCACAATACGTAATAACAGATGCTTCCATGCCAGGGTGGGGAGCACACCTCGATCAACACAGCATACAAGGACAATGGAACGTACATCAAACAAAACTGCATATAAATCACCTAGAACTTCTAGCAGTTTTTCAAGCACTAAAAGCTTTCCAACCAATAATAGTTCACAAATACATTCTCGTCAAGACAGACAACATGACGACAATGTATTATCTAAACAAGCAAGGGGGGACGCACTCCACACAGTTAAGCCTGCTAGCACAAAAAATTTGGCGTTGGGCAATTCACAACCAAATTCGCCTAATAGCACAATTTATACCAGGGATCCAAAATCAACTCGCAGACAATCTCTCTCGAGATCACCAACAGGTCCACGAATGGGAAATTCACCCCCAAATTCTGAACACCTATTTCAAACTCTGGGGAACACCTGAAATAGACTTGTTTGCGACGAAGGAGAACGCAAAATGCCAAAACTTCGCATCCAGATACCCACACAAACAGTCCCAAGGCAATGCCCTATGGATGAACTGGTCAGGGATATTTGCTTACGCTTTTCCTTCTCTCCCTCTCCTTCCTTACCTGGTAAACAAACTCAGTCAAAACAAACTCAAACTCATATTAATAGCACCAACTTGGGCAAGGCAACCCTGGTACACAACGCTGCTAGACCTATCAGTAGTACCCTACATCAAATTGCCCAACAGGCCAGATCTGTTGACACAACACAACCAAAAGATCAGACACCCAGATCCAGCATCGCTGAATCTAGCAATCTGGCTCCTGAAATCCTAGAATTCGGGCACTTACAACTTACCCAAGAATGTATGGAAGTCATAAAGCAAGCCAGAAGGCCATCCACCAGGCACTGCTATGCAAGTAAATGGAAGAGGTTTGTTTGCTACTGCCATATTAATCAAATACAACCATTACACACAACTCCAGAACATGTATTGGGTTACTTGCTTCACTTACAAAAATCTAACCTGGCTTTCTCTTCCATTAAAATACACCTTGCAGCAATATCTGCATACCTGCAGACTACCTATTCAACTTCCCTATATAAGATACCAGTCATTAAAGCATTCATGGAGGGCCTTAGGAGAATTATACCACCAAGAACACCACCTGTTCCTTCATGGAACCTAAATGTTGTCCTAACTAGACTTATGGGTCCACCTTTTGAACCCATGCACTCCTGCGAAATACAGTTCCTAACCTGGAAGGTTGCATTTCTCATCGCCATTACTTCCCTAAGAAGAGTAAGCGAGATTCAGGCGTTTACAATACAAGAACCTTTTATACAACTACACAAGAATAAGGTTGTCCTAAGGACTAATCCTAAATTTTTGCCAAAGGTTATTTCACCGTTCCATCTAAATCAAACAGTGGAACTTCCAGTGTTCTTTCCACAACCAGATACCATAGCTGAAAGGGCACTACATACATTAGATGTCAAAAGAGCATTAATGTATTACATTGACAGAACAAAGAACATCAGAAAGACTAAACAACTATTTATTGCATTTCAAAAACCTCATGCAGGAAACCCAATATCAAAACAAGGTATAGCCAGATGGATAGTTAAATGCATCCAAATCTGCTACCTTAAAGCTAAACGACAGCTGCCCATTACACCAAGGGCACACTCAACCAGAAAGAAAGGTGCTACCATGGCCTTTCTAGGAAACATCCCAATGCAAGAAATATGTAAGGCAGCCACATGGTCTACGCCTCACACATTCACCAAGCACTACTGTGTAGACGTGTTATCCGCACAACAAGCCACAGTAGGTCAAGCCGTATTAAGAACATTATTTCAAACTACTTCCACTCCTACAGGCTGAGCCACCGCTTTTGGGGCGATAACTGCTTACTAGTCTATGCAAAACATGCGTATCTACAGGGACAGATGCCATCGAACTGAAAATGTCACTTACCCAGTGTGCATCTGTTCGTGGCATCGGTCGCTGTAGATTCGCATGTGCCCACCCGCCTCCCCGGGAGCCTGTAGCAGTTTGGAAGTTACCTTCAACTATTTGTATATGTATCATCTCAACCTTAAATAGGTACATACTAAGTCACTCCATTGCATGGGCACTATTACTACAATTCAACTCCTACCTCACCCTCTGCGGGGAAAAACAATCGAAGATGGAGTCGACGCCCATGCGCAATGGAGACAAAAGGAGGAGTCACTCGGTCCCGTGACTCGAAAGACTTCTTCGAAGAAAAACAACTTGTAACACTCCGGCCCAACACCAGATGGCGAGCTATGCAAAACATGCGAATCTACAGCGACCGATGCCACGAACAGATGTACACTGGGTAAGTGACATTTTCATTCTTTTTCATGGATTTTTGGCACAGACCTGTCCAAAATGAAACTAATGGGATTGAAACTGGGCAACAATGGAGAAAAAAGCTAGGTAGTGCCATATCTGTTAAAACAACGTGTGTCCCACTGTGCAGATTCAAGTGGCTTGTTTTGAACCTGGAGCTGTGAATGCCTTTTAGTGATACGCCTGTTCAAGCTTATTTTGTCTGGAACACTGACGCAAGGGAGCAGTGGTCTTTGTAGATGGTAGAAGCCTGGCTGTCACTAAGGAAAGGAGACAGTAGTCCTTAAAAATTGTAGGAGAAACATGTTGCTCACCGAAAATAATTTAAATAAGTACATATTAAGGCCGGCAACACAGAATCCAAGGTGAAGAGATCAGTAAGGTAGTATAGTGACAGATTACAGTTGAGTCTGGAAGAAAATTTCAGGCAGAACAGCACTTCAGGAAGAAACTAGGTGCCAGGTAGAAGACTGTCGGGAAACGAGACGCTCCAGCCACAGGAGCAGCGGCAGCAAGAATAGGTGTGTCTGGCAAGGTCAGAGCATGCTGTCACTATTCATCCTACTTGTACAATATCAGAGTAAAAGACATTCCTACTACCCTGCCTTTGTTGTCCTTATGGTCCTCCTCATTTGTAAATTGGATCCCTGGAGCTCCACACTCTGGACATGTGCAGTGGAAGCCCCTTCAGCTATCTCTGCCCTAGCCAACAGGTGGGAAACCGGCTCCCCGCACCAGCAACACCCCTGGGCCCTGCTATCCAGCCATGTACAATATGAGAACCTTTTACAAGGCAGCCTAGAGGTATACAGATATATACTATGTGACCCAAGCTAGAATCGCAGAAAAGAGCTGTTTAGAATAATTCTGGGCAGGAAGCCTCAAATAGAGGATGGTTGTGTCCAATCACTTCTGAAAACATTGCTTAACTATTTGAAAGATGATATCCTAGAAAAGTCTGAGATATCAATTTGCGGACATCAAACTCCCCTCATTCATTTTTTTTTCTCCTCACTTTCAGAACAAGCGGACAAGACATAAGCCTCTTACCTCCATACTCAAAGATCTTGTCTATACTTGATAAGGATAGATGAAGATCATAAATTATCAATACATCTGAAACCTCTTCATCGTGGGGAAAAATCATAGATGGTTAAAGTCACTCGCCAGCTTCAAGAATTTAGGTTTACCAAACAATATAACGGGCAATCTATTTTTTGATGAGGCAGCTGGTGGAAACCTGCAATAGCCAACTTCAGGGAATCTTTGCTTCTTTCCTTTAATGTCTGTTAGTCAGAAATGCTAATGAACCTGGCAGTGGTCTGTGGCATAGTGAAGCATAAGAATCTACTAAGAAGCTTAGAAAGGCGGGTACCTCGCCAGTATAGCTCTTTAATTATGTCATTTGTACCTCTCAAACCCTGGTTAACACACATTTTGGCAGCTCCTCTTTCTCCTTGAAAGGCATCACTTGTGAAGTCTGCATTATTCACCATTTTCTTCTCTCGTAATCAACACATAAAGGAGACCACTAGTCTAGATCATCTCACCATCACCTGCAATTCTAAATCAGCATGCACTACTACTATTTGGAAGCCCATTGACTTGTGGAAGCAGAGCTTTCGTAGTCTGAATTGGACCAAAACTAAACTTGTCATAAATATGTAAGCGCCCACTGAACCCACCCGCTGGACGCCTTTCATATGCTACATATCCCCCACCTGAGTTGTAAAATCTCTGGGTTCGTTTAATAAAGTTTTCTTTTGCCCAAATCACAGGAGTTGTCGAAAACATCAACCTGCAACTTATGCTGTTTGAAAGGCTCCTGCACCCATTTTAGTTAAAAACAAAAAACAAAAAAAAATGCTTTCGGTTTACCAGGGCCTTGGTGCTGTTTTTCTCCAGTATTGTAAAATAATTTACATTGGACCTCCTGAGAAAGGTGTCCTGAATCTACAGGAAATATAAAACCAAGCAGCCAGATTACCTTAGCCCTTAAAGAACGTCACTGCCTCCGGGTGACTTAGACAATAAACCTCAAATTGATTCGTTTTGCGTTCAAACTTGGACGATTTTGTGGAGAACACTTGTGAAATTAAAATAATGGCGATCATTGTGGTAGTGTTTCAGAGTAGCTTCAGTCACAAGACATTGCTGTACTGAACAAATACAAATGTCTATAACCTAACATTCACACATACATTAAGGCTTCAAAATCAGAAGGTCCTATGTTGAAATAAATGTTGGATGTTCTTCCAAGGCCTGCACAGCCTTGTGAGCTAATGGTGGAATTTCTAAAAGGTGCGTACTTAAGTATACTTGCTAATCGTTAATGACAACAGAAATAAATGCTGAAGGCACATACTTGTTAAAGGTTCTGTGCTGCTTTCTTTGAGTGCTACCATAATCCGTGCTCATATTTATGCCTTTTGAACCTTCAGTCTTCCAGGATCCGTGATCTGTGCTGAGAGGTTGCTCCCATGCTGGAACGGATACTCAAATATTTTATCATTTGAATTGTTCTGCAGCGTTCAAAGTCAGCACCACTTAAAGTGATTGCGTTCTTTGAAAGACTGTGAATCGAAGGAAAATGCTATGTTAGGAGATATTGGACCTGCACTAATTGTTACATTGAAATGGGATTACCTTACCAATATCTTTCCAAAAAATGATGATTGAAAAACGAAATATAAGATGCAATAACTATGTTTACCACAGTGCTATGAGACATTATGGATTTCAGTCTCAATGAAGGCACACATTTCTGAAAAGTTATGTTCTGTTTTGTTTGAGCGATACCGAAAATGTATGTATGCCTTCCAAGGGAAGACTAGACATGCCGGGAAAAAATCAAACTGGTGGATTGGCACTGCTTTCTGCACAATGTTGACAGTTTCATCTCTGTGCCGAAATATGGCTTCAGGTTCAAAGACAAAGTACCTAGACACACAGAAAACCACCACAAAACCAGAACACAGTGTATACCCTGAGAGAAAATGGGCCTGCACTATGAGACGCCTACTCCTTTCCAGGTACAAGAGTATGAAATTCTGGCAATCATCTAACTGTATGTTCAACACCCTAAGCGGACAACTTGCGCCCAGTCATTCGCTGGTACAGGTAGTCCGGAAATAATGCAAACACACCCTCAACTTCCTTAACTAAATAGTCTGATAGAGAATTTTAGGCCCAGATTTCTTACCTTGAAGTATTCCCCAGGCGTGAAACTCAATCAGAAAAATCTTGAGCAGTGACCATACTTACTGGTTGATGGTGCTGATCAGCTCAGCGTGGCCTGCGGCGTATGCGTGGTGTCTATATAGGTACCACCCCAGCATTCTGACATCAGTTCCTCACACGGATCTGGAAGAGCTAACTCAGTCACTGTCATTGCTTTTTTTGAGTTTTTGTCCACCTTTTGCCCAGTTAAAGAAATTCTGTGAGGCTAAGCACCTAATCTTTAGGTGAACCAACCTCTCTGAAGCTCCTTCGGGCCCCATGGGTTCAGAAGGTGCCCTGACTAGGTTTCTGCTGGCGGGTTCACCCTCTGGGACAGTCGGTCCCTTTAGATCTGTTCCTGGATCTGGACTGACACTCTGGGATTCGGTCCAGTGGTGCAGTTCCTGACGCTGCCGACTTCTTTTTCATTCCCGCCTCAGATACAGAGCCAGGCCGGCATTGCCCATTGTCGACCCATGCGTGCCAGGCCAAGACCTTTTGGGTTGAAGACAGTGCCTTTCTTTCCTGACAGATCCTGTGAGGATTTTGACTGGGGTAAGTTTGAGGACTCTTATGGTCACCCTGATCCCCTTGAAGAGCTTTTGACCAAAGACGGCTGGTATGAGGACGTGGCTGATGCCAGTAGTCTGGACATCTCACTAGGCACTGGCCTGGTCACTCCTTTCCGTGTAGCTATGGAGGAAGGGGTCTTCTTCACTATGGTGGTCAGAAGGGCAGCTGAAGTCATTGACCTTACACTGCCTTTGGTGTAGGTCAAGACCAGTGTCTTAAGAGAGGTGTTTCAACCCGGGGTATCCTGCTCAGAACCCCTTCAATGAAGCCTTCACTGCTGTCCTGCTCAAGGCCTGGGCCAAGCCTTGCAGTGTTCCTCACCCAACACTCTGCCTCGGAGAGCCTGGTGGTGAAGTCCTCAACTTCCAAAGTTCACCCTGGTGCATCCATTCACCTAACAATCCACCTGATAAGGAATCCAAGCGGCTGGATTCCCTTGGTAAGAGCGTTTTCTCTTCCAACAGCCTCGCACTGCCGTAAGTGAATGCCACATGTCTCTTGGGGCAGTGTAGCCACACAGTGTGGGACTCAGTTGCGCAAGTGCTGGCCATGGTCTAGGAGGTGGCCGAGTGATCCTAACTCGAGCTATTGCCAATAGCAGGGATGCAGCGAAGTTCATATCTGTTGTTGGCTGGACACAAGGGACTCACTGGGCAGAGCAATTGTTTCATCAGTGAGACCTCTCCACCATACCTGGTTCAGATCAGTTTACTTTTTGGGGGATGTCCAAGTGTCCCTTATGGACATGTCATTCATTGACACTTGCCTGTTTGGTGACAAGGCCAATTCTGTGCTCGAGTGATGAAAGGAGAGTAGGGCCAGCGTCTGGTTGTTGGCACTATCCATGGCCCCACAACAACCACACTCTTCTTTTTGTCATATCAGTGGCTACTGTAGGGCCTACCAACTGTGTCCTCTGCAGCCCAGCCACTCCAGCAGTCAGGCCTACCAGACATTTCATTACTGCGGATGTGGCTCAGACAAGCCTCCTGGGACCCAGAAACCCACCACCTCCCCTACAGCCACCCCCTCCAAACCCCTTTAGTTTGCCCTCATACTAACATGGGGCAACCTGTTAGTGGCAGGATACAGCACTACCTGCCCTAATGGCAAGCCATAACTTCAGACAAGTAAATGATCCGAATTGTTCAGTGAGGTTATTTATGCACTTCCATTCATAAAACCCCTCCACCCCTGCCTCTGTCCTTGGATCAGCTGACGGTGGACCATCTCTCCCTGCTGTGTCAGGAAGTGCAGGCTCTTTTGGCCAAATATCCATTGACAGGAGGTTGCTATTCCTGCTACTTGCTGGTGCTGAAGGAGGACTGAGGCCTCCACCCTATACTAGATCTGCACCCTCTCCACTACTTCTTGAAAAAGAAAAATGCAAGATGCTCACAGTGGCCCAGGACCTGTCTGCCTTGGAGACTGAATAGTAGTGCTAGACTAGACTAGACTTGCAGGACACATACTTTCACATCCCTATCTTGCCAACCTAGACGCTACCTGTAGTTCATGGTTGGCCATGAACATTTTCAGTTTGCTGTGCTCCCCTTTGACCATACAAATGCCCCTAGGGTGTTCATGAAAGTAATGGCGGTGGTTGCAGCCCATCTGCACATGTCAGGGGTTCCACTGTTATCCTACCTCGACGACTGGCTGCTGAAGGCAGGCTTGCCCCAGGCAGTCCTCGCTCATCTCTAGACTACAGCGGGGCTTCTGCATTCACTGGAGTTCACTATAAATGTGTCGCTAAAATCACACCTGACACTGTCACTCTCCCTCATCAGAGCCATTCTGGACACTGCAGTTCTGTGTCTCCCCTTTGAAGCGGTGAGTCCAAGATATTTAGGCTATGATTTAGATTTTGTAGCCTGTCCTGGATTTTGGTGAGACCTCCTGCATCTTGCTGGTAAAGCACACCCACTGGCATATGTGGGCTCTGCAGAAGTACCTGAAGGCCCAGTGGGCACAGCATCAGGAAAATCTCTTTGATCTGGTCCAAATGTCAGTGGTGTCTGACGAACCATGATTGGGGCAGCGGCAGACCCCCTTCTACCTCTCCCCGCATCCAGAACTCATTGTGGCGACAGGCATGCCACTTCTGGGTTGGGGTGGCCATCAGGAAGAGGTGGAGATCAGAGACCTCTGGTCTCCAGTGGAATCTCCGCTCCACGTCAGCTTTTTAAAATTGAGAGCAATTTGCGTGACATTAAAAGCTTTCCTACTCTCCATCAAAGGGAAGCTGATCCAGGCTTTCATGGTCAATACCATGACATGTGGTACTACAACAAGCAGGGACCACGTTGGGGTCATGGACTCTGTGCCTCTGAACATGACTGGAAAATCCGAACATTTTCATGGTTGTGCAGTACCTGGCAGGACATCTGAATGCCAAGGTGGTCGAACACAACCATCAATTTTTTTTTTTTTTTTTGCGGAAGACAAATGGCATCTTTATACTGGGGTGGAGCAAGGGCTCTTCAGCACCTGAGGAGATCCTTGGTTAGATCCATTCACCACTGTCCAGATTGTGCAGTGTCAGCACTTCTGTGTATTGGAGTCTCCAAGATGGCGGTCGGTCAGAGACATATTTCTTTTTGAGTGGGACTCAGAACTTAGAACCTCTATATGACTTTCTGCCGATACTAAGAAGATCTGGATCGACTTTACGCAAGTCATCCTAGTGGGTCCAGATTGGGCAAGGAGAGTATGGTATCCCGAACACCTGAGCATGAGCTTTTGTTGTATAGTCAGGCTGCCTTTTCAGTAGAATCTTCAATTACAGCGACAGGGCAGGGTCCTACACCCATGAGTCCAGTTACCCCCTGCCCCCTTCCCCCCCCCCCCCCACCTCCCAGAAATCTGTGAGGTCATCTTGACAGCCAGGCATCTATCAACAAAAACTGTATACTCCTGCCTGTGGAACAAGTTTGTGGCTTGGTGTGTTGAAAAACATGTTGATTCCCTTGTCTGAAGTGCTGTTTATTTTGTCCTTTATCTGGCAAGTATTTGCTCTGGGCACAGTTAAGGGGTATCTTTTGGTCATCGCGGCTTTTTTGCAGTTGCTGGATCAATCTTCACTGTTTAATTTACCCGTTCTGAAAGACTGTCAGCATTTTTCCTCCCAATGACTCAATAGAATCTTAATATGGTTTTAACATTTTTGAAGTGTTCTCCCTTTGAACCCATGCATAGCTGTCCTCTCAGACTCTTGACATTAAAGACATGCCTCTTGGTGGCTATCACATCAGCCAAGAGAGTTAGCAAGCTGCAGACTTTCTCTGTTCAACCTTCATACACCAGCTTTACTTTTTCCTGTCGGTCAGAGCAACACACTGCTGACATTCTTTGCTATGTCACATCCCTTCAAGGAGGAAAGGAAGGTCCACCGTCTGGACCCAAAAAGGGCACTGTCCTTCTGGCTCGACTGCACCAAAGAGCATCGGGTGGATGATCAGCTTTTTGTTGGGTTCGCTGGAACAAAGAAGGGTTAAGCAGTGCAGAAACAGACCATTTCAAAGTGGATTGCACTCTTCATTAACATCTGCTAAGCACTGGCCAAGATGTAACCCAATGAGGGCTTGTGGGCTCATTCCACAAGCGCTCAAGCTGCGACCACTGTGTTGGCTTGCTGACTCACTGTCCTGGACATCTGTCAGGTGGATCATGGGCACCTCTGCATACATTTCACCAAACATTACTGCTCTCGTTCACCAAACATTACTACCTTGACAGCCAGGTCTGTTGTGGCGGGCACTTCACTCATTCGGTTCACCAGGACTTTTTGGTCTGAGCCAGTTTGCAGACCCACCTCCAGAGAGGTATTGCTCTGGTATCTATTCTTAGTAAGAAATCGGATGCTTGAAGTCTATCACACAAACATGATACTTATCTTTGGAAACACCTTATCTGGGCGAAACTGTCTAGCTGCAGATTCCTCACCGAACTTCCCATTCCTCCCTATTTTGTGAATAAACTTTTCTACCTAAAAGGGTCACTGTAGGACCTTAGTATTTGCACATTGGTCTATCAGCCTTCTGATTTAGCTCTGTGGTTCTGGTGCAGAAATCGTCAAGTAACTGATGTCCGCACCCTGGAGTGGCACCTACATAGGCACTGCACACATCACATCCAGTGCGATGACATCAACACTGAGCCGATCTGTGCCACCTACCGGTGCACAGAGGTAATGTTCAATATTTTTCGAATACAGTCTGTTTCCTGAGGAATATTTTTAGCTTAGGAATCTACAGCCAGGTAGAATCTATCAGATAAGGTTTTACCGAACATAAGTATCTTGTTATCCCTGACCACTCCCCCTTAGTTCATGGCACCTTGAAAATCATACTGTTGTACACCCAGTGGTCTGGACGATATTCTGGTGCATGGATCGGTAGATATGCTCACAATGGTTACAGCAATAACAGTTAAAATTTACTTCGGCCAGACCAGGTACAAGGATAGCTGCAAAGATTCTGAGCACATAACATTAAATAGGCAAACAACATTTCCATGTAAACAAATATTGCATACTGGTTCTGATCACGCTCGAGTTGTGTACTTCTGGCCCTTGAAAAACATAATTCTGCATTCCTTTCTGTAGACGCCTTATAATACAAAGTAATGGGCAAAGATGTATTCAGCTAAGAATAACATAATTAGCTTTAAATTCCTGTGTCTCCAGAACAGTAGCTTTGCAGAGCTTAAACTAGTATGTTTGTACTAAAACTTTATTACTGATCATGCAGCACAAAAACGATAGATAAAATTAAATGCTAGCAACTGGATTGCTTGATCTTCCATTGCTCATTTTTTAGGCACTGCTTTAATCTGTGTTTAACCACTTTACCCAAGTATTTCTTTTTCAGCTCGTGTACTTCTCCCCTATCCGTGTTCCTCCCTCCCTCCCTCCTCCATGTCGCCTGCCTGGACCTCCGGCCCTTCCTTTTCAGTGTTGCTTGACCCCTCCTTCACTCCCTCCTCCTTTGTCAGCCAGGTAGTTGCTTGACCCCACATGGCCTCACTCTCTTTCTGTTGTTTTTGTTGTAGCTTGCTTCATGCCCCTCCCTCCTTCTGTTGTCTGTGCTTGCTTCATGCCCCCTCTCGCTGTCCCCATTTTCCTGTTGTCCCACGACCTGCCACCCTCCCCCTGTTTTTCCCACCACCTCTGTATTGCTTCCTGTCTCTCCTCCCTCCATGTTTCCTATCATCTCCTACCCTGCTACATACTAAAAAATCACTGACTCAGCCAGTGCTTCCTGCTTAATCGTTTTGAAATTTCACTTTCAACCATCTGTGCAACAAAGACATTGACAAAACTAATAGCTCTCTCATAGGTGGGACCTATTGGCTTTGCCATTCCTTGTTTTATTTATCGCTCAAAGTGGTGTATGCCATCTTGGACAGGTAAATGAAAGGGCGTCTACGTCAGTA
Organism: Pleurodeles waltl; assembly: GCF_031143425.1. NCBI lineage: Eukaryota > Metazoa > Chordata > Amphibia > Caudata > Salamandridae > Pleurodeles > Pleurodeles waltl. Next base: position 491,380,028 of record NC_090449.1, on the reverse strand, counting down.
GGCACACCCATGATGCTTGTGCATACCTCATCACACAAGCCTACTGAATGATGTGGTTGCATGATGTCATGACCCTTGCATGATCAATTACGTATTGTGTCATCAAGTCTTTACAGATGCTGTGCAGCATCGGAACAAAGCATTGGCAAAGCCACTAGGTCACAAAGGTGCTGGGTCAGTGCTTGTTTTTTAAGCAGGTAATAGCTCCTTTAAGAAAATAACATTGCACGTTCTCATTACTAATGCCCATCGTTTCAGTAACAATTCACAAAAAAAATCAGATAATACATTATTAGCATCAGGAACAGGTGATGTCTATGAGGAATAAAGGTCCTTCCACTTGTAAGCGGATAGTTTGTTTCACCTCTTTTTCCCTCTGAAAACGTAATCCTTGTGGAGGAAGAATAGTGCATACGTGAAGGCTTAACAGAATTGGAAGCTGGCGGCTATCAATTGGCCAGAAAGGCTAGTAGTGTGCTTTCAGACAGTTGTGTGGTTGAATTGATTCATGCTGCCCCTAAGGGCTTTCTCTCGCCCCTTTTTGTCTTGCTTCTTTTTTTTTATGTCTTCCTTCTATGTACCCATGGATATTTTGTATATTACAGAGAGTTTCCATCCTGACTTTTGTGGGGTAGAGTCGCAGAGTACTTCCTCTCACTATGCTTTATCCATATAGGTTGGAGTTCTCTGGTTCGTGTGAGTGGTTCCTTGTGTGCATCAGGATATAGTACAGGTAAGACAATTTGTTATGTATTTCATGTTATATTATATAATTGGTCCTTATGCCTGTCCCAAAATCTTCTGTGCACTGTACCTTGAAGATCCAAGAGTGACTGAGGTGAGAGCACTTGATGGAGCAAGGATTTTGACACTACTAAGGTAAGGCAGAACTAATTTCTTACCTTTTCCAGCTTTCTGTTTCTGGAAGAGATGCAGTCTTCTATTGGTGTGGAGATAGGTAAGATGTGGATACTCATAGTCAAATGTGTGTACTTGGGTACTGTGCAGTGAGCATAACACTATACAGCATCCTACTACAACAAAGTGTGCAGGGAAGTTCTGGGCCTCTGCATGAAACCATCACATTAACTGGTACATTTAGCCGGTTTATATGAGCTGCAAACTACAAGCAAGACTTCATTGAGAAAACAAGCATTTGCAATGCAATAGGTCTTGCGTTTGCTTGAGTTATAGCTATTGGCAATGTAAATTCATAACTAGACTTTTCTTGCCACATAAATTGGTCAACCCTACCTCATAATTCTGTCTTTTCCTGCCATATAATTCCAGTGGCCCTGCATATAATGGAAGCCCATCCATTTACTTTATTTCTCTATCTGCAGCAAAAAAAATGAATATGTTGCCATTTAGCATCCTAATTTAAATCTGCCATGCTAATTCCAATAGAATACCACTTTCACAATTCCCCCAAAAAAGACATGAGACAGCCACAGAGGAGAAATGAACTAGAAAGATCACCCAAACATATGAAGAGAGTTCAAATAGTCATAGTGTAATAAGGATTTTAAGTTGGCCTGAATTATGGTCCAATTGTAATGAGCAGAGATTATTAAAACATATACAATTATCATATAAACCTTTGTCAGAAATAAACTTCTGACATTAGACTGTAATGCTCAAAACAGCCCCTAGAGGGCACCATAGCAAAAAATATCACTTGTAAGAAACATGGTCATGTAACCATATCGTTAGCCCCCTGGAAGGCATAACTACATGAAAAAAAACAGGAGAAAGTAATGCAGTGTAACCATATACTTAGCCCCTAGAGGGATTTAAGGGCTAGTAGGCCTACTGCAATGATACTACAAAAAAGGCCTTTGTTAGAAATGGGGTCTCTAGTTGGCAGTCGGTTTGCACCCTGTCCAAGTAGGGACCCTCACTCTAGTCAGGATAAGGGAGATACCCGCTCAGATAACCCCTGCTCACCCCCCTTGGTAGCTTGGCACGAGCAGTCAGGCTTATCTCAGAAGCAATGTGAAAAGCATTTGCATATAACGCACAGTAATAAGTGAAAACACTACAAAAGGACACCACACCAGTTTTAGAAAAATGGCCAACATTTATCTATATAAAACAAGACCAAATACTATAAAAATCCAACATACAGTAAGAAAAATATGAATTCTGCAAGATTTACTCAAGACTTCAGTTCCTTGAAGTCGATAGCTCCACCTGGGGCTATCATGGCATCGTGATCAACAAAACCAACAGTTCAGGCCGGCTGCGTTGTTGCTGGCCAGCTACGGTGTCAGGAAGACCCACAAACTACCTTGAATTTGCAGGGCGTTGTGATCCTCGCGGTGAGCTCCGGAGAGCGGCGTCGCTGGCGTTGGTGCCGGAGTCGTTGCAGGAGTTGTCAGACCCTTGAAGTCATGCATCTCTGGGATCGAACTCCAGGCTAATGAAATCAGGTGCGCTGGCGTGGATGGCGTCAAGGCTGTGGTGCGAAGTGGGATGATGCGACGTGCGGTGCCCACTGGTCACGGTGCAGGAAGAGGCTCGGTGACGGCGTCCAGCGGTGTTGGTGAGACCAGGGCTGCGGTGTGAAGCAGGGTGGTGCAGTGTGTGGTGTCCACAGGTCACGGTGCAGGCAGCGGCATCGTTGCGGAAGCGCTGTCGGTAGGCCCAAGCCAGCGGTGCGGGACGGGATGGTGCTTTGTGACCCTCACGAGTGGTGCCACAGGCCACGGTGCAGGCAAGGATGCCTGGTGACGACACTGGAGCCGATGGTGCTGGCGTCGGTGAACCGGGGCTGCGGCGCAGGACGGGACGGTGCTTCGTGCTCCTCACGAGCGGTGTCCACAGTGCAGGCAGCGGTGCCGGTGGCCGCAGGAGCGACATCGTCGAGGATGCCCAGGCTGCGGTGTGAGCAGGTGACGCCGGAGTGCGGGGCCCACAGGTCGCGGTGAGAGCAGCGGCTCAGTGAAGTCATCCGATGTCGGTGAGACCAGGGACGTGGTGCGAAGCGGGGCAAAGCGGCTCCGTGCGGCTTCGGCAGGTCACGGTGCAGGCCAGCGGCGTCTTGGCGGCATCGCAGTGGTTTCTCCTCTTGAACAACACAAAACGTGCAGTTCCCAGTGCTGCAGGTTGAGGAAGCTGAAGTCTTTGGTGTCCCTGAGACTTCCAACAGGAGGCAAGCTCTACTCCAAGCCCTTGGAGAATTTTCTCAAGCAGGACACACAGCAAAGTTCACCCTTTGCACTCTTTTCAGGCAGAAGCAGCAACCTCAGGCAAGACCAGCAAAGCAACACAGCAAAGGGATAGTACTCCTCCTTCAGCTCTTCTCCTGGGGAGAGGTTCCTCGTGGTTCCCGAAAGATTCTACCAGTCTGGGGTTTTGGGTCTTTTTCTTATACCCAGTTCTGCCGTTGAAGTTGGCAAACTTCAAAGCAAAGTCTCAAGTGTTTGCAAGATCCTTCCTTGTCCAGGCCAGGCCCCAGACACTCACCAGGGGGTCAGAGACGGCATTGAGTGAGGGCAGGCATAGTCCTTTCAGGTGTGAGTGACCACTCCTCCCCTCCAGCACAAATGGCTAATCAAGATATACAGGCTACACCCCAGCCCCCTTTGTGTCACTGTATAGAGGAGAGGTGTGAACATCCCATCTGTCGGACTGACCCAGACGGGGAATCCACAAACAGGCAGAGTCACAGAATGGATTAAGCAAGAAAATGCATACTTTCTTAAAGTGGCATTTTCAAACTAACAATCTAAAAACCAACTTCACTAAAAGATGTATTTTTAAATTGTGAGCTCAGAGGCCCTAAACTCCACATATTTATCTGCTCTGTAGGAGGCTGGCCTGGCTTGTAGTGGGTACCAATGGTACTTACACCTTGTGCCAGGTCAAGTTATCCCTTATTAGTAGAATAGTGGTGTTTCTAGCAGCTTAGGCTGATAGAAAAGGTAGCTTGGCAGAGCAGCTTAGGCTGAACTAGGAGACATGCAAAGCTCCTACTATACCACTTATATCATATGCACAATATCATAAGAAAACACTTTACACAGAGTTACTATGACAATATGCCAGAGTTTGACAATATGCCACAAGTATCTCAGTGAGTACCCTCAGTAAGAAGGTAAGTAATATACACAAGTTATATGTACACAAACCAAAAATAGGTAAGTAAGAGTCAGAAAAGTAATGCAACCAGTGTAGAATTACAATAGGTTGCAATTGGCAAGCATAGGTATAGGGGCAACACAAACCATATACTCCAAAAGTGGAATGCGAATCACGATTGGATCCCAGACCTATGGGAGCTTGTAGAGGGTCGCTGGGACTGTAAGAAAACAGTCAGCGTGTCCAAGATACCCCACCCCAAGACCCTGAAAAGTAGGAGTAAAGTACACCTACTAGCCCAAGAGAGCACAATAGTCGTGACAGGGGGATTCTGCAAAAACAACAGACACCAGCAGTGCACTGACAGCGGATTTCCGGACCTGAGGACCTGCAAGGCAAGGGGACCAAGTCCAATAGTCGCGACAGTGTCCAGGGGGGCAGGAGCCCAGGAAACCTCGGATGAAGGTGCAAGGAAGCTGCCTCCGGGGGGGGAAGAAGCTTGGATTTCTGCAAGAACGAAGAGGACTAGGAACTTCTCCTTTGGAAGACAGATGTCCCAAGTCGCGATGAAGCTTGCAGAGGTGTTCCCACGCAGAAATACCGCAATCAAGCCTTGCTAGCTGCAAGGGTTGTGGTAGGGGTTTTTGGGTGCTGCTGAGGAGCAGGAAGTACCAGGATGTCGCCTTTTGGAGGAGGAGACAGAGGGGGCGCTCAGCAACTCGGAGAGCCCTCACAGAAGCAGGCAGCACCTGCAGAAGTACGCAACAGGCACTTAGAAGAATAGTGAACCGGAGTCCACACGAAGTTACAAAAGAGGGTCCCACGACGTCGGAGGCCAACTCGGAGGGTTGTGCACTGCAGGACGGAGTGCTGGGGACCCAGGCTAGGCTGTGCACGAAGGAAATCCTGGAAGAGTGCACAGGAGCCGGACCAGCTGCAAATCACGCAGTACACAGCTTTGCAGTCTAGCGTGGGGAGGCAAAGACTTAACTCCACCAAACTTGGACTGAAGAGTCACTGGACTGTGGGAGTCACTTGGACAGAGTTGCTGTGTTCCAGGGACCACCCTGGTCAGGATGAGAGGGGACCCAGAGGACCAGTGATGCAGTCTTTTGGTGCCTGCGTTAGCAGGGGGAAGATTCCATCGACCCACAGGAGATTTCTTCAGAGCTTCTGGTGCAGGGTGAAGGCAGGCTACCCCCAGAGCATGCACCACCTGGAAACAGTCGAGAAAGCCGGCAGGATTAGGCGCTACAATGTTGCTGGTAGTCGTCTTGCTACTTTGTTGCGGTTTTGCAGGCATCCTAAAGCAGTCAGCGGTCGATCCTTGGTAGAAGGCGAAGAGGGAGATGCAGAGGAACTCTGGTGAGCTCTTGCTTTCGTTATCTGAAGAATTCCCCAAAGCAGAGACCCTAAATAGCTGGAGAAGGAGGTTTGGCTACCAAGGAAGGAGGATTGGCTACCAAGAGAGGTAAGAGCCTATCAGAAGGAGCCTCTGACGTCACCTGACGTCACCTGCTGGCACTGGCCACTCAGAGCAGTCCAGTGTGCCCCCAACACCTCTGTTTCCAAGATTGCAGAGGTCTGGGACACACTGGAGGAAGTCTGGGCACCTCCCCTGGGAGGTACTGGTCAGAGGAATGGTCACTCCCCTTTCCTTTGTCCAGTTTCGTGCCAGAGCAGGGCTGGGGGATCCCTGAACCGGTGTAGACTGGCTTATGCAGAGATGGGCACCATCTGTGCCCATCAAAGCATTTCCAAAGGCTGGGGGAGGCTACTCCTTCCCAGCCCTTCACACCTATTTCCAAAGGGAGAGGGTGTAACACCCTCTCTCAGAGGAAATTCTTTGTTCTGCCTTCCTGGGCCAGGTCTGCCTGGACCCCAGGAGGGCAGAAACCTGTCTGAGGGGTTGGCAGCAGCAGCTGCAGTGGAGACCCGGAAAGGCAGTTTGGCAGTACCTGGGTTCTGTGCTAGACACCCAGGGGATAATGGAATTGTCCCCACAATCCCAGAATGGTATTGGGGTGACAATTCCATGATCTTAGACATGTTACATGGCCATGTTCGGAGTTACCATTGTGATGCTATACATAGGTAGTGACCTATGTGTAGTGCACGCGTGTAATGGTGTGCCCGCACTCACAAAGTCAGGGGAATTTGCCCTGAACGATGTGGGGGTGCCGTGGCCAGTGCCGGGGGGGGGGCACACACTAAGTAACTTGGCACCCAACCTTCACCAGGTGAAGGTTAGACATATAGGTGACTTATAAGTTACTTATGTGCAGTGAAAAATGGCTGTGAAATAACGTGGACGTTATTTCACGCAGGCTGCAGTGGCAGTCCTGTGTAAGAATTGTCTGAGCTCCCTATGGGTGGCAAAATAAATGCTGCAGCCCATAGGGATCTGCTGGAACCCCAATACCCTGGGTACCTAAGTACCATATACAAGGGAATTATATGGGTGTACCAGTGTGCCAATGAGAATTGGTAAATTTAGTCACTAGCCTGCAGTGACAAATTTAGAAAGCAGAGAGAGCATAAACACTGAGGTTCTGGATAGCAGAGCCTCAGTGATACAGTTAGGCATCACACAGGGATCACATACAGGCCACAAACTTATGAGCACTGGGGTCCTGGCTAGCAGGATCCCAGTGACACATAACAAACACACTGACAACATAGAGTTTTCACTATGAGCACTGGGCCCTGGCTAGCAGGATCCCAGTGAGACAGTAAAAGTACCCTGACATATACTCACAAACAGGCCGAAAGTGGGGGTAACAAGGCTAAAAGAGGCTACCTTCGTACATGCTCCCAAAGAGAATCTGCTTTTTAAGGATATTTAAAGGCAGCCCCCATGTTAACCTATGAGAGAGATGGGCCTTGCACAGTGTAAACCGAATTTGGCAGTATTTCACTGTTAGGACATATAAAACACACTAGTACATGTCCTATCTTAAACATACACTGCACCCTGCCCCTGGGGCTACCTAGGGCCTAACTTAGGGGTGCCTTACATGTAGTAAAAGGGAAGGTTAGGCTTGGCAAGTGGGTACACTTGCCAAGTCGAATTGACAGTTTAAAACTGCACATAGACACTACAATGGCAGGTCTGAGTCATGCTTACAGGGCTACTAATGTGGATGGCACAACCAGTGCTGCAGGCCCACTAGTAGCATTTGATTCACAGGCCCTGGGCACCTCTAGGGCACGTTACTAGGGACTTTATTGAATCAAATATGCCAATTATGGATAAACCAATCCACAGTACAATTTATATGGGGAGCACATGCACTTTAGCACTGATTCGCAGTGTTAAAGTGTGCAGCGACAATAAACCAGCACAAACAGAGTCCAAAACCAGGAGGTCAGAAGGCAAAAAAACAGGGGAGACACGCCAAAAAGCTGCCAGGTCTAACAGCCTTTAAAACAAAACTTCTCCCAGCTGTAAAACAAAAGTCCTAGCCATGAAAAAGCTTAAAAGACACTGATTGGTGGGAGGGGTTCCTGCTAACCTAGTGTGGGGACCCAGAAATTATTTAGACCAAGCGTTCTGAAGATGGTCCCATTGTCCTAGGACTGCCACAGGCTGAGTTATGAGCAAAAATGTTTTGTAAAAGTAATTTCCTGCAAAAGCATTATGGGGCGAGTTTTCATGACACGAATATTATGGTATGTACACTGCAATGCTCAGAACAGCCCCTAGAGGACACCACAATAAAAATAGCATTTGGAAGAAACATGGTCATGTAACCAGTCAGCCCTTAAAGAGCATAACCACATGAAAAACTAATGGAAGAAAGACATGCAACCATGTATGTAGCCTCTGGAGAGCTAGCAGGACTATTGCAATGATATTACAAACAAGACCCATAAAACATAACTTTTCCCAGCTGTAAAACAAAAGTTCTAGCCACTAGAGAGAGCTTAAAAGATAATGAAAGGTGGTAGGGGTTATTATTTTGGAGTCCCCACTGACATAGTGTGGGGACCCAGAGATGATTTAGACAGAAAGAGCATGTATTGGTGAATGTTTTGAGGGTAGTCCCATTGTCCTAGGACCACCACAGGCTGAGTTATGAGCAAAAATGTTTTGCAAACGTAACGCCCTGCATTCCGTGCCACAAATATTTTAGTATGTTGATATGACTGTAATGCTTTTAAGAGCCCCTATGGGATACCACAATGTAAATAGCATTTGTAAGAAGTATGGTCATGTAACTATATAGTTAGCCCCTAGAGGGCATAACCCACAAAAAGATAACTGCAATAAATAATCCAATACAACCACATATTTAGCTGATAGAGGACATGGTGTGTTACACATTAAGGGTAGCAGGCCTATAACAATGATATTATAAACAAGGCCCTTAAAACACAAGCTATTCCCAGTTGTAAAACAAAGGTTCCAGACATGAGTGCTTAAAAAGACACTAGATGGTGGGAGGGGTTATTATTTTGGGGTCCCCACTAACCTAGTGTGGGGACCCAAAGATTACCTATATTAAGAGTGTGTCGTGCTGAACCTTTGGTGGTGGTCCCATTGTCCTATGACCACCACAGGCTGATGTATGAGCAAAAATGTTTTGTAAAAATAATGCCTTGCAAAGCATTATGGGGCAATTTTCCCAAGTGCAGTGAATATTGTAGTATCTGCTCTCGCGCTGTACCGGGAGCACCGCTTTCCCTTTGAAGATTCTGATTTACGTCAAGCATTTACCAATTTTAAGTGTTTTAAGGGGAGAGCCACGTGAAATGACTCTGATTGGGTAATGATGAACAATGTGACCAGCGTGCCAATACCGCCGATCGAGTTGACATTGTTGTGCCTGTTTGTGCCATGACTGCCATTAAGCACGAAGGGGAGAGACAAAAGAAAAATAAATAGTTTGCTCACGCTGAAGTATATCGGCAATCGTGCAGTAATCCATGTGACGGGGCAGTCTGCAAGCTGTGACAAAAACAGCCTCAGGTCGGGACAAATGTAAAGCATTTACCAATGACATCAAGTGATTTTTGAAAGGGAAGCCCAGAAACGAATTAAACTGATGCCCATTAGATGGGTGTGGTTAAAAGCCCACAATACTTACAACAGGTCAAAGCCCTTGCATGCTCGACCTAAAAACAGAAGTCAGAGGAATGCTTGGTAGCATCAACTTACAATCTCCACTCTTCAGCAACCCTTGGCACAAGAGAACGCTAAGATAAAACGTGCCATACGCTGATAGCAGACTAATACAATTCATGACAGAAAATGTCCAAAGGTCGGCTCAGGATCTTGGAACACGTCTTAGAAAAAATCCAGAAGGGAAACCGCATCTTTCTTTACCCGAAGGGACTGACAAACATCCCCTCCAATAAAGTAGGGAGATGACTATTGCTGCTTCTGAACATGTGCTGCGCAAGGATTTTGCCACTCTTGACACAGTGATCTTTTGCAACTCCCTTTCCACTAGCCCATTTTCTGCTGCTGAGCTCTGTAGCAATATATAAACAGGGCAGGTCTTGTTCTGCTTCAAAAAGGACTTTTTAGATTGGGACGGAAAAATCGGCATATTCTCATGGGCCAGTTGATCAGCTACATTTTATGCAACAGAATACCAGCATGTTCTCACAACCCACGTGATAGCGTGTCTCGTTATATTTCAAAGAGCATTTGCCAGGCTAGCACAGTAATGAGCTTCTCATGATCCGGGTAAAAAGCTTCTTGTCTTTATTCTGTTTCAAAGGACACGCTTCATACTTCCCTGGTGATCAGCTTCTTCTGTCTTGTTCTTTCAAAGAGCACTTGTCACACTTGCTCAGTAATCAGATTATTCTCATGGCCCAAGTAGTCAGCTTCTTCCATCTTGGGCTGGGCACGCAGGTTCTCTCTTGTTCTGCTCTGAAGAACACTCGTCAAACTGGCCTGTGTGAGAGTGAGCAGCATCTTCTCTACTTGAGGTGAGAAGAGAAAAGGCTGGTCTCACAGACAAGCCTGGCAAGTGCTTTTTGAAGCACAAAAAGTCACCAACAAAAGCACCTGCCAAGGTAACTTTGCCTCCAAGAGTGATCCTCATGAAAAGAAGGGCATGCACACAGAGATACAGGCAGACCCAGATATATAGATAGAACAAAACTCGCAGGCTGACATAGATGGTCGGACATGTACTGCTGTGGCTGGCTAGAGGTTTAATTCAAAGTAAAATTTTATTTGGACTGTGCATTACAGGAAGGGTTGCAGAGCGTGAGATGGGATAACAAACACAAAGGTGACAAAAAATGCACAAAATACAGAACTGGGACGGGGTTTATGGGGCAATATTAATAGTGCCCACTCCTGTACAGATCTGTGTTCTAGCTCCATGCAGAAGAGGCGGTGGTGAGGGACTCACTGGCAACTGATACCTAGTGGCGTCAGTGTGAGATTAGTGAAGATAGCACACCTAGTGCTGCCAGTCTAATCCTTGAGCACAGTTGCCACTCTGGTGGATCACATTGCATTGGAACAGGAGACCACAGAGCTACTGGTCCAATAGTGACACCTAATGTCCAGTCAGTAATGCACGGGCTGACGCCCTATACACAAAGCAAACGCGTGCAGCTGTGGCACATTGTGTCTAGTCATAGAAAGTCACTAGTGAGGCGCTGGAGGAACACACCGAGACTGGTGAACAGCAGCACTAAATGGCCAATCGGTGTATAGAACAGGCTGAGAACCTACTGGAAGCATGCGCTTCCTCTAGCATGTGCTAGTTCACAATGAATATGGTGTTTTATTATGATTCAAATTTAAAACCGTTTTCCTTGCCATCCCCGCAATTGTATAGACGTCCGCTTTGGTTTACCACTTAAGGAGGAAAGCAAGCTCTTGAAACTAAACCCAGTCCTCAATGTTTTGAGTTAGGCCGCTCTCTCACCAAAAGAGGTATATATATATCTTCCCTTGGCTGGCCGATGGAGCTGTCCTTTAAGACGTGTGCTGGCATTCACTAACTGAACGTTTTCTCCTTAAAAGTGTTTTTGCAATTTACTGTCTGAATAATCAAGACCCTCTCCCAGGGATCCTCCTGGACTAGGTCAGCACCAGATTCCACGTCCCTAAAGTTTAAGAATCATGCACTCTTGGCCTCCCAGGTTCCTTGAGCGAGAGTCGCAAATGAGGCGACTGCCTTGTGTAACCTAATGCCGACAGCTGTACCATACAGCCATCATGCCAATGCAAGACTGTTTCTGTTCTGGCACATTAAGTGCAGTATAAAACTTCCTGACAGTATAATTCAAAAGTATTCTTTGTGTGGGAGATGTACACCGTGTGCCGACGTCGTTTATGCAACAAGTCATTAAAATAATAACTTTTCAGATCAAATAGTGGAAGGCAATAGATTGCAAACCTGCGTTTCCATTTGCATACTTTTCCAGCTTAATGGGCTCGAAAATTCAGATGGTCAGGAGTGATTTTTATATTGTTCTTAAACCAGAAAGCTCCTGTATGCTCCAAACATCCTTCAGCAAACCTTGGCCCTTATTCTACCCTTAACATTCACTCCAAGCCCATCTCCCTGGCTCTCTAAACTTTTTCCATATACAGTTGGTGTGTGTACTCCTGGAATACATACTGATGACAGCCTTACATGATCGCCAACTGCCAGTCTTGAAGACCTTCCAGATAGGAGCGAAACACGTTGGTTGTGTTTTCATATAAAGCCCTATTCTGGAAGCACCTACCCAAAGTGGACTTTACAGTGAATGGGACGCAATCTGATAAACATTTGAAAATTTCTCTTTTTTACTTTTTTTTTTATTTATTTTTTACTTCCATGTCCGTCTTGTTATTTAAGAAAGTTTTTTTCTTAAAAACCTAACATTTTAATCAAATCACATTTACTGAGTGACATGAGTAAGAGACGTTGCAAAGAAAAAAAAAACACAAAACCACAACCCACAAAGGCATCTGGAGCTCCACAGTAAAGGATTCTGACCCGAAATCAAGACACATGTAAAGCAAGTGGAAATACAAACGTGCTACTATAGATGTGCAATTATAGCTTCAGTGAATGCAGTGAATTTTAAACACAACTTTGTCAAGAAACAAAGACACCTCTGACAGAGTTTTAACAGTCACAGGTGAGCGTTGCTCTGTTTGGTACTTAACATGATGTATTTGTCATTGTCTAAAAATAACTAAGCCCTAGTAGTGGGTAATACCTCTTCATTGACCATACTCTCAAAGGTTTCTGCTGGTCATTGCCATCAGTATTTTACTTTAATGAGATGTTGTTCTTTGTTTTTGCTCCTACGTTAGCGACCTCCCTTTGTACTCTTTGCTCCATATCATACCATGGCCTTCTTTTTATTTTTTTTGGGCCAAAGTAAGGTGCTTGGAGGCAGCAGTACTTACCTCTACACAACTAAATGCAGGGACAGCTAGCAAGAGAAAAAAGTTACAAGTAAAACAGTTGACATAAGCAAACCTATTCAAAGCGCCATGGCTGCCGTGAGCGGGAAGGAGAGACACAAAAGGAAAAAGAAGTTTGCTTGCAGTCAAACATTTCGGCAAACGTGCAATTATTAGTTTAAAAAGGTCGGTGTCCAAGGCTCCCCAAAGATGGGCAATCGTAAAGCTTTCACCAATGATAAAGGATTATTGCAAGGCAAGCTCACAAATGAGTGATAGTGATGGGCATGCGGTGGGCGTGGTTAAAAGCCCACATAGATACCAACACGTCGGAAAAAGATATGTTCGACCTAAAAAGGACTTGAACTCCAAAAATCACGGTGGAAAGATGTGGATGCAGCTTCTTCTGGCTGGCACATATGACAAGCAGACCCTGGCGCAGTGCACACTCATCCTGCACCTAGTGTTTGGTGCCAGCACCAACACCAACACCCCTGAAGCCAGGCTACAAGAACAGGGTGCTATGTTCCCTCTCAATATGGTAAAAAGACACAAAATTGTGTCTTCCTAATAATAAAAATATCAACCCTGCGATGAGGCAGGCCATGAAAGACAGCTGTTAGAAACACAAACAGCACGAAAACAGGCTACAAAGTGCACAGTAAACAGTCTGCCTCCAGGACTGTCTTGACAAAAATATAACGCTGTCCGACATTGAGGATCCCGTCCGCGCCACCACAGAAGTATACCCTAAACAACCATATAACTAGCCGTGCTTCTTTAATCTGATGTGTTTGTCCAACTCTGCTGTTGCATCTGTTGTACCTGCTGCATCACATAACAGAACCTCTGTGGCAGAGCTACTACTTTGCTGCACTACCTACCTTCGATACCCGGTTCCTGCGCAGCGGAATCTTGGACCCTAGAGTCTGGATTCGAGGGCAGGTAGAGCGAGCCTGTTGATTTCTGAATTTCACTTTAGAACACAAACTAGGGTTGTCTCATGCGACTGTTGAGGGACGTACTAGGAAGTTTCCCTCAGATAACTGAGATTCCCTCAACTGGCGTAGTCTCTGTAACTCTGGTTTGAGGAGGGGAAGCTGTAGAGTATAAAGCTCTGGTGCAGGTTACACATGATGAAACTGCGCCTCATTTAATGTTTTGGCAGAGCCGGTATGTGTTCTGGTACAGAAAGATCACGCCAAGGATCCTGTGTCTGCTGCTGTATATGATTATGGCATGTTGCTCACCAAAAGGGTTTGGGGCTGTATTAAGGTTTTGGTCTCCATCAAACGTGGTACTCCTTTTAGGATGGGTGACCAGCCAGTCGATATACACAGTCTGTAGCACTGTTTACAGTTGATGGCCACTGATTCTACAGGATAAAGTTATTTTTAACCAACTCGGGGCTACCTCTGGTAAATCTCTATTGTAGGTCATAACTGAAACACACTGCTTTCCCTTAAGTAAATGTTGCATGTAAGTGTTTCTGTACTTAAGGTGAAAAACCCAGATGGAGGTACCCTCGCACAAGGAGGAAACTCTTAATGTTGGAGGGTGCGCTCCACCTCCGTACAGGTATTTTAGTCAACCACCACATTGTAATTCTTTGTAAGGTCAAATGTGCCGTCTGGCTTTAACTACTTATTCCTATGAGGCACCTTTTGTGTTCTGGCCGAAACTATAAAGCAGTTCCAACAACTCAAATTAAGATCTGAGAGAGCAACACTTGGACAAAGATTTTGGTCTCTAGGTTTTTTTTGTAGATAAGATTGAACTGTTGTCATAACCTGTATTGAGTTTTTGTGGTGAAACTGAAGGCGCAGGGTGATGGTTTCACTAGCAGATGGTTGCCATTGAGATGTGGCTACCTAAAAGAAGAAATGCTCTCTACAAAGATTGTTTCCTCACAGAATTTTGCATAGGCCCTTGTGTAAAACTTTGAGGCACCACATGTGGAGGCCTGTCACTTCTGGGAGCCTCCTGCAACCTGAAGCAACTATTTTGAGCTTCATATAAGATGCCGTTTCTTCCTTCAGGCCTTCAACAGTCGTTGAGGCCAGTGTGTCTCTGCCAGGTGCACTCTACAACCGCTGTCTGCCAGCACCCGCAGCACAGACCGATCACAAGAGCATGCATTGCCAATGGCTTACCAACATCACTTGTCTGCATGTTCTCCTGTGGAACTATACTAGACAGCAGTGACACCCCATCCTGTAAACTCACTGGTGGGCTGACATCAATGATACCCTAAACTCCACCGGTGCTCTGGATAAACATAATGTGTGGCCCTGGTTTTCTCTTGCACACTCCCCTAACTCCTATTGAATGTAGAAGGTAGTAAAACATATTTACCAGATGCTGCCTGCTGAGCTTTATGGCTAAGGACTTCTTAAAGGTATGGTTCTTAGTTACTTCATATAAATATATTTCTTATTATTTTTTCCTCTACAAAAAAGATTAACAGTGCTTCGGTAACCAATTTTTTGCATGTTATTTGTACTGCCTTACGTAGATATTCTGTCCCACTGCAAACTCCAAGAGTAATCCCTTTACCCCATAAAAGAAAAGTGGAAGTCTAAAAAGGAGACCCTTGGCATTTCACTGAGCTCACAGTAGAGGCTAGTTTCTGCATTTCTGGTCCTGGAACTGTGACAATACTCGTATCTCTGTCCATGAGTTGTGTAGGACCAGAGAACTGGCTTGATATCACCATGTCCTGGACTGCAGTTATGTTGTTCCAGTGGCATGAATGCCAAACAAGCAAACCTGTATAATTGGACACTGGATTGCGGTACTCAACGGGAATACCTTCTTATGGTCGCCTTTGCAAAGGAGCTAACTGGCTAGAATAAGCAGAAAAAGTCCAAATGAATGGGGGCTCGAGATAGATGATGTTCTACACATGATATCTATCACAGGTATACTTGAAGTCCCTACAGAACCAGTTCCTCAGATGCTTCAGATACTGAAAGTTTGGTGCTGTGTCAGGATTGGTCACTTACTGTAATATGCCTAGATAGATTCCATTGTGGAAATGGACACACATCTGGCAATGAATATACAGAACTAGGACTCCCGTGGCAAGACACAGCAAAAATACTTAACAGAGATGTGACCCAGGCAGACAAATTCAACTAAACATAGATGCGGTAATCCCAAATACACGACTGATTGTCATCATACGAGTTTTGGATGAAACATCCACTCTCCCTAGTGGGCAAAATTACATTGACAAAAATGGTAACCGTCCCATGGTGTCTGTATGCTTAGGAGAGGAGTTCAGGAACCAAAAACCATAATCGTGAAATTATTCTTAGCACTTAAGAGACCCAGAATCAAACTAAGAACAATGCTGTTACCGTACATTAAAGAGGGGAGGAATAAGAGTAGCAGACACCTGGCCCACGACTTCCGGACCGACACTCCCTGCGGGAAGAGCCGCAAGCCCGCATTTCTTCTGTACCAGCCGGCGCATTAAGCAGAGTCCTCTTCCCTGCAGCATGGGACGCAGCGCCTGGCCCAGGACTATGGGCCCGACGCTCCCTGTGGCAGGAGCCGCAAGCCCGCATTTCTTCCGCACAAGCTGGTGCGTAGAGCAGAGTCCTCTTCCCGGCAGTGAGGGACGCGATGCCTGACCCAAGCCCATGGGCCTCGACAATCCCTAGGGCAGGAGCCGCAAGCCCGCATCTCTTCCGCACAAGTTGGTGCACAAAGCACAATCCTCTTCACCCACAGCGCGGGCCGTGCGAGACAAGTGCTGACACCCACCTCGGCATCTGGATATCCTAAATGTACTTTCTCAACTGTGCTTCTAAATTTTTGTTGTTGTAAACTGACTCCGACCCTTAGATTAGGCGGTAACATAAGTGAAGGCAACTTTTTGAACCCACGATTACCAAGGGCCATTGGGCCAGCAGCGTCATTGATTGTGTTTACACTCTGACTTGTTCATTTGTTTTTGTTATTTGAATTGCGTGACTGTGAGCTGATGGTCAGCTAATTTACATTGCATAATTATTTGATATACTTTGTTCTTCCTTGCTTTTAGGTAATATCTTGTAACATTTTATAAAAAAAGGTCTATTGCCTTCCCCTTGTGCTGGCCTTTAGATAGGCTATGGGCAAGCGCAAAGCGACAAAGCCCGCCATCGAGTCATAGATCCACTCCACACTAACCAGAAAGTCCAGGAATTGCACATTGAGTGAAATGGACCGCTTGATTGAAGAGGTCATATCCATTATTGGCAACAATGACCCCAGAAAATTTCACAAAAGAAAAAATCTAAAGAAGTCTCACAGACTGTATCGGACATGTTTTAAAAGAGAACCTCACCCCACAACCCTGTAGAAATAAAAGTACCCTTGTTAAATAATATGCCCTTGTCTCTCAATACAGATTTAATTGTTCAGCCATCACACAGTATTCCCGCCAAGCCTGTTATAACATGCAACATTTGCTTCCAGTCTTTGCAAGCTCTTACCTTTGAACTCGGAAGCGACAATGATCCGAGACGTCCCTCCGAACTTACTAGATAAGTGGCAACCACAAGCCTGACAAAGCAACCCATGCTCCCTTGCAAGAAACCTTCTGGATAGTAAGGGAGGAGAGGAGGTAGGGGAACTTAGGGCTATGTTCGTGCAAATAATGGCCACGATGAACCACGTGACCGGGGTGGTTACTGAAATGAAAAAGGAGCTGGTATATTCCTGTGTGGGGAATTTTAAGGGGATAGAAGAGAATAGAACAGTTATGCCAAGCGATGATGGAAGATCCAGTCTTCCACCTCCAGGACTCAACCGTAGGCTGGATTAAAAGGTTGGGAACCGGAGAGATAACAGGCCTATAAAATCCTCTGAAAAGACCCAGCAGCTACCTCACCCTTGCACTCGCTCTGATGTACACGATCTGCTGAGTTGCTGCTTAGAAGCAACGCGGCTCCAGTTTCCGACCTCCCTAGAACAACAGGAGACTCTCAGACAAGCTCATGCCTGTTTTAACTGAACATGCGCCCCTTGTCAACAGGAATATAAACCCGGATCTACTAAAGTACTGCAAAAACGGATCCTCCTGGTTAATATCCCCAAACTCTCTCCTTCAACCAGCTGTGAAGAAGTCGTCTCCTTGATAAACAAGGAAATGCACTTGATTCACCATGTGAGAGGGTGTACATCTGTAATCAGGGAAGACATCACTCGAGCCAGAAGATACCCCTCCTAAATTGTAGGCTTTGACTCCATCAAAACTTACATTTGCTAATAAGGACATAGCAGATAATCTGATAGCATTGGATGTCAGGACATGTCCAGCAAAAAGCTCTTCTATTCGACTTAAATACTCACAATTGGAGGCATTACAGGGAACACAGACTTCATTGCAACTAGACATCCTGGAACAGACACACATTCGCTCACATTGGGATTGAAACCTAACTGCCAACCTGGTCAAGACTCAGTCCTGGGCGATGTGGATTGACTAAGGAAAGCTATTGTGTCCCCTCTCTGACTTCATGCTATGGGACACTCACAATCTTCTACTGCCAGCCCAGAAACCACGCAAATGTCAGACACAGCTTTTAATTAATTGAAAACTGAAGCAAAACATCATTAAACAGTAGTTTCCTGTCATTTTGCAGGTATAAAATCAAAACTAAAATTACCGGATTGGAATGCCTTCATCAAAGGGTTTTATATCTGCATATTCCAGGAAACATGGAGCCTAGGGCCTGTCTTTAGGGCTTGCTACTCCAACCACTGGATTCCAGCAAAGATAAAGCAGTGTGGCAGACCCTATGGAGGACTTCTCATATAGTTTACATCCTCATTAGACTGCTCCTCACATGAATTATCAATTGACTCCCCAGATATTCTGGGACTTTGTAGTAGTAGTAGTAATAGTACAAAACTTTATTCGACTTTCAGCAACTTTCAGAAAGTCATAAAAGTGTCATAAGAAAACACATCTACATGTATTAACACAATAAATAGATAAAAAATAATATAAATATAATAAAATATAAATAGTGGGAATAAAATGCATACAATCAATTGTCCGTTCACGAATGGATAAATGACCTTGTTAAGTTTGCACCAATACCCCCATAGACCTTCTTGCAATTAATACAGAGCATAAAAAATTTGCCAAGATTCCACATATTTCAATAGAGGGTAAGACCTGTATGCTAATATACGCACTACGGCACTGACGCAAGTTAAGTGATCTTAAAAGAGGAACTATAGACACTTTCTCTGTTTTGTATAAAATTTGCAGAATAAAACCACGTGAATCGTAGTTTGGGATGCCGTTGCGTCACAGGGGCATGCCCTTAAGGTTGTGCTCCAGTCATTCATGGTTGGAAAAGTTACTAAACAGTGGAAGGTGTCTAACCTTAATCTTGCAAGAACAAAATGGTCCAGAGAGTTTACCACATTTGCCAGATAGGGCTGCATGCCTTCCACAGACCGAATTAATTGGTTAGACATTACACTGGGCTTTTTTAATTCAACTTCCCAGTGACGTTCTTCTAGATGCGTCAGTGTTAATGCCTTCAGTGCCTTCCTAGTTATTTTTTCCAGTGATTCCGGATTTGTATAATATTCTTTACTGCCCATGTCTTCGAAAAAGGTCAAAATATATCTCAGCCAAGGAACTTTTAACGAGTATGTTGAGGCAATGCAGTCAGATAAAATAGTTTTGTTTAATCCAGTGTACTCAGAGGACCACACTTTGTGCCATAATAACAGTGGTTAAATCTTTATCAGATCAGATAAAAAAGAGACCCCTAGCTCCGCGTGGGTTATGTACGATGATGTGCCATTTGGTACCATTAACAGATGTCTGAGGAAATCATTTTCCACCATCTGGATCGATTTACAATTAATATAACCCCAAATACCTGATCCATATAAAGCGGCCGGGGTGCACTTGGCTCTCTAGATTTTTGCCATGTTCAGTGGGGTAATCCCCCCTAACCTTTTTGAGAAAATTTTCAGAGCCGCCGTTGTCTTGGTGATCTGATCTTTTTTTCGTTTTCATACAATGTGCCCAGGAACCCTTTTTATCAAACATTATGCCCAGGTATGAAAATGTTCGAACTGTGTCAACCTTCCCCCCCATTAATAGTGATGTTTTTAGTCTTAACCTGTTTCCTACCACAATTGATTATGAAAGTTTTGGAACGATTAACGGTAAGGCCCAAGTCTGTCATAAAAGTTATACAGGTAGTTAGAAGTTTTTGGAGGGCTAGTGGTGTCCTGGCCATAAGAACTGCATCATCTGCGTAGAGTAGCACCGGGACAGCACGATTGCCTATTTGGGGCAGATCTTTGCATCTACTTGTCAGATCAGATTCTAGATTGTTTATGTATAGTGCGAACAGAAGCGGGGCAAGTACGCAGCCTTGGCGAACTCCTCTATGTATACTAAAAGGCCTAGTGCATTCCCCTTTTATCCCGTACCTTACTCTTGCTTTGCATCCTGTGTACAGGTCCCGAATGAACTGAATTATTGATGGTTCTACCCCCATTCTGCTTAAGATATCCCATAGCTTCTCGTGTAGTACGCAATCAAATGCTGAGGATAGGTCTATAAAGGCCAGATACAAATTACTCTCTCTAGTCCTTGTGTACTTTCCGATTATGATACTTAAGTTTAGTCCCTGCTCCCCCGTACCTATTCCTGCACGGAAACCATATTGTACTGGAGAGAGAATGCCATTTTGTTTTTCCCACGTTTGGAGTCTGTTCAGGATGATTCTCCCTGCTATTTTAGCTGATGTATCAAGTAGGGAGATTGGCCTGTAGCAAGCCGGATTCGAACGGTCACCTTCTTTGTATATAGGGACAATGGTAGAGTCTCGCCATGATGATAGAGGGCCCTGTATACAAAGAGCCCTCAGAGTCTGCGTATTGGACTTATATAGATCTATCGGGCACCGTCAGGACCCGGCGCCTTCCCCGCTTTGCTTGAATTTATGGCTTCCACTACCTCCTCTAAACTGAACTGAGGTGTTACAGTCAGACGTGGGCCTTCCTGGGCAACTGAGTCTTTTGTGTGGTCTGTTGGCTCTTGATCACTAAGGTGAGAATACATTTTAGAAAAATGTGCAATCCAATCCTCTTCGGAAATTGCAATTTCCATCCTAGGGATATCACTATCCCCTAGCACTGGAGTATTTTTTGTTTTCCAGAAGAGGATGTTGTCCTTCATTCGACTGGCTTCATGTAAAGTTTCCCACAAATTTTGTTTCAGAATGAATTTCCTTTTTTTATGGCTATCTTATATTCCTGTCTGTACATGCGTATCTCAGTCTGACTCCTTATTGAGGCACTTAAAGCCTTTTTTAGTCTCTTATGTGCTTTCGTACAATCATGATCAAACCAACCCATTTTCCTTCTCTGTCCTACCTTTCCCGTTCTAATGGTAAGAGCTTCTTTCACACCTTGCGTGATCTGCGAAAAGGCACTTAAACATTTCCCTTGATCAATGTTCTCAGTAAGACAGTCTATGAAGGCTTGGTTATGATCTCGTATTAACTGCTTAAGTAAAGCGTTTGGATCCAACTGGGCCCATCGCAGGGTGTATCCATTGCGTGGAGCTAGTTCGATATCATTTACCAATATGTCCTTTTCAAATTTGGCCGTTGTAGAATGGGTTAGAGAGAGGTTCAAACTCTGAGGAAAGTGATAGCTTATCGCAATATCATGTAACGTGTATTTAGTAAGATAGTGTGCAAGTTGGGTTGGCATTAAAACATAATCAATCACCGTATCTGCACCCCTACCATTAAAGGTTGGTTTAAACTGTGGTACTTCGGACAATAATTCATTTACAAAGGACAGGTTATATTTTTGGATCATTAAGTTCATTGCTTCTCCTTGTATACTATGAGAAAAGTGAGGTCTTGGGCCAGTGTCTTCGGTGTCCCAGCCGCATACCTTCTCCGAAAGTTCTTTACAAAGATGGACATTAAAATCACCGACCCATATAATGAGTCTTGCGCCTATTATTTGCACATATTTTCTCTTGGTCCTCTCCCATCTCCATTAAGATATTGGGGACTTCGCCTGGTGGAGCGTTATTATAAAAATTAGTATCACTAACTGAGTCTTCTGATCCAGGTTACTTCCTATCATTTGATAATACGGTCTCATAGTTTGCATCTTTAAGTTCTGTAGCCGTAATTTATTGGAGATATATGTGCATAGGCCTCCTTTTGGCCCACCATGTTTTTTCTGCACAGCTGGGGTGTGGAAAGTCCTATAACCGTTTATGTGAACAGGGTCCAATAACCAGGTCTCCTGGATGCATAAACATAGGAAGTCTTCTATAAAGTTCGCCCAGAGTGGGTTATTCATCTTATTGGTTAGGCCTGCCACGTTCCAATAAAGTAAAGTTATTTCGGATTTCTGATGGATTTGGCAGTGCACATTATTTGTGTTTGAAAGGGGTGTACCACCATCTATTGAGTAAGTTACTGTTGGTAGGAGGTCTCTCTGGTTTGTCTGAGTCCCAGCTATGATCCCTTCGGGTTCCACTTCAGCTGATATATCTTCATTATTCGTGGGAAGTCCTTCTGTGTTTGGTTCTGGGGCCAGTTCATGAAATTAATCTTTCTTATTCGTATATAGTCAGTCTAAACCTTCTAGGGTTGTAAAGGGTTGGAATCTGTTGGATAGAGGAATGGGATCTGGCCTAATTAAAAATCTTTTATTTATTGGTTGTAGAATGTCAGTATGATGCCGTGCAAATCTTTGATAAAAAAATCCCAGAGGTAGTAGGGAAATTCCTTCGGGAGTAACTCGCCTGGTTCCTAGTTTGCGAATGATTCTTTCCACCAAATCCGGAGATTTGAGTGCAAGAACCACGCAGTCTCCCTCCAGTACCTTCTGGCCACTTCCTACCCACTTTACTCTTCTGATCATTTTTATATTATCATAAAGGACCTCCACCATTCCGGGGCCCATACGGGTGCCTATCCAGTTAAGTGCCTTATTCCTTAGTGCCGTCCATGATTCCTGGTGTTGGTCTTCTGCAGGTGGAACATTAGCCAGGACCACTACATATGGAGTGGCCTCCGGAGGAAGATGTAGAAAATCGCTTGGGATATATATATATAGGCTTTGAGGGTCTTGTTCCACTACAATGACTACGTCCTAGGTGTAACTGGGGGTAATCTGTCCTCTTCATGGGTGGTGAATTAATTGCTGTCTTTAACGGGATGTGACTAATGTTTGATGCTAATGGGAATGGTTGTAACTTGGTCGGAGGTTTAGAGGTTAGGTGTGCTAGCCTAGTGTTTAATGCTATTGGTGGTGGTAATTGTTGAAGTTTTCTCAGGGGCTCTGCATTCAAGTTTGAGTCATCTGCCCTATCTTTTATGGCAGGTTGTGTTTTACTCTCATGGTTAGAGGTCAGGAGTGGTGTACTAAAAACTTTCTGCCCATCGTGTGGAGCCTTGGATTGTAGGGATTTTATAATTCCTAAGCCTGCCTCAAGATTAGATTCCACCACTTTTAGGCGCTCTGACAAAGAATCCAATGAGGCCCCAATTGATGATTTCAAAATATTTACTAAATCATAAAGATTTATAAGGAGAGTTTGGGTATTTTCTTTCCGTGTGGTTTCTTTAATTGCTGTCGGCCTGGGGTAATTGCTTGGTCCTTCTTTGGTAATTTTATGGAACCCTTACCTGCCATTCCTGCCACGGGCTTCCTTGGGCGTTTAGGTGCCGGGGACAGGTCATCCGAAGTATAAATTAGGTCCGAGATGTTTTGAATACATCCATTGGTGTGCCTTTCCTCTGTATTTGTGGGCACGTGGTTACTATAATTAGCATCGTCTAGTGTTCCATTGTGCTTCGGGAATTGGGTAGTGTGTTCTTTAGGAGTCAACAATTTTCCCTCTACGTTAGCTATCTGTTTGTCTATCATCCCCATCGCCCCAGAGATATATTTTAGTATAGATGTACTATCTTTTAAGTTTGTGGGGTGACTCGATGTTGAATGCTTTCTTTTACCCATGTCTTATCCGCTAACGGGCTTGTTACGATTTAGAGGGAGAACTGAGAAGGTGAAGACGATTTAATTCAGCTTACCAGCCAACCCTCGGCTTTGCACTACCCCGATTAAATTACTTGGCCAAGGAATTAAAAACACAATCAATAACGCTGGACTATCAAAATTAAATGGTCAAATGTCATATAAAGAATGTTCTCACTTGTGTGTCCAGTGCGCAGAGGGATTTAAGATACTCCTCGGGATAAGTGTCCTTCCAAGGTTTTAAAGGCTCTTTCTCCTCCTTGACAATTCCACTTTACGATTAACAATGTTACAGGGGGCTGTTCCAGAAGTTCCCCAAAAGAAAAATAAAAAATAAAAAAATTAAAGAGGGGGGTCCCAGCCCAGCCTCTTCCTGGCGATGACGGGCGAAGGACGGGCCCGCCCTTGGCCCGGGCTTTGCCCGGACGCCGCCCGAGCGCGTCCCGCGAAGCGTGCGCGCTCCTCAAATTTAAATGTTCCTTCTGTTGCCCCCGGCAACACACAGCGCGTCCCGCAAGGCGGAAGCGCTCCAAAAATGAGAAGGGCTTCCTCCACCCCTCCCAGCAACGGCGGCAGCAGCAGTGGCGTCAATACGTGCGTCGCGCTCCTCAAATTTAAATGTTCCTTCTGTTGCCCCCGGCAACACAGACCGTCCCGCAAGGCGGGAGCGCTCCAAAAATGAGAAGGGCTTCCTCCGCCCCTCCCCAGCAACGGCGGCAGCAGCAGTGGCGTCAGTACGTGTGTCCCGCGAAGAGGGCGCGCTCCTCAAATTTAAATGTTCCTTCTGTTGCCCCTGGCAACACACAGCGCGTCCCGCAAGGTCGGTGCGCTCCAAAAATGAGTGGGACTTTGTATTGGCTTGGGGGTGGGGGTGGGATTCAACAATTGATATCTCTAATGTCTATGCTAGAGGAGAGAGGGGTGGCAAAATATCTGAGACGATTGCTATTTTATAAAGCCATTTGTAGAACACATTGAATGCCCATATTGTGCTACTAGCAGGGGATACGAGCACCTGGACCATAATGATATTAAGGTATATTGGAAGCAGACAAGGTTTAAGGTGTTCCTCAACTTGATCTAAAACCTATAAAAAGGTGGACACAAGATGCTCTGCATCTTAAGTAACTAACACTGCAATTTGGCCATAGGGCCACCAGTGGGAGTATCAAATCTGATAATAAAGGGTCCTGTACGTATAACAAGCCCAACCACAACAGTTGCATCAATTATATAATCATTGATTTACGGCTGTGGCATATGGTGATTGATACAGAAATTATCCCAAGATTTGATAGCAATCAAATCAAATCAAATCAAAAACATTTATAAAGCGCGCTACTCACCCGTGAGGGTCTCAAGGCGCTAGGGGAAGGGGGTTACTGCTGCTCGAAGAGCCAGGTTTTGAGCTGCCTCCGGAATGCAAGGTGGTCCTGGGTGGTCCTGAGGTTGGCGGGGAGGGAGTTCCATGTCTTGGCCGCCAGGTAGGAGAAGCATTTCCCACCTGCCGTGGCGCAGCGGATGCGAGGGACGCCTGCGAGTGCGAGGTTGGCGGAACAAAGTTGACGGGTGGGCGTGTAGAAACTGAGGCGACGGTTGAGGTATTCGGGTCCCTTGTTGTGGAGGGCTTTGTGTGCGTGGGCGAGGAGCCGGAAGGTGATTCTTTTGCTGATGGGAAGCCAGTGCAGGTGTCTCAGGTGGGCGGAGATGTGGCTGTTGCGGGATATGTCGAGGACGAGGTGGGCGGAGGCGTTTTATATTCGCTGCAGGCGTTTCTGGAGTTTAGCGGTGGTTCCTGCGTATAGGGGGTTTCCATAGTCCAGGCGACTTGTGACGAGGGCGTGGGTCACAGTTTTTCTGGTGTCGGCGGGGATCCAGCGATAGATCTTTCGGAGCATGCGGAGAGTGAGGAAGCAGGAGGATGATACAGCGTTGACTTGTTTGGTCATGGTGAGAAGCGGGTCCAGGATGAATCCGAGGTTGCATGCGTGGTCTGAGGGGGTTGGTGCGGTGCCTAGGGCCGTGGGCCACCAAGAGTCGTCCCAGGTGGACGGGGTGTTTCCGAGGATGAGGACTTCAGTTTTTTCTGAGTTCAGTTTCAGACGGCTGAGTTTCATCCATTCTGTGACGTCTTTCATTCCATCTTGCAGGTTGGTCTTGGCGCCAGTGGGGTCCTTGGTGAGGGAAAGTGTCAGCTGAGTGTCGTTGGCGTATGAGGTGATGTTGATGTTGTGTTTGCGTACGATGTCGGCGAGGGGGCTCATGTAGACATTGAAGAGAGTCGGGCTGAGCGAGGAGCCTTGTGGGACGCCGCAGATGATCTCGGTGGGGTCTGAGCAGAACGGAGGGAGGTAGACTCTTTGGGAGCGGTTAGAGAGGAAAGAGGTGATCCAGTCCTTGGATACCGGTGGAGCGCAGGCGGGATGTTAGGGTTTGGAGGCAGACGGTGTTGAAGGCAGCCGAGAGGTCGAGGAGGATGAGGGTGACTGTTTCTCTGTTGTCCATCAGAGTTCTGATGTCGTCTGTGACTGAGATGAGGGCGGTTTCTCCTGTGATTGGCTCGGAATCCGGACTGCGAGGGGTCGAGTAGGTTGTTGTCTTCAAGGAAATTGGTCAGTTGCTTGTTGACGGTCTTCTCTATGACTTTGGCAGGGAAGGGGAGGAGCGAGATGGGGCGGAAGTTCTTCAGGTCGCTGGGGTCCGCCGTAGGTTTCTTCAGGAGGACGTTGACTTCCGCGTGTTTCCAGCTCTCGGGGAAGGCGGCAGACGCGAACGAGCTGTTGATGATGTTCTGGACATGCGGGGCGATGATGTCGTCGGCTTTGTTGAAGATGAAGTGTGGGCAGGGGTCCGAGGGGGCACCGGAGTGGATGGAGTTCATGGTAGCTTTGGTCTCCTCCGTCCTGATGTGGGTCCAGGCGTTGAGGGTGATGGCTGGGGTAGTAGGTTCTGTGGTGGTTGGCTGGGTCTGGTGTCCGAAGCTGTTGTGTAGGTCGTGATCTCACGATGGAAGAAGGTAGCGAGGGAGTTGCAGAGGTCTTGTGAGGGCGTGATGGAGTTGGAGTTGGCGTTAGGATTGGAGAGCTCTTTGACGATGTTAAAGAGTTCTTTGCTGTCGTGAGTGTTCTTGTCCAGTCTGTCTGTGAAGGAAGTTCTTTTGGTGGCGCGGATCAGCTGATGGTGTTCGCGGGTGGCGTTTTTGAGGGCAGACATGTTTTCTGAGGTGTGGTCTTTGCGCCAGGCTTTCTCGAGGGTACGGCAGTTTTTTTTGGATTCCTTGAGGGTATCTGTGAACCATTGAGGTTTCCTGGTGCTGGTCTGTCTTGGGAGGTGTCTGAGAGGTGCGAGGTTGTCCGCGCAGTTGGTGATCCAATGAGTGAGGCTGAGGGCTGCGTCGTTGGGGTCGGTGGAGAAGGTGGGCTGGTTGTCGCTGAGAGTGGAGCGAAGCTGTTCCGTGGGGATTTTGTTCCAAAGTCTGCGTGGGATGGGTTGTGTGCAGAGGTGGAGAGTCTTGTGTCTGAAGGTGAAGTGGACGCATCTGTGGTCAGTCCAGTGTATTACGGAGGAGTGGCTGAAGGATACGTGGTTGCTGGCGGAGAAGATGGGGTCGAGCGTGTGTCCGGCGATGTGGGTGGGGGTGTTCACCAGTTGCTTGAGACCGAGGTTGGCGAGGTTGTCGAGCAGGGTGGTGGTGTTTGGGTCGTTGTTCTGCTCCAGGTGGAAGTTGAGGTCACAGAGGAGGATGTAGTCCGGCGAGGCAAGGGCGTGCGGGGAGATGAAGTCTGCGATGGATTAGCTGAAGAGGGTGCGTGGACCAGGGGGTCTGTAGATGAGAGTTCCTCTGAGGGTGGTCTTGGGGTCGGTGTGGATCTGGAAGTGCATGTGTTCGGCAGCGAGGGGGGTGTCTTCGGTAGAGGTGGTGATGTTGATGGAGTCCTTAAAAACGATGGCGATTCCTCCACCGACTTGGTTGGTGCGGTCTCTCCTGGTGATCTTGTAGCCATCGGGGATGGCTTTGGCGATGTCGGGCCGAGGAGGCGTTCATCCAGGTGTCAGTGGTGAAGGTGACGTCCGGTGCGATGGAGTCCAGGAGGTCCCAAAGTTCAATGGCGTACCTGTGGATGGAGCGTGCGTTGATCAGGATGCATTTGAGGTGGTTATTGGCGCGAGGGCTGGCGGGGAGGTGCCGTCGCGGTGGAAGGTGTGCTTGCAGGTAAGGCATGCGAAGGGTCCATGGGTGCGTTTAGGGTTGGCTTGGAAGCAGGTTCTGGAGCGCCCCGGGTTGAGAGCGTGGAGGGAGGTGGGGTCGTAGCGGTGCTGCGGGGTTTGGGAGTGCTGTGGGCCAGGGGACGTGGCGCTGGGCACGGTCCAGGCGCGGACGGGCGCAGACGGGCTTGCCTTTGGCGCCCCCGCGCAGCGGCCGCCATAAGAGGGAGGAGTGGGGGAGGAGGGGGCAGCTGGGGGCGGGAGGGGGGGTGACAAATGGGAGCAGGGGTGGCGGCTGAGTGGGAGGTGGTGGCGGGAAAGCGGAGGGCGGGGGACAGGTAGAGAGGGAGGGGAAAAAAGATAGGGAAGAGGGATTACAGAGGAGGAGAGGAGTCAGGAAGAACAGAAGAGTCAGGGGAGAAGAGTCAGGGGAGAAGAGTCAGGGGAGAAGAGAGTCAAGAGGAAGAGTCAAGAGGAAGAGTCAAGAGGAAGAGTCAAGAGGAAGAGTCAAGAAGAAGAGGAGAGAGGAGTCAGGAAGAAGAGGAGAGACCAGAGAGGCAGAGGAGGGAAGTGTCCCGAAGATGAGCAGAAGGCCACAGGTGCAGAGGAGAAAAGAAGAACACAGATGAAGAGCAAAGCAGTAAGAGAACGCGGTGAGGAAGAGGAGAAAAGAAGAACACAGATGAAGAAAGAACACGCAGGACGGGGTGCAGAGGAGAAGAGCACAGATGAAGAAAAAGAAGAAAGAACACAGATGAAGAAAATGAAGAAAGAACACGCAGGACAGGGTGCAGAGGAGGAGAAGAGCACAGAAGAACACAGATGAAGAAAAAGAAGAAAGAACACGCAGGACGGGGTGCAGAGGAGGAGAAGAGCACAGAAGAACACAGATGAAGAAAAGGAAGAAAAGAACACGCAGAACGGGGTGCAGAGGAGAAAAGAAGAACACAGATGAAGAGCAAAGCAGTAAGAGAACGCGGTGAGGAAGAGGAGAAAAGAAGAACACAGATGAAGAAAGAACACGCAGGACGGGGTGCAGAGGAGAAAGGAAGAACACAGATGAAGAGCAAAGCAGGAAGAGAACGCGGTGAGGAAGAGGAGAAAAGAAGAATACAGATGAAGAAAGAACTCGCAGGACGGGGTGCAGAGGAGAAAAGAAGAACACAGATGAAGAGCAAAGCACGAAGAGAACGATGTGAGGAAGAGGAGCGGGGCACAGAGGAAGAGCAGAACACGCAGAAGAGAAGCAGAGAGCGGAGGAAGATGGCTACCAGTAGAAGGAGCAGCGAGCGAAGGGAAATGGACAGCAGAGGTGCGGAGAAAGGTTGGAGGAGAGAGCGGGAGGAAGAGGACAGAAGTTCAGGGAAAGAGAGATGAGTAGCGTGGGGCTGGGCGAGGGGCTGGGCGGGGGGAGTACTTACGGTTTTAGTAGGTCTTGCTGGGAGGTGTCAGGAGCCTGGGCTGGTGGAGCTGCAGTGGCAGGGGGAGGTACCTACCCTAGGTCACAGTCCACTCAGTCTCCATCTTTCCCCTTTAGGGTGCGAGGCAGCACCGGTTTCTATGTCTCACCCCACAGGGAATCTAGAGCAAGAAAGTCATATGAGAAATCTTAAGTGGCATCAGGTTGCAGCTCACTTTGATATCCAGTCTGTTATTACTCCCGACCTCCCTAATGTCATCATAAATCTGGATCTCATATCAAATAATACAAATCTAGAAGAAGTAAGCAGCATTCATTTATGTTTTTTTAATCGAATTCCGAATATGTTTTCAGCCCCTCCAGCTCAGACTTCTAGGAAGCCCAAACAGAGCAAATATGACTCCAGTTGGTTCAACAAGGCCTGTAGGCAAGCAAGAAGGCAGCTTTAGACAGCTATTAAATCTAAAAATACAGACCTAATGTAGATGACATGGAAGGCCTAGAAGGACATCCAATCTAAGGCAAAAAAGGGTCTTGGATGAGTGCAGATGGCGGGATTTGCTCAAATCCTGGGCTGAAAAAGAGTACTCTAGGTTTTGGGGACTTGTGGCTTGGGGAGGGTGAGTTCC
Source organism: Pleurodeles waltl (assembly GCF_031143425.1). Classification (NCBI taxonomy): domain Eukaryota; kingdom Metazoa; phylum Chordata; class Amphibia; order Caudata; family Salamandridae; genus Pleurodeles; species Pleurodeles waltl. Next base: position 491,350,273 of record NC_090449.1, on the reverse strand, counting down.
ACTCAACAACCACATATTAATACACCCCCACCCGCTTTGATTAAACACTTCCAGAGTTTATATGCTGCTAACACACCGGACCCTGTCAACACCTCGAACTCAATGTAACCCAGTGTTGATTTGGTTGTTTTAGCATTTGATCTAAGTGATTTAGATATAGTCTTTGATATCAACACAAGTGGCAAAGCCCCGGGCCCAGACGGCATCCCCGCAGACCTCTTTCTTAGCGATAGGTCCAGTTAGACTAAATATATCCTAGCACTAGCAACTGCAGTTGTCAAGGGTGCTCCAATGTGTTGTTCTTGGAAGGGGCTGAGGTTGTACCATATAAAAAGGGAGATAAGAGCTTTCCCACAAACTATAGGCCCATTAGCCGAATAGACGCAGCCCAAAAAGTGTTCTACAGATTTGTGTTAAATTCAGTCAATGATTGGATTACTGAGAATAATATATTATCAACTATGGAGGTGAGCTTCAGAAAGAAAACAAGCACCATTGACCAGGTCACCATATTTCTGTTGATGTGCTGGAAGATGGTGCAAATCACCGGAGGCCACTTGTATGTGGCCTTTGTTGATTTGGAATACGCCTTCGAGCTAGTGCCGCGGAATAAACTGTGGTTGGTATTGAAGGACATGGGCATCCCAATTAATATTTTAACTATCCTTACTCGTCTCCATGAAGGGAACCTCACGCAAGTGCGCTGGGGAGATCAGGGTCAGCTTACAGACCCCCATACCCATTAAGAAGGGAATCAGGCAAGGGTATTTTTGGGCCCCCACTCTATTTTCATTGTACCTAAACGATGTTGTGAAGTTCCTATCATCCTGCCAACATGACTCCCCTAGCATTGAAGGCTTGGGGACTCCCATTCTACTCTTCGCTCACGACACTGTACTCAGACTCCAAGTGGCCTGCTGCACCTACTATACAAGTTTGATGTTTCTGCACATTGCAAGGAACTGGCAGTGAACACTTCCAAAACGAAGTTCATGACCATTGGTCATCACAAATTCTTTAAAAGAAAGATGTTCTGAAGGAGCTGTGAAATAGAAAAAGTGGAGGCCTTCGATTATTTAGATATTAGGTTAACCCCTAAACTTGCATGGAAAGCACACATAGACAGAGCAGTGCTTAAACACAGGCAAATTGTAGGGGCCATTTTAAAAAAGCATTCAGTTTCATTGACCAAACCAGTTGCTCTGGTGTTACAACTCTTTGATGCCAAAGCAGTGGGAACAGCACCTTATAGGGCTTAATTGTGGGGTTTTCATAATATAGCTAATTTAACCAAAACTGAAAACAAGTTTCTGAGAAGTCTAGTGAGGCTCCTAACTAGTACCCCGACCTACTGTTTGAATCTGGACATGGGCAGGCAGACAATATCAGACAAAGCTACATTAAGACACATAGGGGGTCATTCTGACCCTGGCGGTAAAAGGCACAAACCGCCAGTCAGAAGACCGCCATCATCCCGCCGCGGCCGCGGTAAACCGCCACGGTCATTCTGACCCACAACTGCCAAACCGCCAAAAACCCGACATCCACTGAAGGCCGCCTCATCAGCGGTCAGCGATAACCTGGAGATGACCAAACCTCCACCGTCACGCCAACACAAACACGCCCATGCCATTACGACCCACGAATCCACGCGGCGGTCTTTCAACCGCGGTATTCCATTGGCGGTACACACCGCCGCGCTCAAAAAACACACACCTTTACAAAACACAGCCACATTGGACAATTCCAAATACACACACCTGATACACATACAAACACCACTCCCACACACCCATCACCATATAAAACACACACCCACATCACCCACAAACCCCCACAAAGCGAAATTCAGAGACACAGCGCAATACACAGAGAGAGAGCACAGGGAACGCAAACCACAACACACACAGGAACCCAACATCATCACCCACACCACATCTACGCACAAAACACCACACACCACTACACTCATCACCACAAACACCACCCCACACCTCATCCACACCACCCCATGGCACCCCAAAGACACCCCAGGTTCTCGGACCAAGAACTCAGGGTCATGGTGGAGGAAATAATCAGGGTAGAGCCCCAGCTCTTCGGCACACAGGTGCAGCACACCACAATAGCCAGGAAGGCGGAGCTATGGCAAAGGATCGTCGACAGGGTCAACGCTGTGGGACAGCATCCCAGAAATCGGGAAGACATCCGAAAGCGCTGGAACGACCTACGGGGGAAGGTGCGGTCGATGGTGTCAAGATACAACATCGCTGTGCAGAAGACTGGCGGCGGACGCCCACCCACCCCACCCGAATTCACAGCATGGGAGCAAGAGGTCTTGAACATCCTGCATCCTGAGGGCCTTGCTGGAGTAGGCGGAGGAATGGACTCTGGTAAGTCGAATCTCAACTACTTCACCCCCCCAACCACCAGCATGCCAACCCACACCCCCACCCTCACCCCCAACCCCCCAGCACATATCCTCCCTGCTAATGTCTCACCAGCACAACCCACCCAACCCAACCCAAACCCCTGAATGCCAACACAAACCATGGACACCCATCACCTAAGCATGACCACTGCACATACCCATCCCCCCCCACAAACCACCCTCACAACTCCTCCCACATGGGACTGCCAGCACTGGGGGACAAGGGCACCCACAAATCGCACGCCACGGCACACACAAAATCAATAACCATATTCTTTTACCCCTGCAGGGCCCGAACGCCAACACATCGGCCAGGAGGGTCCAGATATGTCCATCCCACCCCCAGAACAGGCCCCCAGTGATGACAGCAGCTCTGTCGACCTAGAACCTGATGACCAGCCCGGACCATCGGGGACCTCTGGACAGTCGGTTACCCTCAGTCAGCCCCAGGCCACAGCAGACCTACCCCCCTCAGGAAACACCAGCACAGCACCCACCCAGCGGGCCCATGCTTCTGTCTCCAGGACAGGTCAATCAGCGGTGTGTCTACCAGTACAGGGCACCCAGGGTAACCCACAACCCCAACAACAACAGGGACCTGGGGGTACTGGTAGTGGGCACACCGTCCAGGGGACAGAGGCCCAGGAACAAAGAGGAACTGGGAGGGCTGCTGTGCGACAGAGGGAGGACAGGCCTAGGGAACCCACTGTCCAAGAGGCCCTCACCACCATCATGGGAGCGTACCACCACTCCCAAGAGACGATGGCGACGGTCCTGGCCAGGTTCCAGGAGATCCAGGCCATGCTGGAGGGCCAGTACATGGGGTTCCGGAAAGAACTGCGCACCATCAGTTCCGCAATGGGTACAATCGTGGTGGCACTCAACCAGATTGTCACCACATTGCGGGACCATGTGGCCCCCCAAAGGGCCCCTGCCACTAGCATGGAGGAAGAACAGCCCACCACCTCCGCCGGCGCTAGTGGTCAGGAGGCCCGACACAACAGCAACGGCCCTCCCGGACCCCACCCCCTGCAGAACAAGAACCACCCCGCAAGAAAGGCCTGAGATCGAGGAAGAAGACAGAGTAGGATGTCAAGACCCCCGCCATGCACGGAAACCCCTGGATGTCATCCCACTGTCCCACTTGTTTACCCTGTCCAACCTTGAACTGCCCCTGCTCCACCTTCCACAGGCATATGGACAATGGACCTGTAGTAACGACAGTCTGGACACTGCCATGGACATGCCTCCACCATCACCCTGTTTGAACCATACACCTATTTTAAAACTTCAATAAACACAATTATTGCACATTAACCAACTGGATTCTGCTATCTATTTATTTAAACCAAATGTATTTGATATAACCAACAAAACATTTCTAGTTACATTGTGATGACAACATACCAGTGTCACACAGCAGTAGTCCATGGGGAAAAAAACCAGAGGGCACTCCGTGGGGATCAGATCACTGAAATAGGAAGTGAAGTACACAACTAAGTTACCATACATTGGGGTGAAAGGTCAGACAGTAGAGAGCCACAACAGTTACAGACATAATACAATGCTGGAGTAGATTATTACCTGTGTGTCACTGGAAATACTGCAGTATCACTCTGTCCCTGTTGTCTGTGTCGTCCTCTTCGTCTTCCAGTACATGGGGTTCCGGAAAGAACTGCGCACCATCAGTTCCGCAATGGGTACAATCGTGGTGGCACTCAACCAGATTGTCACCACATTGCGGGACCATGTGGCCCCCCAAAGGGCCCCTGCTACTAGCATGAAGGAAGAACAGCCCACCACCTCCGCCGGCGCTAGTGGTCAGGAGGCCCCGACACAACAGCAACGGCCCTCCCGGACCCCACCCCCTGCAGAACAAGAACCACCCCGCAAGAAAGGCCTGAGATCGAGGAAGAAGACAGAGTAGGATGTCAAGACCCCCGCCATGCACGGAAACCCCCGGATGTCATCCCACTGTCCCACTTGTTTACCGTGTCCAACCTTGAACTGCCCCTGCTCCACCTTCCACAGGCATATGGACAATGGACCTGTAGGAACGACAGTCTGGACATGCCTCCACCATCACCCTGTTTGAACCATACACCTATTTTAAAACTTCAATAAACACAATTATTGCACATTAACCAACTGGATTCTGCTATCTATTTATTTAAACCAAATGTATTCGATATAACCAACAAAACATTTCTAGTTACATTGTGATGACAACATACCAGTGTCACATAGCGGTAGTCCATGGGGAAAAAAACCAGAGGGCACTCCGTGGGGATCAGATCACTGAAATAGGAAGTGAAATACACAACTAAGTTACCATACATTGGGGTGAAAGGTCAGACAGTAGAGAGCCACTACAGTTACAGATATAATACAATGCTGGAGTAGATTATTACCTGTGTGTCACTGGAAATACTGCAGTATCACTCTGTCCCTGTTGTCTGTGTCGTCCTCTTCGTCTTCCTCCTCTTCACTCTCCGCAGGCTCCACAGCGGCCACAACACCACCATCTGGACCATCCTCCTGCAGGAAAGGCACCTGGCGTCGCAAAGCCAGGTTGTGAAGCATGCAGCAGGCCACGATGATATGACACACCTTCCTTGGTGAGTACATTAGGGATCCACCAGTCATATGCAGGCACCTAAACCTGGCCTTCAGGAGGCCGAAGGTCCGCTCAATCACCCTCCTAGTCCGCCCATGGGCCTCATTGTACCGTTCCTCTGCCCTGGTCCTGGGATTCCTCACTGGGGTCAATAGCCAAGGCAGGTTTGGGTAACCAGAGTCACCAATTAGCCACACACGCTGTCTCTGTAGCTGTTCCATCACATAAGGGATGCTGCTATTTCGCATGATGTACGCGTCATGCACTGACCCTGGGAACTTGGCATTTAAATGGGAGATGTACTGGTCAGCCAAACAGACCACCTGGACATTCATTGAATGATAATTTTTACGGTTCCTGTACACCTGCTCATCGTCTTTTGGGGGAACCAAAGCCACATGGGTACCATCAATGGCACCAATGATATTGGGAATGTGTCCAAGGGCATAGAAATCACCCTTCACTGTAGGCAAGTCACCCACCTCAGGGAAAATGATGTAGCTCTGCATGTATTTCATCAGGGCAGACAACACTCTGGACAACACCTTTGAAAACATAGGCTGAGACATCCCAGATGAAATGGCCACGGTAGTTTGAAATGATCCACTTGCCAAAAAATGCAGTACTGACAGCACCTGCACTAGAGGCGGAATCCCTGTGGGTTGGCAGATGGGTGACATCAGGTCTGGCTCCAGCTGGGCACACAGTTCCTGTATAGTGGCACGGTTGAGTCTGTAGGTGAGTATGACGTGTCTTTCTTCCATTGTCGACAGGTCCACCAGCGGTCTGTACACGGGAACATTCCTCCGTCTCCTCGCAAGTCCCAGCGGACGATGCCTAGGAAGGACAACATGGAGCACAGAGTCAAGCAACCCACAGGTAAGTGCCCACAGCATGCCCAGTACACGTATCTCTCGGGATTGAATGGCTAGTATGATTGTCGGTGCAAGGCCTAGCCATGTGTGACGCAGTAGGAATGAAGCCATGTGGGCCATTGAAATGGCGGCTGCCTGACCTGTGAAGTGTGACAATGTGAAGTGAGGTAATTGCGCAAGCGTGGCACACCGTGGCGGTAGGTGGTCGCAGTCCGCGGCGCAAAGCCGCATTGGACAACATTGAACCCTATGGGTTTCAGGAGCCAATGGCGGTGAGCGCCGGCCGTCGCGGTACGCACCGCCGCGGCACGCACCGCTGCGGCCGTAACCGCCATTTTCTCTCTGCTTGACCACACGAGACCTGAGCATCCACAGCAGAGGGCCTATACTGCAAGTGCTGCTGTGACCTCGATCTGGAAATGACAATGGCTGCTGCGACTGGGGAAAGGGCCCCCGCCTTCAGTTCCGAGGAGTTGGAGAAGCTCGTGGACGGGGTCCTCCCCCAGTATGCGCTACTCTACGGGCCTCCAGACCAACAGGTGAGTACACGGGGGGCAATGCATAGTGCCCAATGCCTGGCCTGAGTGGGGAGGATGTACGATGGATGGGAGGGCAGCGAATGACGAATGCATGGCATGACAGATGAGAGCATGTGCCACATGGCAAGGTTGGGGAGGGGGGCCACTCACATCGAGCATGCAGAAAAGTGATGATGTTTCTCTTCCCCCCCCTGTACATGTCACATAGGTCAGCGCCCATCAGAAGATTGACATTTGGCGTGCCATCGCCAAGGACGTCCGGGCCCTGGGGGTCCACACCAGAAGGGGCACCCACTGCCGCAAGAGGTGGGAGGACATCCGCCGCGGGAGCAGGAAGACCGCAGAGGCTCTGCTGGGGATGGCCTCCCAACCTAGGAGGGGTGCCAGTCGTACCTTGACCCCCTGATGTCCCGGATCCTGGCGGTGGCCTACCCCAATTTAGATGGGCGCTTCAGGTCATCACAGCAGACACAAGGGGGTGAGTACCAGCACATTCAGCTATTTTGCGCGCAGTGGAGGTGCCTGGGTGGGGGAGGAGGGCTGTGGGTATCCCTAGGCCAAGGCGATTTCTGTAGGATAGGCCCGTCTGTGAAGTATGGTCCTGTGCCCCCGCCCCCCACCTCTGTAGGGTGCCTAGTAACGCGATTCATGGACCAGTGTATACTGTGTGGGCTGTTGTCGCCCATTGGCTTGTAGGGCATGTCCCAGTGAATGAGTAGTGTACCCCAAGTGCGCAGCGTAGTGCAGGGGGCTTCTGTGTCTGTCCTCTCCGCCAACGGTGTCCCCAATGCATGCACTCAACTTGTCTTTATGTTTTCCACCCTCCCCCCCCCATTTTCTTTGTTTTTCTGTGAATGTGTGCATTAGCATCATCAGGCGGAGGAGAAGTGGCATCGGCGCAAGAGGGAGCTGCATCTCACATGGCCACGTAGGGCCATGCAACGGACTCCGACATGACCAGTGAGACGGAGGGCGAGGGGGGCTCCACCACGGGGACCAGTGGAGACGGCAGCGACACCGACACGTCCTCGGAAGGGAGCTCCCTTGCGGCGGCGGCAACATCCGTGCCCACCGCAGAAACAGGTACAGCCACCACCCAGCGCACCAGCTCCGCCCTCCCAGCAGCCCCTCAGCTCGTGCCCGCAAGGCCAGGAAGCCGACCATCTCCTTCGCCCCAGGCACCTCAGGCCCTGCCCCAGTCACCCCTGCTGCCCTCAGTGAGGAGGTCATTGACCTCCTGAGGGCCATCATTGTTGGGCAGTCTACCCTTTTGAATGCCATCCAGGGTGTGGAGAGGGAGTTGCATCAAAGCAATGCATACCTGGAGGGCCTTCATTCGGGTCAGGCTGCCCATCAACGATCGTTCAATGCTCTGGCCTCAGCACTGACGGCAGCGATTGTCCCTGTCTCCAGCCTCCCTCCTCTGACTCCCTCCACCCAGTCCCACTCCCCTGTTCCTCTGCCTATCCCATCCACACCTACAGACCAGCCTGCACACACCTCAACACCCAAGGGCAGCTCATCCAGACATAAGCACCACAGGACACACACGCATTCACCCAAGCAACATCCAGATGCAGACATGCCAACAGCCACTACCTCCTCTGTGTCCCCCACCTCCTCGTCTCCCTCCTCCCTCCCTGTGACGTCTCCACACACACCTGCAAGCACACCACCATCAGCCATTGCACCCATCACCAGCACACCCTCCACACCAGTCCGCACACGTGCAGTCACCACCCCCACTGCCATGTACACGTCCCCTGTGTCCTCTCCCAGTGTGTCTGTCACCCCCGCTTCCCAACCACACAAACGCAGGCAGGCACCCAAACAACAGCCATCCACCTCACGTCAGCCTCCTGCCCAAGCACCTGCACCCAAAGACAGCACACTTGACTCTCCTACAACCACATCCTCTTCCTCCACTCCCATACCCACTCCAGCCACCCTTCCCATAGCTCCAAAGAAAATTTTCCTCTCTAAAGTGGACCTCTTTTCCTCACCTGACCCACCCCCTCCATCCCGTAAGAGTTCCACAAACACCTCAGCCACCACCAGCCCAGCAACTCCAAAGGACGTCGTGCCTGGTTTTTGGAGTCCGCCCTTTCCTTGGGCTGGGACATCATCCAGCAGCAAAGGCACAGCCAGCCCCCCCGCCCGGGAAGAGGACCAAGAAACTGAAGGGCAGGCGCGACAGGCCTGATACGCCTGCCCCCAAGGAGGGTAGCCTTGCACCGTCACCTGCCACATCGGGTAAGGGAGCCAAGGGCCACGGACAGTCTGCCAAGGAGGGCAAGGGCAGCAAGGAGCAAAGGGCAGGGAGCAGCCGACCTGGCCATGAGGGCCCCACCAGCCCCATTCCGGGGGTATCGAAGGAGAGCCAGGGCCCCAGGACTCCATCACAGGAGGGCCCCGCAACGGAAAGGTCCGATGCAGAGTGAGCGGCAAATATTGGCCAGGTGTGGTTCACTGGAAACACAAGACAGGCACCGCTGAACAGGGCCCCGCCGTGAGGAGCACCGCTGAACAGGGCCCGCCGTGAGCAGAACCGCTGAACAGGGCCCCGCCGTGAGCAGAACCGCTGAACAGGGCCCCGCCGTGAGGAGCACCGCTGAACAGGGCCCCGCCGTGAGGAGCACCGCTGAACAGGGCCCCGCCGTGAGCAGAACCGCTGAACAGGGCCCCGCCGTGAGAAGCACCGCTGAACAGGGCCCCGCCGTGAGGAGCACCGCTGAACAGGGCCCCGCCGTGAGGAGCACCGCTGAACAGGGCCCCGCCGTGAGGAGCACCGCTGAACAGGGCCCCGCCGTGAGGAGCACCGCTGAACAGGGCCCCGGCGTGAGCAGAACCGCTGAACAGGGCCCCGCCGTGAGAAGCACCGCTGAACAGGGCCCTGCCGTGAGGAGCACCGCTGAACAGGGCCCCGCCGTGAGCAGAACCGCTGAACAGGGCCCCGCCGTGAGGAGCACCGCTGAACAGGGCCCCGCCGTGAGAAGCACCGCTGAACAGGGCCCTTCCTGTCAAGCACCGCTCCGCTGGGCCCTTCCTGTCAAGCACCGCTCCGCTGGGCCCTTCCTGTCAAGCACCGCTCCGCTGGGCCCTTCATCTCAGGCACCGCTCCGCTGGGCCCTTCATCTCAGGCACCGCTCCGCTGGGCCCTTCATCTCAGGCACCGCTCCGCTGGGCCCTTCCTGTCAAGCACCGCTCCGCTGGGCCCTTCATCTCAAGCACCGCTCCGCTGGGCCCTTCATCTCAAGCACCGCTCCGCTGGGCCCTTCCTGTCAAGCACCGCTCCGCTGGGCCCTTCATCGCAGGCACCGCTCCGCTGGGCCCTTCCTGTCAAGCACCGCTCCGCTCCGCTGGGCCCTTCCTGTCAAGCACCGCTCCTCTGGGCCCTTCATCTCCGGCACCGCTCCTCTGGGCCCTTCATCTCAAGCACCGCTCTGCTGGGCCCTTCATCTCAAGCACCGCTCCGCTGGGCCCTTCCTGTCAAGCACCGCTCCGCTGGGCCCTTCCTGTCAAGCACCGCTCCGCTGGGCCCTTCCTGTCAAGCACCGCTCCGCTGGGCCCTTCATCTCAGGCACCGCTCGGCTGGGCCCTTCATCTCAGGCACCGCTCGGCTGGGCCCTTCATCTCAAGCACCGCTCCGCTGGGCCCTTCATCTCAAGCACCGCTCCGCTGGGCCCTTCATCTCAAGCACCGCTCCGTTGGGCCCTTCATCTCAGGCACCGCTCCGCTGGGCCCTTCCTGTCAAGCACCGCTGGCCCATTGGCAGTCCCGGTTCTGTGTCGGGCAGGCCTTCACGACGCACTCTGCCCACCATGCCTCCTCCATGACCAGTGGTCTCTGTAATCCACCAGATGGACTGTGGCTTTGCACTCCCCAGGATGGCACAGTGGGCAACCCACCCACTGTAGAGACTTGTGAGACTGTGGCTTTGCACTCCCCAGGATGGCACAGTGGGCAACCCACCCACTGTAGAGACTTGTGAGACTGTGGCTTTGCACTCCCCAGGATGGCACAGTGGGCAACACACCCACTGTAGAGACTTGTGAGACTGTGGCTTTGCACTCCCCACGATGGCACAGTGGGCAACCCACCCACTGTAGAGACTTGTGAGACTGTGGCTTTGCACTCCCCAGGATGGCACAGTGGGCATGGAGGCCCTTCGTGGATCTGGCGTCGTGGACTCATGTGGCTGAGGTGCCCCCCCTTCCCCTCCCCCTGAGGTGCCTGTCTTTTTATTTTAGTGATGCCCCAGCAGTGTTCTCTCCAATGGACTGGATCTCGTGTGTGGGCTTTGCCCATGTGTTGCTGCACATTGGCCCACGGACCTTTGGACTTTGATTGACTGGGCCGGACTTTTGCTGCTTGTATGGATAGAGTTCTAGATGTGTATTCATTCTTCATATATTGCTAAGGTCGCTATACTTTATTGTTACAATAATATGGTTCTACTTTTACATGCATTGGCTTTTGTCTTTGTTTTGGGGGGGGGGGTTGGGGGTGTCACTCTGACTTTTTTATCTGCATGGGTGTGTAGATATTTCGGTGGGGGTGAGGGTGGGGATGGGTGTGTGGCGTATGTGTGTGCCCGTAACCTTTCCTCCTCCCCCCTCCCCTGTGTCGTAGGTGCAGTACTCACCGTTGTCGTCTGCGGCGAGGTTCGTGATCCTGGAAGAAGAGCAGGAAGGCAATGGCTGGGAGGATGTGGAGTTCGGGTTCCATGCTGTTCCGATTCCGCGTGGAGTGTGTCGAGGTAAGCGTTTTCCATTGAAGATGTCTGTTTCCGCCGTGTTTTTATCGGCGGGGCTCCCACCCCGGAAAAGGTGGCGGATTGGTGGGTCGTGATAGGGTGGGCGGTACATTGTCTGCCGCCTGCCTGTTGGCGGTGACCGCCGCGCTGTTTGTTTGTACCGCCGTGGCGGTCGGAGTGTTAAAGCGGCGGCCTGTGTTGGCGGTTCCCGCCAGGGTCAGAATTCATATTTTTTGGGCGCCAGCCTGTTGGCGGGTTGGCCGCCGCTTTAACACTGACCGCCAGGGTCAGAATGAGGGCCATACTGTTCTGGGGGAAGATGAGAGTTACACCTGAATTAGCGTTGTATGTTAAAGCCCTCCAAGAGCTTGTGGAACTGAACAGATCCCACACAATTAAATGGCTCAACATGAAGAAATGTCTGTCAGTTGGGGCTATCAGAGCTATGGGGTTTTACTTTAGCCATCCATTATGTCTAAGGAGAAAGTCTATGAGATTTACTAGTGTTGGGTCAGGCAGAACACAGCTAATAATATGGCTTGGGACTCACTGACCTTAGAATTTACTATGTTTAAAATCTGTAGCAAGCTCAAACCTTACCTTGACCTCATCACAGATAGCACAGGAAGCTGTATATCTAGTTTAGGTTAGTAACTTTACCCCTGACGACATTTACAGCTAAATGGTCTTCCTCTACTGCACCATCCCTGACCTGCCCAGCCTGTAACAACTTCAGCGAGTCTATTGTGGGCATATTGTTCTCTTGCCCTATGAATGCATGTTTAAGGCGGTCTTCGCTCAACCAGCCTGCTTATGAATGGGCACCACAGGACACTTTGAAGCTCTTAGGATCCTAATGTCAGACCCTAACCCGCTCTTCATCTCTTCAGTGGCCACATTTTTGGCAAAGATATGGCGAATGAGATACAAAGCCATAGCATCACTTCATTGAACATCTCAGTGTATGTGCAGCTATGTGACATCACAAGGAAGGAAGCGATTGTGTAATAGTTCTCCACATCCGACCATACCATGATGATGGACATTCCCACTGTACATAGAGGACCTATTTGAGATTTTTGTAGGTAGGGAATGTTAGGCCAATTGGTGGTGGTGAGGGAATTCATGGCCTACTGGAAAGCTGTGCCATCAGGCGATTGATTAGCCCAAAAGGCGGATAGGATGGCATTTGGCCTCCCCCTCGTCTGACCTTCTCTTTAATCATAAAGGCAAATGCCTCACAAATATTGCTTCCATCGCTCTACCACTTTTTGTTCTATAATTATATTAGGCATAGCATCACATTATACTTGGCACATACCACTTTATTTGTACCTTTTATACTTGACAGTAAGAGTGAATTTGTATCGGCTAACTTAAACTATTAGAAATATTTTTGCTAGTGAAAGTAGAACTCTAGTACTTGAAGCATTTAAATGATCTTCTTGTGTTTAAATGAATTGTGTTGCACTATTTTGCATTTACTGTACGTTAAGTATTGTATTTTAACTGTTTTTACTCCTTTTTTGTTTTGTGCAAATTTATGACTTGAATGTCAAAATAAAGTTTTTGAATTGAATTGGTACCAGACATGGAAATATATCACTTAGTGTCACAGCTAAAGAATTTACCATACTGGTGGGCAGAGACAGATAACAGAATGAGCTGCTGATTAGTTCTAATGGACACACATAGCTTCAGTGTATGTGCTTTGTGAAGCCCTCCTAGAAAGACAAAACTTCCCACCTGATTGCACCAATGACACAAATGTGGGACTGGCCTGCTAGACTGGTGATAAGAAAGACATCAGTTTCTACTGTGGGCCCTTAAAGAATTTAGACAGATACTCCTGGAGGCCGAGCTGACAATTGGACAGAGGTGGGAATTCATGCAATGAGCGACATTTAGAAAGGGAAGACATTAAGTGATTTTGAAAAGGTCAAAAACCACTATAGATTTCATGGAGGACAGGTCCTGCATAGGCATGGCTGACTAGGGCTGCCCCTACAACATAGGAGGGATTGCCTGGAAGACATCCGGAATCCAATACATTGAAGACACTAATGGTACTGATTCTGGGTGGGGTGCAAATATTATCTCCAGGAACTATGCACAGAGGGCCCGTACCACGATTTGAAGATCAGAGATAAATGGGACCGAGAATGTTACCCCCACTGACAGAAATGGAAATGAATATTGGAATGCACCCACATAATTTAGACAATGTTGACGTTTATGCACAAAATACATATGTAGAGTATATTTAACCCCAGTAATTTTTAGTACAATATACCAAGAGGAGAGCATAAATTGTTCTAGATACACAGCAGAAGTTACAGACTTCATGCATATGGTGTGTATGTTGTGATTGTTAGCAATTTTGTTAGACACACCGCAGAAGCACTGGGACCCTTGATAGCATTTGACCATTGCATATTATGTCTATACCTGAAACCAAGGGGAAAATAAATGCAGTACTGACTGGTGACACCAGGATTGTTATTAGCATATAGACAGACTGTAATACAAAGGAAATATGAGGGCGGTTTTAAACACACACAATATGGGTGACCGTGGCAGTGCGCTGAGCCTGGAGCCGGAGGAGGAGTACCCCGGGGGCACTCCGGATGGTACAGAAGCTATCCTGGAAGAGGTGGGAGCTCATGGGAGGCGTGACTGCAACTACGACTTGGAAACAATAGGGGTTTTAAACCCTGTGCAGGGAAGAGAAGAGGAGGGTTCGGCAGGAGACCAGCAGAGAGCTGGATGGACGGACAAGTGTCGGAGGTGGAAACCAGAAGAGAACTGCGTGGACAGGAAGCGCCGACCACTACAGAAGCAGAGATCACGGAGGACGTCTTGGAGGAAGGAGAAGCGGAAAGGCCGGCCACGTTCTTGGAAGAAAGTGGCCCATTCAGGTACGGGCTGCAGCCTAAACGGGACACTGGGAGGTGGAACTTTGAAATAAAACAGAAGGGGGAGTGGGGAACGGAGGGAGCAACCACTGGAAGGCACAAATAAGTTTGTTTTTTTCCCCCACTCACTGAGCACCAGACATATTAATAGAAAGAGACTGCGAAGGATCTCATATATATTTATATGTACGATAGAGAAACGAAAGGAAAACAGAGAAGAACAAAACAGGTATTATTATTATTAGGAGAAACACAAGAAAAAGGGCAAGTAAAGACAGTCCAGATATCACGGAGAGAGAAGGATTAAAGTGAGAGAGAGAGAGAGAGACAAGGGACTACAGGACAGCCCAGAATAAGAAGGAAGGAAAGAAAGGAAATAAAAAAAGAAAGGAAACCCGAAGGACAGAAAAAGAGAAAACAAAGTGTAAAAAGAGTTTCTGCAGAAAACAAAGGTCAGAAAAGAAAGAGAAAAGACAGGGGAACCGAGAAGAGACAGCAGAAAGAAAACAAAGGTCAGAAAATAAAGGAAAAGAGAAAATTAAACAATACATACCTTCTAAAGGTTTTTTCTTCTCTTCTTTCCTCCTACGATCTCCCCGGATGATCTGTGAGACGCCACCTGAAAGCCAAGGGAGAAGAAAGAGGAAACAGAGTCAAGAACCAGAATAATTCCTGGAAGACTTACCAGAAAAGCGAGAGAGAGACAATCGTGTAGAAAGACTATAGCACTAAAAAAATAAAAACATAAATAATACGATGCCTGAAAGCCTCCATTATTTCTGACCCTGTCACAGTGAGACACGACAAAATGGATGACTGCAGAAGAACTCAGAGTGAAATCAGTTTGCATGGACCATAAATTGGATGAACACCAAACGACTTGGAGACAATTGACTCTCATTCTATGTGAAAATTAAAATAAATGACCTGTATTAACTGAGGAAGATGTTTATTGCCAAAAGAAAAATGGAGAATACTAAGCAATATTATTGCTTCAAATTATATAGGCAGCCTCAAATGATAAGATGAAAAGAATAAGAAATATACAAAGGATTCCTGTGTAGAACTATGAATCTCTGAAGAAAGACTGTTTTAACATTTGTGATGAAATTCAAAGGAAAGTAAAAAATAAAGATTTGAGGTGTTGGATCTGTACTTAAAATTTACACAACTACACTGTGAATATCTTGTACTTCTACCACGAAAATAAAATTATTTTGGAGAGGACTGCAAATTCTGTTACATGACCGGAGGCTCGATTATGACAAGTCTTCTTTACCGATAAGCTCTAGAGGCAAATAAAATCATACACATACAATATGGTTAAAAAAACATGACAAGCAATGCAACAAAGGTCTGCTGTCTAAATCAGCTATGCCTATATGCAGAGTCCAACAATTCAGGAAATAGTAAGTAGTATAGTTATCTCTGTCGAGCAGCAACTGTCCTCTTCTCTGCTGCTCTAGCAGAGATAAGTATACAACATCATTTCTTCTATACAGCGTATTATCAGTAATATTCTATGGGACAGTGTTTGTTTTATGCATTATCGTTTATACAGTCTTTGTGTGTGTTTTTATTCCTTGTGTGGTTCTCAGCGCGCACCTGGAGCGCTAGCTCTCAGGCGCCTGCATTTTCTCCTCATCTGGTCTCTGTCAGCATTAGCTGTTTTCCTCAGGCGCACAGTTCCCTGGTGCGCGTCTCCTCAGCACTCCACTCTTCTTCATTTTGCGGCCTCTCTAAGCTTCAGTGTGTCCCCTAATCAATTATTCCTGATAGGCCTGACCTTTGTTTCAACTGGGCTGTTCCAACAGTTGCTTTCAGACAATTTAAATGTGATGTTAGTCTACATTGGAGTAGGTTTCTTCCCATACCTGCGTACCTTTAGCTTACACAGGATTTTCCCTTTACATTAATAATTCCTTTCTTAATCCTCTCAGTATTGTCACTGAATTTATATTAATTTTATTTGCCTTTAACCTTAATTGGAGAATAGCATTTTTAAACAATGTTTATTTATTTAACCTCTTTTCCCTGGTTGAGTACATACTATTTATGTGTGGTGTGGAGGGCACTGATAAAAGTGCTCTGAAAAGACTAGCCATTTCAAAGCCTTCATTGAGTTCAGAAGCTCTTTACTCGGACTCCTCTGTGAAAGTGGCACTGCCATGATGGGCATTCTGATCAGAAGTCTGCCAGAGAGGAACTAGTCAATGTATTTGATGTATTCCAATCACTGTTTCAGAACCAGTGCAGGGGATGCATGAGGTGTTAAGCCACTCTATTGCCACTTCATTTCATAAACTGATAAATTATTTCCCCCTTATTCACAAAATGAGCCCCAAGCTCCTTTGGGACGTGGTTCCCAGTTGGTGAATCAGAAAATGAGTGTTCCTCAAGTACCGAAGAATTCCAAATCGAATTCCTCTGAAACATTCCTTGACTTGGTGGGACCTCTTTTTTTTAATCCTGATGTGATATCTCATCCCGGTTGTATGTGATTTCATAGAAAAATAATTTAATGGAATTCCATTACTGAGAAACATTTTCACCTAAACTGTTTAATGAGAATTCTCATAATGTATGGCATTGGCCATGTCATAGAAACCAATTTATAGAATGTCTGTTTGTTTGAAATTGGCTTTTACATGCTTATTTTGTTACGTGTGAATACAATGGTGGAATTTGTCCCAGAACCCTAAAAGCTCTTTCTACCCCTACCCTTCATCCATCCCTGAAGAGTAACACTCTTCACTTACTCTGATATCCACCCATTCCTGAACCCTAGAGCTCCCTTTCTATGCATAAAACCAGCCCACACCTGACCCCTTAAAACTGCTCACCATGCCCAAACTCTACCTAACCCTGAACCCTAAAAAGCCCTCACCGTCCATAAGCCCCACCCATCCATGGCCCCTAAATATCCATCACCGTCCTTAAACTCCACCCATCCCTGAATCCTCAAAGCCCCTCACCACCTACACACCACCCAGTCCTGAGTCTTAACACCTTTTCACCACCCCAACCTCTGTCCATCACAGAACCTTAAAAAGCCTCACCTTTCCTAAACTCCACCATTCATGAAGCCCCACTCATCACTACACCCATCCCTGAGCCCTCACACCCCTAAAACTCCACCCATCCACGAACTTAAAATAAGCCTAACCACCCCTAAACTTCAGCCATTCCCGATAACTGAGAAACCCCTCACCATCCTAACTCCACCCATTCCTGACCCCTAAAAACCTCTTTCTGTGCCTGAGCTCCACCCATTCTTGACCTCTTAAAAAAAAACAAAAAACCTTATGACCCATAAACATTACCAATCCCTGAACCCCAAAAAAAACCACTAGTCATAAACTCCACCCATGTTAAATGTAATTTTGGATTTCTTCTTAAAATTATCTTTCCTTTGAAATGTTTCCATTAATTTTATTTATGTTTCGTTAAAAATTGTCTTTCCTTAAAATTGGTTTTCTGTGATTGGGTCTCCTTCAAAATGGTTTCTCAGTCTTCGTTATTCCATTAATTCATGTACATCACTGTTCCCAAGTACGGTGAGTGGGACCCTTCTGCTCCCATTTCCTAGTCCATTGGATTTGGAGACCAATGGATAAATCGAATCGCAATAAACTCTGCGAGAGTCCCATATCTCTACTCCCTCACAAATTATCATTCATACAAGATATAGACCCTGCAATGGTAGCTTTCCTTTCAAAGAAGGCCAAAGATCCTAAAAGAGGTATAGACAAGGCTCTTAGACAATGTTAGGACAAGCTTTGGGATGTCCTGGACCCTTTTGACATAACTTATTGGCATTTCTGAAGACACAACCCTTACTGGACCGACTGCTATTCTTCCCGTTCTTAGAGGTTGGAGTTAACAGTCTGTTTTGCCTCCTTGATAACGCTAATGCTGCTTTGTCGGCAGGGAGGAGGAAAACATTTCTAATGAGGATTCACCTTGAGCTGGCTGAGATGGCAGACAAAGAGCTGGGTTCGGAGGCAGAAGGCCATCTCTTTGGTGATCATTTCATAAAGAACATTTCTCCTTATGTCTAAGCTTTTACTTCTTTAGACAACGCACAAAAAAACTTAAAGAAAGTTTTTTTTCACCTTGGGTTTTAAAAAAAAGCCAGACATGGAAGAGATCACTCCTCCGGCAGTTCTCATCAGCACTCCTATCAACCTTCCTTCTATGTTTCCTGAGGTGGGTATATTCCTGGCTTCAGTGACAAGCCTGGGTACACTTCTCTCTACTCACAAAGGGGAAATCATTGCTGAGTGTGATTCCAGAGATAGATCATGTGCCAATTCCGGTAGGTCATGTTGTTTTATATCAAGAAGCTGGGTTTCAGACTCGCTCTCTTTCTCAGTACCAGGAGTCTAATTACATCAGAAGAGTGGGTTTTGCAAACAATTCAAGGACTTCATATAGAGTTTTATTCTCCGTCACTGCAGGTGCTCCCTCCTCGACCAGTAGTATTCAGTGTTCTGAAATCCAAACTAATCTTGCAAGAAATACAAGATTTGTTATCCAATGGGGCAATTCAGGAGGCACCAGTCCAATCCCAAGGGTTTATCAGCCAACTCTTTCTATAAAAAAGGCAGTTGAAAGCTTTTGGATCAAATCTCTGAAAAGTTGTGTTCTATACAGACAATTAAAAATGGAAGGGATACCTTATCTCCAGAACTTCCCTTCAAAAAGATGATTGGATGATAAAAGTAGATTTTGAGGATGTTTATCTATTCGTTCACCTGTCACATGCATGTTTCCTACAATTCATTGGCAGAGATCCAGATTCTAATTTCTCTCACTACCCTTTGGCTTTTCATCAGCACCCTATTGTTTTTCCAAACTTCTGAACCCAGTGGCTGCTTTACTTCAACTTCATGGGATTACCGTAGGCAGCATTTCATTGATGGCCAAGTCCAAATGATTACTACTGGCAGGCAAAATATGCTGTGGGTGTTCTCCCTTCTTCTTCAAAACTTAGGTTTTTTAATAAATCAAAATAAATCAATCCTGTTCCCTTCTCAGTTGATTCAGTTTGTGGGATTCATCATATTCTCCAATAAATCAGCCTTTTTTCTTCCTCAAAAGAAGATCAAGCTGATCATAAAAGGAGATATGGTCATTACTATGGTTGAACACATTTTCTCTCCACAGTTTGGCAAGGAATGTTGGCTTATCAGCACCTAGTCAGGCAGTTTTCCCTGCTTCTCTTAATTATCGAGTGCTTCAATGTCTAAGGACTCCTTATCTTCGCAGGGGCCTCCCCTGCTCAGTGTTAGTTTCCCTGTTTTCAGAGGCTCAGTAAGAGTTGGAGTGGGGGGGCTCTCCCAGATAGAAGCATTGAGTGGAAGATCTATTTTTGGCTTGGTCCCAGATAACACATTAGAATTCAATGCCAGTAAAACAGGTTGGGGAGCAAGATGCAAAAGTATTGTGACTGGAGGAAAATGGTCTCCGTAAGAAACTCTGTATCATATAAATTGCTTAGAACAACTCCTTTGCTGTAAAAAGTTTGGCTCTCTCAAGGGCAATCTGTTGTATCCTTCTGTGGATGGACAATGTCTCAGCGGCATGTTACATAAACAAATTAGGAGGCGCTAGATCCAAAGGACTGGGGGATCTTGCCATAGACTTCTAGCAGTATTGCCTAGAGAGGAGGATTCTCATCAAAGCGGAATATATTCCAGGCCTATCCAGTGCTGTCGCAATTTGGGGATACAGATTAATTTACGTCACCACGGATTGGTCTCCTCATTCCAAAGTTTTAGACAAGATTTCTATCTCTGGGGCCCTTTACAGATAGCTCTGTTCACTTCCTGCCTGAATCAGAAGCTTCCTCACTTCTTCAGCTGGAGACCGGATCCAGATGCAGAGATGGTGGATGCTTTTCTGCAAAATTGAGGTTTTCTCCACGCATATGCCTTTCCTTCTTTCACGATGATTCTTTGAGCCCTTCTACATATCAGAAGAGACTGAGCCACACTGGTGGTGATAACTCCCTTTCGACCCTCAGAAGTATGGTTCCCTTAACTTCAAGAACTCTCTGTAGATTTTCTAAGGCTTATTCCCATCTTTCAATAATTACTTTTGAATCCTCAGGGTCAACCTCATGATATGATACTCGGGGAACATCTTGATCTTATGACATGGAAGATTCCAGGTCAGCCTGGCATGTCTCAGGCCTTTTGTCAGAGGCATTGTTCGTTATCAACGATTCCTGAGCACCTTCTTGGTCTCCT
This sequence comes from Pleurodeles waltl, assembly GCF_031143425.1. Taxonomy (NCBI): domain Eukaryota; kingdom Metazoa; phylum Chordata; class Amphibia; order Caudata; family Salamandridae; genus Pleurodeles; species Pleurodeles waltl. Next base: position 491,329,889 of record NC_090449.1, on the reverse strand, counting down.
TTCCCCTCTGGGGTCCTTCTATTCAATCTACCTGGCTCTCCTGGGTTAGATGGTGTGTGGAAAAGGAAATTAATCCCATGTCTGCTCTCTGGTAAATGTTGTCAATTTTCATGTTGCCCTTTTCGTGTCTTTTAAAGCCTACAGGACAATCAACTAACAGTCAGAAAACGAGTAGGTAAACATTTCTTAGTGTGCGGAGCCCTAAAATCAATCTGATTTAAGATTCCTCCAAAACCTAAATGTTCAGCCTTCTGGGATGTAAAGGTGCTATTGCACTTTGTTCTCTTGGCCTCACAAGGAATATCTTTTGTTAAAACAACTACCCACAAAATAAACTATTCTTATTATCATTTAGAAGAGATTCGGATGTTAAAGCACTTGATATTGATAACAAATATTTTTCTCCTCAGGGAGTAATGTTTTATCTTACAAGACCTACAAAGACTCATTTTTCATGATTGTTATAAATTATGTGATCTCATGTCAACGTTGTCACGAATCCCAAAATGCTGCTTTTTATCCTTCAGAAGTATCTCAATTACTGATATCTTTTAAGAATCATTGTGCTCCTGTGTCTCCATCTACCTTGTCTAGATGGGGTAGATGGATTATGGCAGAGGACGGCATAGAAATTTCTATTTTCGGAACATACTCAGTTAGAGGGGATATGGTGTCTAAAGGTTTTATTTCAGCAGGGCTTCTGGATGACATCCACAAAGCAGCAGATTGGTCAAGAGAATCCAATTTTTGACCCTCCTATTTCAAACCAATAGACCATGTTTCTTGTAATGTTATTGCACAGCTTTAAACGTGTCATAACTGAGCCTGTGGTCTTGTAATAGAATGTAAAACTCCCCCACTAACCTGACAGGAGGTTTGGATTCTATTAATGACATGGAGGCAAAGATTTTCTCATGTCTCTTCCAGCTTGACTTGGATTTACTGCACCTGCAAAGGTGAAGGGTTGGGAAATGTTTTTACACATTTTCTTCCATTTCAAGATAGGTTCTATGCTCTCCAGCTTTATGATATAAGTTATAAGTCAAGAGACTTATATAGATTGACTTATTGCAATTCTGGTTTCGTCAAGATGGTAACGAAGAGGATGGCTGCTGCTTGACAGTGATAATTATACCACACACTATCTCCTGATTGGTTGACTCTGCATGAGGTCATACTTCAAATAAACAGCAGGCCTTTGTTGCATTGTTTGTCATGTTTTTCTTTCATATTGTATTTGTATGTTTCTCTCTGCTGCTAGAGATTTTCAGTAAAGAAGACTCGTCATAATCGTCACCCCCTTGTCCTTAACAGAATCCAAACCTCCTGTCACATTAGGGGAGGAGATTTACATTAGGTGTGGGTAACATCTGTAAAAGATATGCTCTCACCAAAATGGGAGCTAGGCAATTATTCTCCATAACACCTTTAGGCAGTTCACTATACAGTGGGTGTAATAAAAGTAATGCAGTTGCACCATCAGGTAATGCTCAAAGAATAGTGAGACAGGAAAATAATTCGTACCAGTGATGGACTTCACAAAGTTGTATCCATCCCTTTATGGAGGGGCCAAAATTATATTTATCCAAGTCTGGAAAAATAAATTCCCACTTCATTGTATCAAAGGCTCTTCTTTATCTAAGTCGGACCCTGCATATTCCCAATCCACTACATCTAAGAAATAACGTACGCATCAGTCTGCCTAGGTTGTGGATAATATTGTGAGATAACTCATGACTGGGCCCTATGAATCAGATCTGAAATTACTTCTAGTTTGTGTTCCAATAGTGTGCTGCACTGTATTTTGTTGTCAAGCAGGATCATCGACAATGGTCTATATAATCAAGACTTTTGGGGCTTTTCATGCCTAAGTGGTTACTATTATGGATACCTCCCTCGTAGTATCTGGGAGCCAGACGCTTTCTAGTTATTTATCATTATTTGTGTTTTTTGGAGGGCAGCTGCTGCAATTTTCTACTGGGCCATACCTTTTGCTAAAATTCACTTTTACGCATCTTTTAGTATTATGTTTTTTATTTACTGCTCCAAGAGAGGTGCCTGCTTTCTTGGTAACGTAATTTTTTTTAAAGCCTTAGTGGCTGCTGTAGCTTGATGATCACTGTGCACATATTTGTCATCAGCCTGCAACAGCCAT